>NW_026694584.1:600000-1020000 GCF_021218885.2 Marmota monax | reverse complement strand
GAGTCATCTAACATGTAGTAAGATGGGAGGCACAGCCTTATCTCAGGTAAGGCAGGGCTCTTTATAAATCTTAGGTAAAGTGTTCTAGTATTGAAGTTGATCTTTGTTTCTTAAATATCATTTTATAAAATTTACATATATTGTTGCTTGATGTCACATGAATACTAGCTAACACAATATGATATTACATATAAATTGTACTCAGTGTATAGAACTTTATATTAATCTTATTGATAGCAGATCCAGTTATAGAACATTAAATTATATAAATAAATCTCCAATATGTTATTTTTACAAGCCTAAAATTACCATGCAACCTTTTGGAGAACAACAGCTTGATATAATGTTTTTTAAAAGCTTCTATCTTAATGACTTTTATACCTGGAAAATATGAGCACATTTAATATACAAAAAAGAGTAATGGTACCACAATTACATTGATGTTTTTATATTAATCAAGTTTAGCTCTTAAAGAAATAACATATTACAATATTGCAAAATAACAGTTGTTGTTTAACCATAGTTGTATAATGCTTAATTCCTTCAAAATTACTTGCTCAAAAAACTTACGTATATAACCAACTTACACAGACCTTCTTTATCACTTACTTAAACCTATATAGCCAACGTACACAGACCTTCTTTATCACTTGCTTAATCCCTCTTATTTACTTAATAGACTCTCTTATCCAGAAACACATTTTCCTTTTATTAAATCCATACCTAGAACCTTCTAATTTCTCTTTCCCATCTGTTAACCCCTTCTTTATTCACACTTTGAAACAATCCTTGTAAGTTACACTTCAAGGACACCTGGGAAGTGGGGAGCTTCTTTTTCCCTTTCTTTCCTCCCCCTGTGAGCTGTTACCATGGAGCCCAGTTGGTAACACCTTTATCTTAGAAATGTAGTCATCACTGTGAAGCCCCAGCTCAAGGCCAAAGGCCTTGTTTACATATTTTTGCGAAAAACTAGTAAGGGGGTGTCCAGCACCTGGAGTGCTGATATTTTCCCAGCCAGTGGCCAAGTAAAAGTGGGCAACATGAAAATAGGAAGTTTATCTACACTGAACTCTTTTGTAGAGATTCTTTTGCTGAAAGTCCTAAAATCAGCCGAGGCGAAGATTTCTGGAGAAGGTCAGTTAAGACTTTTCTGTGGGCCTGGGTAAGGAGGGGAAGACGGGAAGGCGGGACTGAGAGCAGCTCCGTGGATCTGAGAGTGAGGAAGGAGTGATGTAAAAGAATAATGGGAAAGGGGTTTGGGATTTTCCCTAGCAAGGAAAACTTGAGCAGTAGAACAAGTGGAGCAGAGGGGAAGACGGGAGTGAATATCCCAAAAAGCCTGTGAGGGACTTTAATTCTTAGTAACCTGTTTTCAGTGATGACAGAGCAACTTTAAAGGCTGTTTTCACCAGATCTCGGAAAGGGGTCCGAGGGCTCTCCTCAGCTAGTTTGAGCTTTGGGTTAGCTGGTAAGAGGACCTGGTGGTACCTGGTGTGGGCACTGACAGGAGAAGAGAGGGGTGAGTGGGTAGAGGGATACCTCAGTACCTGGTACCTCATGCAAAGGGGCAACGATTTGAGGAAGGGCATTGGTTTGGGTTTTTGATCTAGTAATTGGAGGGGAGAAAGCAGGTTGTTGAGGTGGGGGAGACAGTGGAGGGGCTGGGGCAGTAGGTTGAGGGTGAGAACCTATTGGAGACAGGCGATAGGGTGGGGGTTCATCAGCAGGGTCAAAAGTAGTGGATGAGTCCAGAGGAGAAGACTGGGGATTGATGGTTGTGGGGTTGGTTTGCAAGCTAGAAGAATTTGCAGAGGTTTGCAAGAGGTGCAGAGAGCAGGATTGGAACGGAGCAAGAAGAAAGCCTGGACATAAGCCATCTTTACCCATTTTTTGAACACTCACTGTAATTGTAGAGATCCCTTAGAATGGAGGGATCCAGGGACCCAAAAGGGGGCCATCTGCTTTGGTTGTTTAAGGGATAAGTGGGCCAGGCCTGGGTGCTATATTTGATCAATTTTTTGATTTTGATGTCTGGTGTCAAGGAGAGGGTTTTGAGGTTATCCAAGAGGCATTGTAGGGGAGAGTCGATCAGCAGAGAGGACACATTACCCATGCCGCAAACGTAGTATAAGGAGGAAGGAAGAGGACACAAACATAGTATAGAGGAGAAGGAAGGAGACGCAAAGATAGTATAAGAGAGAAGGAGGAAACTGATTTATTGGCAAAAGGGTTGTCCCCGCTAGAGCCAAAAATCAGGAGTGCCTAAGTGGCAAGGTTTGGTCGTCACCGAATCCTGACAGTCGAACCTCTCGTCCTGGATGGAGCCGGAGCCGTGGGAGACCTTGGCCAAGGCTTTTCAGGACCCCTCCTGGAGAGGCCGGAGACTCCCAGGGCCATAAAGAGGGGAAAGAGAGAGACAGGGGAAGAGAGAGGAAGGGGAGGGTAAGCATCTTTCTAGCGGCCGAGTCTTGAAGGTGAGAGGACTAGGACTTTATGAGAGCCACCGAGACCCTGAAGGTCTGGGTGGGGTGTGATGCGTAGTTCTCTGTTATGTGTCCCTGGAGGTTACACAGTCCCTTGAGGGAGACATACAAAGCCTATGCTGGTAAACTATCAGCTGGGAAGGGGAAGGGGAATAATTTGAACCCGAGAGTCGAATCTGCCCAAGAAAGGAGTCCCTGAGGGCCACCGTGGCCTTAAAGGCTGTGGTGGGGTGCTTTCCTCCCCACAGGTGGGCAAAGAGGTTTGCCGGACAATTGGTCAAATCCTCCTGACACCACCATTGGGTTTAGGACTCCAGGAAGGGGAAACTCACCAATCGAAGGCTGGTGGTGGATGGAGTTCTGGTGATCGAGAAAATGGGTTCAGGCTGTCCAGTGAGTGGCACTTCCAAAGGAAGAGGGACCCAAAAGTGGGTTTTAACCCTCTCCCGGGTTTCGGCACAATGAAAGGAAAGTGACCACAACACTCGGAGCAACCAAGAGAGCTTTATTGCAGCAGTGCAACAGAGGAGAAAAGAGAGAAAGAAAAGAGAGAGAGAGAGGAAAGAGAAGAGGAAAGATGGAGAGAGAGAGAGCAAGAGAGAGGGGCCCCGCAGGAAGGAGTTTTTATACCAAATTCTAATGGGGTCTCTGGGTCTGCAAACTGCCCTTTTGGTGCAAGGGGGTTAAGTGTTCAGCCTTGAGCAGGGGGTTGAGTGTTCAGCCTTGAGTGGGAGCTTGGGCGTTTGGGCTTGAAGCAAACAGGTGATAAAGAACCAGACAGAGGGTTTGAGTGGCCAGGTCATCCGACAGCTAACTTTGTTTAGCATGCCCTGCAGACAACTTATTCAGCTTGTCCTGCACCTAACACAAGATATCTCCTTTTCTCTAATCATCTAATGAAGTGGGTAATTACAATTTGCATTTCACATGTTCCCAAGTAGAATTATTGAAAAAATGAATGAAAGTTTAAATATGGAGATTTTAAGATGACAGAATTTCCATTTTTCTTAGTGGAAACTGGCTTAATATGTAGTTGTTTCCAAGTCAAGTCAATAATTAAATGTCTTCATCACTCTGTGTTACACAATTTATTTCTTCTGTTTCAAAGAGAACATGTCTCCAGGGTATAAATGTCTTGCCCAGCATTGAAAGAGTCCCACTGTGCACCAAGCACAAGGAGTCTGCTTTGCAGAGGAGCTCAGGGTGCAGGACTTAATCTCTAGCTTCCCGGAGAGAGTCCCCAGCACACACTTAGGATGAAATGATGTAGGCGCAGATAAGGAAGCACGCCCTGAGGATGGACAGGAACGCATGCATGGACAGACTGACAGGTCCCTTGGCTTTCCGGACACAAAAACAGAGAACCACAAGTATTGAGAGCTCACAACCTGAATCATAATAAAGCAAGGAAACAAAATATCTGTAAAAATAAAGAAACTCTAAGGAGATATAATGAACTCTTTGTGTGGAAGAAACACAAAGCATTTGATTTAAGGAGGTAGAAAAGGGAGCTTCTCTGAGAATCCCATGAGCTTTCACTGTGTCTCCTTGGAGTCCCAAAGGAAAAATCCTTCATCTGATCATCAAATAATTTGCACAAGATGATCAGTAAAAAAAATCGCAAGTGTTATAAGTTCTGTGGCATGAAGTTCCAGGGAATGTGTCTTCATGAGAGTGTGCCTTTAACTATAGTTTTTGAAAAAGTCGAGATCTTCTTTTTTTATTTGCTAGAGGAACAAAACGACTGATTTGTGGCACCCAGTCTTTTCAGAAGCATGAGGATGACCTTTGGCTCCAGCAAACTGCAGCTGACTGAGCCTCTGGGTGTCTGCAGCCCAGCCCTCGGCTCCCCAGCCCTCACTGCACGCACAGCGAAGTTGTACACAGAGCAGAGTGCACAAGGCCAGGGCGTGCTTGGAGACAGGTTCCCAGGGAGAAATCCTAGCTGGTTTTCTTCTGAATGGCCTTTTTGGCATACCTGAGTTCTGTGAAGGAACGTGCCGACGACAGAACTGACATCCACGGGTGCATCTTCCCTGTCCTGGTTGATGAGGCTCGGCCAGGCGCACTTTGAATTCTGCCTTTTCATCAGGACAGACTTATGACATGGTTGTGAAACCTAATATATGAAATCTGCCTGTAGAAGATGGTTCCTTGCTTTAAAATCCTTCCTGTATATGTAAGCAGTGTGTTCAGCACTTATGGAAACTGCTTTAATTTTCCAAAAATTCTGTGAAGCAGACACAGAATTTCCACTTTACGGACCTGAAGACTGAGACTTGAGAGACAGGCTAAGTAATTTTGCAGTGTCACCTGACTCGTAAGTCATCTGATTGCTCAGATGGCTCCAAATGGTAGCTGGCACATGGGTCCCCTCTGCTCTGTTCTGCCAGCCATTGTAAACCCAGAGGCTAGGCTGCCTGGGGAGTGGGGCTTGGTGTCAGGTTGGCCCCAGGTCTCCTCTGTCCCCAGTTCTGTCCAGTCCCAGACCTTATGCAAACTACCACCAGTTTCCAGAAGCAGGTCTCGTAGATGATGGTGTCTCCAAGGGCTGCTCCCGATAGGCTCACCCCAGTGTCTCCCTCGACTCCGTCACTCAGCCGTCCGTACTCAGTGTTGACTGCCTGTGGTGTGGCAGTCTGGGCACGTTGCTGATTGAGGATGTTGGCTATGTAGCCATAGAAGCAGCTGTAGGATGGCCTGGTGGCTGGGGTCTCACTCCAGGGTTAGAAAGGCATCTGCTCATCAGCTTACAATGGTGGCAGGCATCTGACACACTCATTGGGGGCACATGTCCCCACTAACCACCATCAAGTTCCTTGTTATAGTAAGAGGTGTCTTCCCAATGCAGAAGACAGCAAGTACTTGGGGACATGGGCTCCCTCCTTGGGGCCACTGCTTCCACACCCAAGCACATTCAAAACACAGAACTGTCAAGCTGGGGCAGCAGTGTGCACCCAGAGGTTCCAAGTGCTACACTGGTGTCAAAGAAATGGAGTTGCATTTCCAAGAGTAGTGGACTTTCCAGAAGTCGAAGGGGTCAGTTAGTGACTTAAGAAGATCTGGGAGCGGCTTGTGGGCAGAGTTCCTGCTCCCAGAGTGGAGCCCTGCCCCAGGTTCCTTGGGCATAGGTGATCGGCTTGCTTCTGGCATATCGTCATGAACCACTTGACCCCACTGGGAAAGGGATGCTTTTGAGTGATGACTGTCTTGAAAGACTAAGAACAATGCTGACTCTTTACAAGTGGCTCCCCAAAATGACAGACATGCTTTCAAATATGAAACTGTGGCTTGAAAACAGCTTAAGACTTTACCCAGCTGAATCAACTCATTTTTATAGAAAATTTACTGAATTTCAGAAAGGCTAAATAATTTTTTTCAGAGTGTACAATTATGTGGGTAAAGCTTTTTAAATTGTCTGTTATGATCAGGCTGAAATTCATGCATTAATTATTGCAAATGAAGATCATTATGACTTCCACTAGGCTTTTCCCTAGGATGGACTGTATTGTCCACAAGGGGATGGGCTCTTTAAGGCATCCATTTGAATATGAATACACATTATGCTTTTTAAAAAAGAGCCGGAGGTCAGGCACCATGGCGCAGACCTGTAGTCCAGCTACTCAGGAAGCTGAGGCAGGAGGCACACTGGAACCCAGGAGTTCAGGAACATCCTGGGCAACAGAGAGACTCTGTGTCGAGAACACAGAACACAAGGCAGGTGTGTCCACTGTGGAATCAGCCACAGTGCCCAGGTGGCTGGAAGCTCCCTGCCTTCCTCCCCCTGCCCAATGCCCATGCACAGCTTATGTCTGCAACCCTCAGGCTGAGCAATGCAGACCCCGGAACTCCTGAAAGCATTTGAAGCACGTAGCTTCAGACGCTGGTGGAGTGGGCTCATCCCTGCCAAGGTGCACTGAGCACACGTCCTGTAAGAGGTGGAGAAAACTAACCTAACCTGTCACTGACGTGGTTCCTGCAAGATGGTCGGTTGAGTTGCTCAGAGAGCAGGGTACACTCTGCCTTAGTGGTCTACACGGACCCTCCTTTACAGACCCGACCACTCTCGGGTCAGTTGCCAAGCCCAGGTCCCTAGCGAGAGCTCGCTGCCCACGCAGCCTGAATGCACCTGGCCTCAGGCCGCAGCTGCCCAGCGCTCAGGAATGCAATGCGGGTGAAATGTGGCATGACGTGTGATCTCTGACTTCCTTATAACTCCTCTGTTCTCATCTCCTTTTTTTCCTTTCTATTTCAATTACTTTGAGCAGCATCAAGAAAAAATTACCAATCCACCAAAATGAGTAAGTCCCCCTGTGAGGCCATGAAATGCTCGCTCCCACGACACATTTCATGCCTCTTCGTCCTAAACTCTGACCATTTGCTCCTCTGGGAACAATGTCAAGTTTAGGTGTCGATAGCTCTCATTCCTGACCAACCACCAGAACTGAATAAGAAAGGCTAACCTAGGCCAACCAGTGGCAAGATACAGGCACCACATTGCCAGGCCTCTGCTCATGCACCGACTCTCCCGTGGGCCTCTCTTTGACTTGCCCCTCACTCACACCGGCCCTGCACGCCTTCCTCTCCTGACGCAGCTGCTCTCTGCCCACAGATTGGCCCACCCCGAGGGAAGCCTCCCAGACCTTGCCATGATGCACCTGACCGCCAGCCTGGAGAGGCCCGAGGGGAAGAAACTGGCCGAGCTCGGGGACGAGAAGACAGAGGGCAGCCCTGGAAAGGCTGAGAAGGGCGAGCTTGGGGAGGGCAGCGAGGAGCCCGAGGAGGGAGAAGACGAAGAGGAGGAGTCGGAGGAGGAGGAAGAAATGTCAGGTAACGGCTGCCAGCAGCTGCTTGGACCAGGGGACGAGCACTGACCCCACAGCTCAGTGTGACCCACTCAGGGGATTGAAAGTTGAAGATTTCACTTTGGGGGGTTGCCGTAGTGGTAATATCCTGCTCCAGTAATTTCTTTTTAATCTCACTGAATTGAAGAATGCTAAGGGCCAGCTGTGGACACCTGAGCCACAAGCAGAGCTTCTGTTGAGGGCAGGAGGGGTGTGTCTGCTACGGCTCAGGCAGAACAGCTCCCTGCGCAGGGCCTCCGGAGTCCTGGACATCGCCTTTGCAGACGCGTCCCTAGGGAAATCATTCCGAGGATTCCCATTAAGAATGTATTTCTAGTTCTGCTGTCATGCTCAAGACGTGAGGGACAGAGAAGGTGAGAAACACCCACTCACAAGCCAACCCCCAGAGGTGCATCCGCCACCTTCATTACTCTGGATTCCTCCCTCTTTCCCTGCTTTTTGTCCTAAACTTGAAAACGCTGTTTTAGCAGGGGATGGTGAGAATCGAATGGCCATGGGCTCAGAAAATGTTTTCCCACAGAAACATACAAGGCTGAGAGCTCGGCCTGTGCAGCAGTGCCCAGAGAGCGCGGGGGACCCCAGAGCACCGAGCTTTGAGGGTGGTATGCTGTGCTGGGACAGTAGAATATTGCTTTTGTCCTTGCTGGTCAACTCTGCTTTACAAAAAGGGACAGGCATTGTGGCGCACACCTGTAATATCAGCAAGTCAGGAGACTGAGGCAGGAGGATGCAAGTTCAAGGCCAGCCTCAGCAACTTGGCAAGACTAGCTCTAAATAAAAAATATGAAGAGCTGGGAATGTAGCCCAGAAGTGCAGCACCCCTGGGCTCAATCCCTGGTACCATCATAAATAAATAATCAGCATGAGAAAGAAGATCCCTCTCAAAAGTAAGTGCCCCCCAAAAGCTGGTCCCCTTCCCCACTCAGCACAGGAGACCCACAGTGAGGACCAGAGAGGCTCGGTCCTTTCTTGAGCCATGACCTGAGCCACACACATCCTTAGTGCAGAGGGAAATCCCAGCTCCTCCAGAGCAGGCCTAAGGACCCAAGCTCCAAGCTGGGATTGAGCTTTACTGATGGATCTCAACAAAAGTCGAACTTGCTTTGTGCCTCCACGCCCTCATGCTGTCCACTCCTCCAGATCATGTCCACTTACTACTCAGACCTTCCTACTGACCACCATCTGAGTTACCCTGTACATTAAGCATGTTCCACAGGGATGAAACCTCACTTAACTGTCCCAGGACAGACACCGTCCCAACTCCCCGTGCCAGGTGAGGGCCCATCCTCTGCCTAGACAGTGGCCTTGGTACAAACATGACAATGTAATGTGTGACATAAATGTGACAATACAAGACAGTCCTGTGGTGGCTTTCAGTACAGTCCTCTAGACAGCAGCAGGACCCCTGGGTTGTGCACAGCTGGCAAGAACACAATGACCGATTTCGCTGATCACAGCACAGGATTTCCGCCAGACTGTGGAGTGGCTGGACCTGACCCTGGGTTTGCTGTTCCTTCTGGTGAGGAGCGGCTGGTCCTGCTGGGGCAGACCTCTGACCTGTTCTTCCAGGGAGAATGGACGGTTTTATCTGCTCATTTATTAGTTGCTTATGGGAGCACCATTTTGACAAAGCAAAACTGTAACTTACAGGTAGCTCAGGTCACCTCAAATCCTCAGCTTACATCTTAACCTTAAGAGTAAATAAGGCTGCCAGGCACGGTGGTGAATGCTTGTCATCTCAGCGACTCGGGAGGCTAAGGCAGGAGGGTCATGAGTTCAAGGACAGCCTCAGCAACTTAGTGAGGCCCTGTGCAACTAATCGAGACCCTGTGTCTAAAGAAAATATAAAAAGGGCTGGGGATGTGGCTCTGTGGTTGGGGCTGGGTTCAATCCCCAGTACCCAAGAGAGACACAGAGAGAGAGTAAATAAGGTCAAAATTCTTCTCTACACCCACTTAGTTAGAAGGTGGATAAGGCAGCATCATCCCCAGAATCCTAGGTTAGGGCATCTGTGTGGGCAACATGCCTGGGGGCTCGTGGACCACCCTTGCTCCACACTCGGCAGTTCTTAGAACTCAGCCCCTGTGATGACTTCACAGCTCCTTGTCCTCATCTGGGGGTCACAGATACCCTGATTAATGACAAAGGCCGCCTTGCTCTGTCCTGCAGACCTGCGGAACAAGTGGCACCTGGTGATCGACCGCCTCACGGTGCTCTTCTTGAAGTCCCTGGAGCACTTTCACAAGCTGCAGGTGTTCACCTGGTGGATCCTGGAGCTGCACATCATCAAGATCGTGTCCTCCTACATCATCTGGGTTTCTGTGAAAGAGGTGAGTGAACGTTGCTGGAGCGTCACATCAAGCAGTCACAGGGGTCTCACATTCCTTGTCCAGCTGTCCGCCATATTTTTAACTGGTGTCCACTACATTAGGGATCTGGCTCTGAAAGGATGCCTTTGACATGCAGAACACCCCACTCAGTGGCCCTGAGGAGGGGGAAGCCACAGAGAGAAGGGCCCGGGCTTAGTTTCCAGTTGACTGGCGTCAGTCCCGGGGCTGCTTGTTTTCGCCTGTTTTTTTGTCGCCGAGTGTGAGAGTGGGCTGCTCTTCTGCATGTGGGACTCTGCTTCCCTCAGTTCTCTCTGAGGAAAACGATAACATTTTGGCTCATGTTATTGGTTCTGAAGTAAAATCCTTCATAGAGCGCACCTTGTTGGTGGTTGAATTTTTGGAGACGAGTTGCACTTTCCAACTGCATGCTCCTCCTGCCCTCCGTTTGGTGTCCGTAAAGAAGAGTCACTGTTCCACCGACAGTCATTTCCTATTGACGGTGGACAAACGGGCTCTCCTTGCATTTATTCAACAAATACTTTTTGCATACTTCTAATTTCCCTGGAGTATTTTTGAGTTGGTTAGAATTCAATTTGTCCTCTAAAAATTAAGTCAGGGACCTCCACTTATAATCCTTGAAAAGCTAAACCGCAGGGAAAGCCGATGACCACAGCACCGGTGGACATGTGCAGGTCACTAAGGGTGAGACTTGATCTGAGCTTCGGGGTCTGACCCAGAACTTCCTGTGTGCTCCTCGGCCAGCTGCGGACCACGCCCCTCCAGTCCCTGTCTCAGCTCAGTGCTCTCCCTGGACTCCAGACTCTCATGCCCACAGGGCAGCTGGATGCGGCTTGCTTTTTTGTGCCCCCAAAGCCCCTTCCATGAATGTCCCTGAAACCGAGCTCACCCTGCACCTCATTCCTTCTTCAGTGACTCCAGACGATTTCTGCTTCCCCCTCCCTTTTCTGCATCCCGTGGGCCTCCCATCCTGCAGCCAGATGGTCTTCCCAGAGTGTGATTAGCACCCTGGCAGTGCTCTGTACCAGACCTTGGCCTGGCTCACTCCCATCCTTTACCATCGCCTGGTCATGTCCCCTGCCCTCGGGCCTGGGCCACTTCAACATTGCCCTTCCGGGTGCCCCAGGGCACCTGCTGGAAGGCTTCAGGTCTCACTTCCCTGGCAGAGAGCCACTTGGTTCTTCCGGGTTGTGCCAGCCACACTCTCCTGCGCCTGGAGGGCCCTGTACCTGGGACCCCTCTGCCCACACCTGCTTACGCTTCCCAGTGGGGGCCCGACTCCTCCGGGGCCCTCTCCCCACCTGGGTTAGCTGCCTCTGCCTGGGCTCCTGTATCGCCCGGCCAGCCTGGCACGGCCTCAGCAAGCTGCACTGCCCCAGCTCCATATGGACTTCCCACTGCTTCCTGTGCTTCTCCAGGGCAGGAAGCTCCATGGGAAGTGTAACCTTGAACCTGGGTAGGATTTGTTAAGATCCCTTCTTCTCTTTACCCATCATCAGAATATCAAAAGTTCTGTGTAAATCGTTTGTCCTGTTTTATCCTCAATGCCTCCAGTGCATATTCAAAGAAATAGCAAAGAGACTTCATTTCCCAGTGTTGTGTGAGCCACACTCTCCTGTGCCTGGGGGGGCCCTGTGTCTATCTTTAATAGATATCTCTAATAGGATTTGCTTTTTAACATCCAAATTGACAGGGCCCTTGCTGACCACTAAGGGAGGGGGGGTCAGTTAGCTAATCAAAATACTTTGATAAGATGTCGTATTTAGTATGTTATGAGCCACTTCATGGTTTACAGAGCACTTCCACAGGACAATTTCTTTCATCCTCAATCAATTCTGTAAGGCAGCCCTTCCTAGTCCAGTATTTTTACTCTGAGTGCACAGAGAGGCCCCTGGCCTTGGACAGTGGAAATAGTTAAGTACAAGAATAGCTGGGGACAACATGCAGAATCGTCAACACCGTGATGCAGTCTTCACGCGTCACTTTATGGTTTTGTCAGCCGACTAGGTAGACTGCCCTCCCAAGTCTCATAGAGCTCAGCACTTTGTGCGCGTTCGCTTTACCAGCGGTATGCATGCTTCCGTTTTCACCTAATGACATGAAACATCCCAGCATGTTATTTGAATGACATCTAGCATAGGTGCTTGTGGCCCATGGCTGAATAAGATGGTGATGCTCCTGTTCTGTTCACGGAGAGTTGCTAAAAGTTGGGACGATGCTCTGAGGGGTAAACTCGCTGGCGTCCCAAGGTCCACGTGCTCACATGGAACTCATGTCCTCCCCAACACTGACCCCCTTTTAGCACTTCCTGTCGTCATGTGGGCTCCCGAGAAGATCCCAGGAGTCTTCTTTCACACTCCCTTCCCTGAAGCCCCCCAGCCCACCACCACCATGACACCAACCATCAAACCCAGTTAACTCTGTTTCCCATCATGAATCCATGGCCCCTTTCCTCCTGGGTGACTGCAGCAGCAGGAGAGCTGGTATCTGGCCTCTTGTCTAATGCCCATCATGCGCCCTCCATCCCTCACTTACATTTCTCTAAGTAAGATGCTGGATGAGCTTCAGATTCCCCAGCGTGATGCCCTCCAGGGAGTGGTGTGGCTGTTTCCTGCAGGATGGGCCACGTGCCATTACACAGTTCTGAAAGGATCCCCAACCCTTGGCTCATGGCGGCTCCTCATCCTCCCCACGATCCCTGCATCTCACACTGCTGACTCCGAGCTCCCAGTTGTCGGTGGTTACCTGACCCACCATGCTTCTGCACTCCTCCTCAGCTTCCCAGCCTGGCTCGGCGATTCCTGCATCTCCACCCTGGAGCCAGGATGCCTCCTGGGCCTCAGGCAGGAGCCCGTTCACATCTTCAGCTCAGCCATCATTGCCCTACACTGGCATCACCTTGTTCCGTGTCTGTCTTCTACAGAAGACACAGTGTCCTTGGGCCCTGGGCTCACTCCCCTGGTGCCCAACACAGAGGCAATGCCTTGCACGTGCTCAGACCTCAACCCCCCTTGCAGGTCAGAGGTCGGGTCATTGTGCTTGTGGATGTCACGTCATGTTGTGTGTTCCTGTCTCCATTTCTGATTCCATGTCTGCAGGTGTCTCTGTTCAACTATGTGTTTTTGATTTCTTGGGCTTTCGCTCTGCCTTACGCCAAGCTCCGCCGTGTGGCTTCCAGCATCTGCACCGTCTGGACCTGTGTGATCATCGTCTGCAAGATGCTGTACCAGCTGCAAACCATCAAGCCCGAGAGCTTCTCTGTTAACTGCTCCTTGGTGAGCCAGGGGGAGGGGTCCCACTGCCCTTCAGGGAAGCAAGGCGGTTGGAGGGCCAGCTGCCACACGCTCATTCTGTCCAGCCTGTGAGTCACCCCATCCAGGCCCTGTCTGTCCTGCCCTCTGTGCTGGACCTCTGCCTCCCTCCAGCAGGGACCTCCCCCTCACACTAGGCCTTTCCTTCCCTATCCCACCCTTGTCCCTTTGGTCCAAGCTGAAGGAGGACACCTGAACTCACCCAATCTGGAGAGCCATTTTTCACTCCATTTTTATTCTTTTCAGCCCAATGAAAACCAAACCAACATACCCCTGCAGGACCTGAACAAGTCCCTCCTCTACAGTGCGCCTATCGACCCCACTGAGTGGGTTGGCCTGAGGAAGTCTTCTCCCTTGCTTGTCTACCTGAGGGTAAGGGCACTTTTGTTCCTACTTAGAGCTCATCACAGTTTGGAATCCTTCCCCTTGAGACCGTTAGTATTCCATTAGATATAACCTCCTCTTCTCATGTGGCATTTGGAATCATGCTTGCAACAAATTCCTGTGACAGATCATTATTGCACCAAAGAGAAGCTGGCCAGCAGTCTGAGCTTGACTGAATACAGTGTGCCGCGTACATTCACCAAGTGCCTTGTCACATTCCAAGAGCAAGGTCACTAGGTTCTCAGAACTGAAACATGTCCAAAATACATTGTCCAACTTTAAAAAAGCAAGTCTTAAAACACTGTGCAAAGAAAAATATGGGATAAAATATATCAAATTGTCAATAGTGATAATTTCTGAGAAGGAGATGTTATTTTACAAGAAACTTTTGCTGTCTAAATTATGTTTCTCCTTATAATAATTATTATTTACCAGGAATTGAACCTAGGGTGCTTAACCTCTGTGCCATATCCCTAGACCTTTTTATTTTTGAGACTGGGTCTCACTCAGTTGCTGAGGCTGACTTTGAACTTTTGATCCTCCTGCTTCAGTCTCCCAAGCCACTGTGATTGATTATAGGCATGTGCCACCATTCCCAGATGTTTCCCTGTAATTTTTAATAAAGACCATTTACTACATTTAGAAGGAATAAAGCATTACCTTTGCAAAAAAAGAACTTCAGTTGCAAAGAGATGAAAACATTATACCTTCCATGCTTCACACTTTACCTTGGTGGATAATGTAAGCAGTCCTGTCTGTGCTGCATGGACAGGGCCCTTAGAAGTAAGACCTTTCTGCTCCATGTCTGGACCTCAAAGGCCCTAGACCTCTGTCTTCTGTGAGTAGCTGCAAGTTTTCCTAATACAGTAGATACCTTTGGGAATGGTCTCAGCCCCCAGTGGCTGTGAAAGGGATAAGACAAATCGATACTTGAAAAGGGTGGTTAGAGCAGTGTGGGGACCCACGTGGGCTCTTCTCACCACTCCTGTTGTTTTCACACTACTGCTCCATTGTGAGCATGCTTCTCAACTCACTGCCCACTCCGGCCACACGTCAGAGGTGGTAAAGGTGTCCCCTGTGGCTGGTGCACTGTGTTTCCCAGGATGTGTCTGCACCGCTGGCCCCTCTGGTTGCCAGCAACCCCCGGGGCCAGGTAGCCCCGGTGTGGAGTACTTCTCCAGGACCAGGAGCACAGCCACAGCCTCACGTCCAGAGATTCTGAGTCCTGTTGCCATGGAGATTAGCCCCATTTCCACAATGGAGACAACACCATAGTAAATAAGACGACAGAATGAACCTTGAGTGCAGTAGGAGTCATAAAGGTGGGGTTTTGTAAAACACTGTGCTTTAGACATTAAGAATCAAGAGCTGTGATATTATAGGAATGGCTCAAGCTGAAACTCATAAAGCCCTTGGCAAACACAGCTGTATGTTCTTCCTTATTCTTCATAGAATAACCTCCTGATGTTGGCCATTCTGGCCTTCGAAGTTACCATTTACCGCCATCAGGAGTACTATCGGGGTCGAAACAACCTTACTGCCCCTGTGTCCAAAACTATCTTTCATGACATCACAAGAATGCATCTGGATGATGGACTTATTAACTGTGCCAAATATTTCATAAACTACTTCTTCTACAAGTTTGGCCTGGAGGTGAGTTTTCTTGCCAATGTGTTTTATTTCTTTTTACACAAACATATAAATAGTTACCTCAGGCCAGTTGGCCACTGGGGCTATTCTGCACTCCAGCCCATGCAGACTGACTCCTCGGGGTCCACAGAGAGTGCTGCTATTGATGCAGTGGCATTTTCCAAGTCTGGGGACCAATGCCCCTTACTCTGCAGCCAGGCACTTGGCCTCTCGGGATCTCAAGAGCCATCTGGGTGCATGAACATCCGTTGTCTTATTCGTTCTTCTCCCGCCAGCTTTGTGCTGGGGTTGGAACCCAGGACCTGTATGTTCTGGGCAAGGGCTCCACCCTTAAGTCACAGTCTAGCCCTCACATTAGTTACTTATAAAGAGTAAAATATTCCCAACCATCTTTGCTTTCGAACATTCAGAGTATAACCTGCAGCTCCAGGGAGCTGTTTTAACCTGAAGTTGTGCTGGTAGTTCCTGCCCTTTATTTAATAGGATGAATTTGCAGGGGTGCTGTATCATGAAGTCATTACCGCTGCCTGCCTGCGTCCTCTCCAGTTTGAAGTGGGTCTCATGACAGTGACTCAGTCAGGTGCTCCTTTGGAGGTAACCTGTGGATCTGCCTTCAGTCTAAAAGGCTTTCAAAAGAGCAAGACGCGGGGACCCATGCAGGGCCATCCAGGCTGTGCAGGTGTGGCTCCTGATGTGCTCCCCTTCCCTGCAAACCCCATGTGTTTTCACCTCTTGTCACCCTTACGCAGACCTGTTTCCTAATGTCAGTGAACGTGATCGGCCAGCGAATGGATTTCTACGCCATGATTCACGCCTGCTGGCTCATTGCTGTCCTGTACCGACGCAGAAGAAAGGCCATCGCAGAGGTCTGGCCCAAGTACTGCTGCTTCCTGGCCTGCATCATCACCTTCCAATACTTCATCTGCATTGGCATCCCGCCTGCCCCCTGCCGAGGTGAGGGCACTCCCCAGGCAGCTTCGCCCAAGGGCACTCCGTAGACAAGTGCAAGAGACTGATTCTGCCTGTGGCCCTCCCTGCAGATTACCCATGGAGGTTCAAGGGCGCCGACTTCAACGACAACATCATCAAGTGGCTGTACTTCCCAGATTTCATCGTGCGGCCCAACCCAGTGTTTCTCGTCTGTGAGTGCTTATGCCACAGGGCCCTGAGACATCAGCAGCTGGGTTTACATTGGCTCCTCAGTCCTCGCAGGGTGCCCCAGGACCGCTGGTCTTCCGCTGGACCTTATAACCCTATCACCAGTCAGGAATGGCTCTTCCTTTCTCTGTTGCGTTTGCAGAATTAACAAGTCAACATTGGAGGTTCTGTGTTCACTCGAGTCCTCTCACCCCCAGACACCCTCACACACCTGCACGCCCGCCTGTCACAAGACAGATCAGGGAGGGAGCCTGTGGCCGGGAAGGGTTCCCAGCTGCCACCACAGACAGACCCAAATGGAGCAGGGCTGTGACGATGAGGAGGATACCTACCTCCCAGACTTGGGATCACTGGGTACCTTGTCAGGGCCATCTCATGGGCTGGTGAGCCCAGGGCTAGAGATGCCGCGCCACCCAGGATGGCAGGGAGTGGCTCCGGAGTGGCAGCTGCCCCCACATACTCAAGTTTAAAATGAGGGGCTCAGCAGGGCTGCAGCCTGCCAGGCTCACATCCCCTCTGCCCACACGCTCTCTGCCTTCCCCCTCTCTCTGGTGCCTGGCTGGGAATGGCCTTGGGTTACAAATGCAGAGAGAGGACAAGGTCAAATACAACAGGATGTCTGCACCCACAACAGGTGAGGAGGTCAGCAGGGCAACAGCTCCAGCTGCCTGGACATGGGCAGAGACCCAGACCAGGAAGGACACTTCCTAGCCCAGCACCCTCACTGCCCACCATGCAGGCGAAACCCATACCCCCTGGGGAGCCCTATGGACCTGCCCTTGCACAGCTCCCCATGCTGCGGATGCCCTTGGCCTGGCTTTGGGGTCCAGGATGGCTTTTACTGAGCACTTTGGGGCTCGGCTCACTCGGGGGTGACTGTGCTGCCCGAGGGAGCCCAGAAGAGAGCAGGTGCCAGTGTCGCCCTTGTCCTGCAGATGACTTCATGCTGCTCCTGTGCGCCTCCCTGCAGCGGCAGATCTTTGAGGATGAGAATAAAGCTGCCGTGCGGATCATGGCCGGGGACAACGTGGAGATCTGCATGAACCTGGATGCGGCCTCCTTCAGCCAGCACAACCCCGTGCCAGACTTCATCCACTGCAGGTGAGGCTGCGCGCCACCCAGCAGCCCCGCCCTGGGCACCTCGAGAGGCCCACTCTCCCCTCCTCCCTCTGCTGGGCTGGGGAGGAGATCTGCTGAACTATAGACTCCAAAGCTATAAGTGGGAGCCTCCACACTGAGGCTCCCATCGGTGGTTGGCCTCCTTCTGTGGCCTCCGCTTGCCTCCTCGTCATACAAAGCAGACTTATGTCAATCATACCCTGTAGCAGCTCTCCAGAAAAACCTCCCCACCTCTAGACCCTCACCCCAACTCCCCAGCATCCTCTGCCACCCCTCCTCATCCCATCCCTCTTCCTCATCCCCACCCCCCTCATTCCCCTCCTCATCCCCTATCACCTCCCTCTCTCCAGGCCCCCTCATCCCCACTCCTCCTCATCCCCATCCCCCATCCCCTCCTCATCTCCCATCCCCCTCCTCATCTCCCATCCCCCTCATCATCCCCCATCTCTTCCTCATCCCTGTCTCTTCCCCATCCCCCCTCATCCCCCATCCCCTCTCCTCATCCTCTATCCCCCCTCATTCCCCATCCCCCTTCATCCCCCATTCCCCTCATCTTCCATCCCCCTCATCCCCCATCCCCTCCCATCCCCGGTCCCCCTTCGTCTCCCTCCCTCCTCCCTGTGGCCCATCACTCATCCTCACCTGTCCCTCCTCCTCATATCCCTCCCTCCTCTCCATTTTCGTACCTCCTGAATCCTTCGTCCCTCCTCCTCGTCTTCGCTCCCCTTCCTCATTGCCATCATCTTCCCCCTTCCTCATCCCTGTCCCTCCTCCTCGTCCCGGTTCTGTCTGCTCATTCTCCGTCCCGCCTCCTTGTCCACATCCCTCCTCACCCTCCGCCCTCCCTCGTCCCTGTCCCTCGGCTCCCTCACCTCCTGTGTGTTCTGGACCCTGAGAAGAGGGTCTAGAGCCACTTGTGCTGCTGCTCACCTCACGCTCTCTCTGGGTCTTGGCCTGGGCTCCCGTTAGAGCCTGTTGTAAGGTGGATATGACTTATTTATTTAACTAGTGCATTTTAGTCACGTGATGGTGGGGCCCGCCTTGGCCACCGTGACGGTGGGGCCCACTTACACATACTCATGAATGCACAAAGTCCTCGGTCCAGTGCCCCCCCACTGTGCCCTCCTCCCTCTCCATCCCCGTCCTCTGCTCCACAGCACCTTTGCTGACCTCCACCATCTTCCCCATCAGGGACACCTGGACCTGGTCTTGAGAGCCAGTTGTCTCTCAGGCTGTGTTGCTGGCTTTGCTTCTCCCTGGTCCCTTCGGCCGTGCCTGGCCTCCCCTTCTTAGAGGCATGCCGGCTGAGCCTCCATACCCAGCTCTTTCCACCCTTGAGGGCTCAGAGCCACCCAGGAGCCAGCACAGCTGGTGAGAGGCTGTGGACCAACTGCCTGGCCTTGGAGTCTCACAGGGTGGCGGCTGGCTCCTTCCGTGAGGGGACCGGGGAGCGACTCCTGCAGTCACGGCCAGGAGAGTCCTGTTTAAACAGCACGACCGCCCTCTAACCTGGTGCTGTTACCCCAAGAGCCCACTCTGCCCCCTTCTGAGGGGTGAGTCCGCTTCTCACCTCTTCACTCTTGTGCCCATCCCACCCTATGGCTTTGGCACTATGAGGGATAGGGTCACTTTAAGAGTCATCCTGTGCTTTCAAAGAGCCAGGCTCTGTTCCAGGTGCTTTACGTGTGTGGAGCCATTGCCTCCCAAAGGCCACCTGTGTGCAGGTGATATCACCCCATTTGCAGATGAGAAGGCCGCCAGGTAGAGCTGAGGCACAGGGACCAGAGCCCAAGGATCTGGCCCGCCAGTCCAGCCCCGCCCCGAGTGTGCTCTGGCTCTGTCAGAAGCTCAGTGCACACTGAGTAAATACCCACAAGCAAATTGGCTTGAAGATGGTCTTTCTGAGTGGCGTGCCGTATGAACACTGGTCTCAGGCAGGGTTCCCAGTCTCGCCTCTTCTCTGTGATGTGAGAGAAAGATGGCCCCAGCACACACCCCCCCCCACCACCCAACGCAAAGGGAGTAAGTACTTCAGCGCAGCAAAGCCACCCCTAAAGACCAACCCAGGCAGAAGCCTCTACTCATCACTGGTTTTTAAGGCTGAATCTTATTTTGAAAATTAGATTGTTTCAAGTTTTTAGATCTGTTTATTAGTTAAGAATACCAGAAAGTGACAGGCACACACCCCTATGGTGGAAGTGAACAGTCACGTCCCATGGTAGTGATGTAAGGGGCCCAATAGCAGGTGGCCTTGTGGGAAGCCCTGAGCAGGTGGTGATGTAAGGGGTGCAGCCCTCCTCCAGCCCGCCCTTAGGTTTGAGTGGCTCCACACTTCCTCTCTCTGGGCTCTGACAGGGAACAAACACCCTCTGGACCCTGCCACCTGTCACCAGGACTCAAATCAGTTCTCTCTAGGACCTGGAGGATCCCCATCTGCTGGTGTTTCCCGCATTTTCTCCACCAGCTCCACACTGTGTCACCGGGAGGCGCCTGGCCAGGGATGGACCTGTGAAGGCCAGCAGGAGTACTGAATGTCCCGCACAGCCCACACGTGCACTCAGAGTGCCCCATCCCAGGTCCAGGGAAGTCCCCCATATGGGCTTCAGAAGGGACTGGGAGCTCCATGTGTCACTGAATCCACCCCAGAGGTCCTGGCTCACTGAGAAACACTGGCTTGTTATCTGCTCTCCTTTGCTTAGAAAGTCAAGGAGGGTGAAACATATTTTAGATTAAAAAAAAAATTCACAAATCATTTTAAGTGTTTTACTCTGCAAAACATAAAGGTTAAAAGTTCACACATCTGAAAAAAAGTGCTCTTTCCCTAGTAACACTGGACAGGTCAAGTACAGTTCATGTTTTATTAAGAGATGGTTTATTGACACCCTACAAAATAACAACCCGTTAATCAAAGAACTAATCCAGAACTCGTTTTGCTTTGCTTCTCCCCAAATCTGGGTAGAGAAGCATCCAAAGCAAAACCACCCAAGACCAAAAGCTGTGACCAAACAATCATGGGTGGCCTCAGCCTGCGGGGAGTGTTCCTGTCAGCTATGACTCTGGCAGTGGCTCTTGTCACAAGAAGACCGAGGCACGAATCCTGTCTCCCCTTCCATCAAGAAGGCCATCGTGGAGGGATAGGCCCCAAAAGGAACCCTGACTCAGCCCGGGACATCCAAAGGCAGAGTGCTAAAAAGCCCAGGGTCCCATCTGGCAGTGTCTGTGTTGTCAGAACTAGTCCCCATCTCTATGGAGACCTTTTCATTTCTAGTAAATCTTCATATGTTTATGGGTTTGTTTCTTCTGTTAATTTCTAGCTTAGAAAAAGGAATGCATGTTCATTTATTTCTTGCCAGCCAGGATATTCTAGCAAGAAATGCTAAGTTTTAGAATTGATTTGGTATCTGCATTACAATTTCTGTTGCCATACCATGATCCATCCCTTCCATGGAAAAACAGAGGCATTTTGAACACCAAGTGGTAGGCCGAGAATGTGGCTGTGTGGGAGAAACGTGACCCACACGACGATGGTGGTAGCAGGTGCAGTTATGGTGGCGCTGATTGCAGGAGAGTGGCCCCACGTAGGCTGCGAGAAGGAAAGGTGGAGCCAGAGCCGCTGGCGTGCTCTGAAACGGCTCTCGTGGGCAACCCATGGAGCTGAGTTCTTTCCCTTCTTCAAACAGAAACTCCCCGCTCTGTGCCCGTCTGCTCTCCTGTTGCCCCGTGTCCTTTGGTTCTTTCCAGATCCTACTTGGACATGTCCAAGGTCATCATCTTCAGCTACCTCTTCTGGTTCGTGCTGACGATCATCTTCATTACTGGGACAACCAGGATCAGCATATTTTGTATGGGTTACCTGGTGGCCTGTTTCTACTTCCTGCTCTTCGGGGGCGATTTGCTACTGAAGCCCATCAAGAGCATCCTGCGCTACTGGGACTGGCTGATCGCCTACAACGTTTTTGTGATCACCATGAAGAATATACTGTCGGTAAGTACCTCCCAACACAGCACAGATGCGGCTTCCACGTGAGAGCGGATCAGCACTCAGTGGTTATCAGGAGCCCCGAGCCTCTCATACGGCTCTCAAAAGCCCCAAACAAGACGCTGCCCATTCAGGATCCCAAGGACCATTATGACTGTGCTTTGCCAAATTCAGCAGAACACATTTTGCTCTTTTCCACGGTTTCAAGGTCACGTGGTGAAAGGGTTGTATTCACCGGAAAAATTCTAGAATGTGTTTTATTAACTTAAGTCCCACCCCTTCTGAGGAACCATCTTATCACTCAAGTATGTGCTTGAAGGGGCCTTTGGTGGCTCCACGGGAAGCCGTGAATTGGTTTTGGTGTTTGCGGTACTAGGGATTAAACCTAGGGCTGCTCTACCACTGAGTCCCATTCCCCGCTCTTTCTCTTCTTCTTTTCTTTTATTTTGAGACAGGTTCTCACTAAGTTAGGGTCCCATTAAGTTGCAGAGGCTGACCTCAAACTTGCAATCCTCCTGCCTCAGCCTCCTGAGTCCCTGCAATTACAGGAGTTCACCACCATGCCCAGTTTGTTGAAGATTTTCAGTCATATCATATTCACAAAAATACAACTCTCTTACTCGCAAAGAACTGTAGAGGTGTAAAGTGAAATGAAATGAGCATAATTCTCGAGAACACTGTGTGTTCTTGGTGGAATGGAGACAGGATGCAAGAAATCCTTGCGTGCCAGAGATGGAGAGACCCAGGAGAGAGTGTGCAGCCTGTGGCAGCCTCTGACTGTCAACATCTGATTACGGCTTGGCTGAACCATGCGGACCGAGGAACAGCACCCGCTCGCTCTGCTGTTACATAGCTGAGGTCCTTTGGGCCTAACTGTTCTCCTAACGTGACAGATACCTCACACTTCCTGCTAGGGATTCCAGAAATCCATCTTTTAGGCCACGAGGATG
Organism: Marmota monax; assembly: GCF_021218885.2. Lineage (NCBI taxonomy): Eukaryota > Metazoa > Chordata > Mammalia > Rodentia > Sciuridae > Marmota > Marmota monax. Next base: position 997,753 of record NW_026694584.1, on the reverse strand, counting down.
CCATTTAAGTTACTCAGTGCTGTAGGAAGTTAACCAGCAAACCTTCACGGGCTGAAGCAGTTTCTGCCTCTCCCGCCAGCCTCCACGTCAGGCCGTGCCTGCTCCTCTCGGCTGTGCCTGGTGGAGCAGGCGAAGGGCACTGGTGGAGGGACTCCGCTCTTCTTCTCTGCTAGCTGCTTAGGGCTCAGTTCACCACAGCACTGATCTGTGAAGGCTGTTGGATTATTTTTTTTTATGTGTGTATCGCTGTGTTTCAGAGCTGAGAAAGCCTAGTCTGTGGGTGATGAGTATTTGAGTAACTTATTTTGCCTACCATTCGTTGAAAGATGAATTCTCTAGTTGAGGGTGAAAGTGCCTTTAAATCAATGCCTTTGCCCACTAGCATGGACTCATGCTTGGAGTAGCACAGGGAGTCACTGCGGAGCATAGACCAGACTAGACAAGGCTGTCCCATCCTGAAGCCACTCCATGGAGAGGGATCCACCTCTGGAGTATGATCTCATAGCTATGCCTGGAAAATGTGTGGATACGGCATCAGTCCTTCCGTCCACCCATCTGTCCTCTATCTATCCATTTGTTCATTCTTCTTCATTCTGTAAACCTGTGTTGCAGACCTATTCTTTACAGAGCACTATGTTATATCTTAAAGAATTGGAGATAAATAGTGCTCTTATTTGACTCTCAAGAAGCTCACATTCTGGAAAGAAATATGGATCTACAAATAATAATAATACAATTGTTAACGATGTGGTTATAACCTTGCAGGAAAATAAGGCAAAAACTAAAGGAAGCCTAATATCTTGCTTGGGAGTCAGGGAGAGGCTTCGTGGAGGCAATGCCGTTTCAACCTCTGAGACTCAGACAACGGATTGGGGTGGAGTTACAAAGGGGAAGGGCATCCCCTGCCTGGAGTGGGCAGCGTAGTTTGGAAGATGGTGGGAAGTCGTTCTCAGGGCTGAGGATCCCATGGAAACCCCAGTATTCTCCCACTCCCATATCCCCAGGACACACAGCTCAGCCACACCTGGGGTGTTGGCTGAACCTCCCCACCATCCTCAGGATTGAGCACAGCACACCTGTAACAAGAAATCCATTATTACGAGACAACCATGTCCCAACAATCAACAAAAAAGATTTCTTCACCCAGAGAACCGCCCAACGTCTCAGATCACATACTCTCATTCCTTGGTACCCCTCGGGATTCGGTCAGAGCCACCAGTGGGTATGGAAGTCCTCAGCTGTTCAGGTCCCGTCTATACAATGGTGCAGTGTGTCCACACACCCCTGCTTGTCTTCCCGAAGCTAAGTCCTCCCAGGATCACTTAGGACACCTAACATGTGTGACACTGTGTGCACAGTTGTGGTGCTATACTGCCTAGGAGGTGGTGTCAAGGAGGAGGTCAGCTCGAGTTCAGTAAGGAGCATTTCTGTCATTGCGATGATTTCTGTCCACACTATCAGGGTCCTTGGCTGAGGCTCCCGTGGGTGAGGGCGGATGGCCTGTTCCTGCAGCTGTGTCTGGGATGGTTCCTGGGAACACAGAATCAAAACCGGGGCCCAGTGTGCACCCATTCACAGAGCTGGGGCTTATTCCCACTACAGCCCAGGTTTCCTCTCAACAAGAGGTGCTTCCACGTGCAGCAGCGCTGCTCCGAAGACCCTGGCTGTGTACGTGGGTCTGATTTGCCTGGGGACTTCCAGTGTTCCAGGAGCTGCCAGTGCAGGCCACGTGGTGTCTGAGTTTGGGTCCCACGTGCGCCATCTTGATCTCTGGCACCAGGCCCTTGTGAGTTCTTGCACCTGTTGGGATCACGAGACCCCAGCTTGTTTTCAGGGTGCAATTTCAGACTCTGCCTCTGTCTCTTTTTCAGATAGGCGCGTGTGGATACATTGGAACGTTGGTTAAGAAGAGTTGCTGGTTGATCCAGGCCTTCAGCCTGGCCTGCACCGTCAAGGGCTACACCATGCGTAAGTACAAGAGGCGTATGTGTAGTGGACGTCAGAAAGGAGGGACGTGGAGCAGGACTGCTCTGACTTAGAAACTGGGCCCAGGCACACAAAGAGAAGAGTCCAAAGTGGAGGTCGATGGTGCCCTGTGTGGAGGCAATGGAAAGGGAGCGTGCTGTGGACCTGCGGGCCATGGCATGAGGTGCCTTCGCTTCAGGCACCTAGGGTCACTTCCTAGACACTGCCCACCCAGCAGGTCTGGAGATTGGGTGCAGTGCTGTTGTGACTCCCTGGACTCCTCTGAGCTACCTAAGATAGGGAAGGACTCCAGGGCCCACCCAAAACTGGAGTTGCTCTGGTTAGACTCAGGGGTCTCAACGTGATGAGACTTCCAGAACTTTCTCTCCTCAAGAAGTTCAGGGATCTGTAAATGCAAACCATTGGGAGGGCCCTGGGATTTCTGGAACTAGACCTGCACACAGACTAAGGGACATGCTGTCCCCACCACCCTGCCCCTTGCAACAGAGCCCAGGGCTGTGTCACATGGTTGTGGGCTGATCACTCAGGAAACACTCTCAGTCTGAATTTTGTCCAAATTAGAAGGTCTTCTATTTAGTCAGCTGGGACTGCTCCCTGCAGGACCCGAATTGTCTTTGCTAGGACCAGTATCGGTTCTGAGTTCTGTGGGGTTTATAAGGGGAAAAACCACATCCTCAAAAACATAGGTGCAGGCAAGCAAGTACGATGCCAGGGCTAAGAAAGCAGTCAGCAGAGCAAAGCAGACAGCATCCTGGATTCAAGCACATTTGTGGGCATCTGAAGTACAGAAAAATAATCTGTAACATCTTAGAAACGGCTTAACATTATTTATTCTATAACACTTGTCACATGATCCTATTATCCTACTTATTAATATTCCATAACCTATACTCTATAATTTATAATCTATATTGATTAAGCTCAGACCATGACAACATGGGGGTCTTCTGTGGGCCAGGATGGGGGCCGCTTGTATCCAAGCCTCCCGCACCGTGGCTGGTGGGTCAGGCTGCACTTTGCAGTTGAGTACCACAAGGGATGGTCTTCGACTGAGGATCCAGGGTGCTGCTCACTCCAACTCCTCTAAAGACCAACCGTGTCCCTTGGCATGGCTTCACCCCACAGAGCCTGTGGTAGGACAGCTGTGTTGTTGAACAGAGTTTTTCCTCTGTCACTGCACATTACTCCCCATGGCCCTCGTTGGGGGTCCCTAAGGGAGAGACAGGCACAGGGGCCTCTCTGCCGAAGGTCAAGAGACCCTGTGTCATAGCCCATCGAGTTCACACTGATGCTAGATTTGAAGTGTGTGCGTCATTTGTAATGGGTCACCCTGTAAGTAGCGCATGAGAACGCTGCTCTTGGGCCTCTGTGATCCCTGCACTCAGGCAGCCCGCAGGGTGACTATGGGAGGGAAGTCGGCTCCAGCACGTTTTCCTCTTGTCACACAGCCGAGGATGACGCCTCCTGTAGACTGCCCAGCGGGGAGGCCGGGATCATCTGGGACAGCATCTGCTTTGCCTTCCTCCTGCTGCAGAGACGCGTGTTCATGAGCTACTACTTCCTGCACGTTGTGGCCGACATCAAAGCTTCCCAGATCCTAGCTTCCAGGTGGGTCCAGCCACAGAAGCACATGGCTGCTCTCCTAGAAAGTGTGCTGAGTAGCACCCACCCGCTTTCTGTCTGAGCCTGCCCGGAGAAACCACAGAAACTGAGACATCCTCTCCAGGAAAGCAAGGAAAATCTAGCCCAGGCCGTTAAGACCCACATGGTGTAGAAACACGGAGTCTGATGAGAGTGACATTCCCAGGACTTGGGCCCTGCAGAAGCTCAGAGGGGCCTGGGCTGATTGAAGCCTGCCACACACCCTCCCTGGGGCAGGGCCAGTGCTGGTTGAAAGAAAGAAAGAAAGAAAGAAAGAAAGAAGATACAAGTGGCCAGGGAGTACATGAGGCGCCTCTCAGCAAGAGTGTCATCAGGGAAATGCCAATCAAAACCCCACTGTGGGTCTCCCCAGCCACTCAGAATAGCTCTCCTCAAAACGTAAATGCCAGGGAGGGTGGGTGAGAAGGGACCTGGTGCCCTGTTGGCGGGAAGGGAAATTAACAGCCATCGTGGAGAAGAGTGTGGATTCCCTCCACAACTGCAAGGGAACACTGTAGCCCAGCAGCCTCGCTTGTTCTGAGTCCTCTGAGGTGTCCTTCCGGCCCCCTCCTTCCCTCTGGTCTCTTCCTGCCCACTGATTTTCTTCTCTGGGCTGCTGGCAGGATTTGCATTGCTACCATTTCTTTTCTTGCAAGTGTTGCCCCTGATCTACAGGCTCCGGAAGCAGACTGGGCAGAGCACTAGGAAGGGCCTGCAAGCCATCCTGGCAGGAGCGTCAGTGCTCCTGTGTGACCCCAACTGCTGGGCTCATCTCAGAGGTGCTGACCCTCCCCAGATCCCACGGGATCCTTGGTGTTCACCATCCAGCAGACATCAGGCTGTGGAATGTGAAATCACCCTCATTTACCATTCGCATATGGCTTAAGCTCGTGCGTCTGTGTCTATGCCACCCATTTCCCTGGAGCCTTGTTTCCTTTCCCTTCCAGGAGAAATAAAACATTGATTTCAAAAGTCCATACACATGCAGCAACCCTGGCCTTTGCCACCTGACTGTCTGCCTTGTAGGAAAAGAAATGTAGGAAACCGCACTTTCTCCCAGCAGCCTGTGTCCCGCACCCCCTAGGGGAACAGTACCAGTCCTGTAATTGACCAGCACAATTGTTTTCTAATATGCTGGACATCATTTCTGTAGCAGAGGACAGTGTCTCACTCAGAGGTGACCTTATTTGTACAGAGCAGCTGGTAATTTTGCAGGCAAATACTTTTTTTCTTTTTCACCCTCCCCAAAATATATGGTCCTTAGAAGTCCCAGACATTATAGAAAGCCAGTGTCTTTTTCCCAAAGTTGTCACAATTATTTGGACAGCATGTCCCCTTGGTACAGTAGGAGTGATGGCTTTGTTCAGAGCATACCTTGTGCTCACACAGGAAGTCATGCTCTGATTGATGGACGTTGAACTCCCAAGGCAGTTTCCAGAGAACACACGCATGTTCATTCACTCCCACGTGCCTTCCTTGGTTCACTGCCTGCCCTGTTATGAGGACAGGAGGTGGGCCCCAACTCTCACAGAGCTTACAGGCTAGAAAGGACAAAGACAGGTGACCCAGCCGCTACCCACATGTGCCTGGCTTTGTCGCAGCCCAGGCCACTGTAACATAAGTTCCAAACCAAGGTGGCTCACAAACAACATGAGCCTGTTTCTCACAGTTCCGGAGGCTGGGATGTCCAGGACGGAAGTGCCAGCAGGTTCGGAGCTGGGGAGGGCCTGTTCTGCGTGGACAGCCCCTCCTTACTGTGTCCTTCCTGGGGGAAGGAAGAGCTGGAGGCCACCTGGGCCTCTTGACCGGGGCTTTCATGCTGATCACGACCTGTCCCCTCCCAAAGGCCCCACTCCCAACACCAAGGCCTCTAGCACCCGGGCTTCAGTGTGGATGGGGAAGGACACAGACACTGAACCAACAGCCATGTGGTGGCAGGCAGCTGGGGGAGCAGGAGAGCCCTTCGGCAGGGTGGTGGCATGTAGGGCCTGCTACGATGGCCCCCACCGCATGCTGCAGCCTGGAGAGAGCAGGAGCTGGAGGGGACAGTGCAGGTGGCAGCCCCAGGAGGCTCTGGAGGGAAGTTCGGCCACGGGGAGGGACGGCCTGAGTGTGCACAGCGAGGCGTGGGGTGATAGGATTCTTTTTCATTTTTCAGGACTAGTGAGCCTCGACGTCACTTGCCTGCTGGTGACTAGCAGTGGTGGAGAAGGCCAGAGTGCAGCAGGGGAGGAGTGGGGACTGAGGCAGAGGCAGGAAGAGCCAGAGCACAGGGCAGGCCACAGGCAGGAAGGTGGCACATGGGAAAGAAGGGGTGGCAGGGAGCTGAGCTACATAATGCCACCTGAGGATGGTCTCTCTAGGAAGCGATGTCATCACTAGCAGTGAAGACCACTTGGCAGAATTCGGAACTTGAGCTGAAAAACAGTGCTGTAGAGAAGAGGAGGGATTTCCAGGGAGCAGGGGCCCAGAGAAGTCTGCCCTCTGGTGGGCTGTGTTCAGCAGCTGAGGGCTGCCCCCCCCCCCACGAGCGCAGTCCCCTGGACTTGGGTTTCCCAAGCAGGTGACAATAGAGTTGAGGATATTGAGAGGCCCAGATTTATAGGGACACTTCAGCTGGTTGGAGAAGGGAGGAAGAAGAGGGGCAGAGGAGAGGAGGAAGAGGATGAGAGGCCAGAGGCTGGAGGCCCCGTGGTGGAGAGGACATCTGCTCCACCTGCACTTCTGGGCTTTCCTACTGGCTGAGTAGAAACCCAGCCGTCTTTGCAAACCCTTTCCTCGTGGCCAACTCTGCCAAGGCCCAGTAGGAAACACCGGAGTATGGCACCTTGTGAGAACATGCGGCCACTTCCTCCCCTGGGAGGCTGTTCCAGAGGGGTCGGTGACTCCCACTGCCACCAGGAAGCTTCAGTGTCACCAGCACAGGGTAGCCACGATTTCTGCCCATCCGCAGTGGTTCTCAAGGGAAGGCCAGCTACTAAGTGGCTCCGTGTTTCCGATTTTCCCTTAGGGGAGCCGAACTTTTCCAGGCCACAATTGTCAAGGCTGTAAAGGCAAGAATCGAGGAGGAGAAGAAGTCCATGGATCAGCTGAAGAGACAGTAAGATGCTTTCACTCTCCTTCTCTTCCTTCTTCTGATTTGTGGGACCATATTTAGCTCTCAGTCCTTGGAGGCCGCAGAGCCTTGGAAAGTCTGTGTGTGTGACATTTCACAACTTCCCATGTATTTACTCTGAGTCGGAGCAGTCGTGAGAGCCTCCTAGCCTGAAGAAGAGAGTTCCAGAATGGAGGCAGGGGCCATCCTGAGAAAGACACGAGCAGTTCCTAGCTCAGGTGCTGCCCAGAGAACCTGGAGAAGCTCTCCAGGTCTCTGAGCCTCAGGTTCCTGCCCCTAAACTACATCTCACAGGCCCACCTTCCTGGATTTTTGTAGAGATTAAAGTAGCTCATGAATGAGACAGAAAATGCTCATTGCATCTCAGGTCAAGGGGATAAACCTGGGGTCAGCTCTGGAAGCATCTTGAAATCATGTAATCCAGAAAGAAGCTCTGGTTCTGAAAGATTGAGAGCCCCACTGGGCACAGGCAGCCTGAGGAGTGCAGTTCATCCTGGCCCATGTTCAGTCCAGAGCTTTCCCACTGTGCCACTGTGGCTGGGTCATGGCATGGACTGGCTCCTCTCGGGAGATTTGGGAATTATTGAAAAGAATCTTCTGAGCGTAATTCTTAGCCGGGAATGGACCTTATAGCTTTAGGGATAAGGTGTGAAAGCTGATGGCAGTGGAGTTAAAGATGGCATGAGTAGACTTTTCAAGAGCCTGAGGTCCCCAAGGGCTGACACTTTGCCAAGAAAATGGAGATCTCTCTCAGTCCCCCAGGAAAGTTTCCCAAATTTTCAGGAGCAGCTTCATTCCCTTCTGACCTCATTTCCCAGCTTTCTCTGCCCTCAGCAGAAGTGCTTCCTGGTATTAATTTGGTCCATGCCCTGGACATTTTCACAAAGATGTAAGTTATACGTAAACACCTAATACCAGTGCACCGTGTCACAGTTGTGTTAGCATTGTTTCTGGCCCACCAACACGGATCCAGAGGAATGACAATTTGGACCCACATTAAGAAGTGCTTCTCATTTCCCAGGAGGCCTGAGTTGTGATTACTGCTGAATTTTTCTGTCTAAGAATACAAAAGTTGGCCTGGCGCAGTGGTGCGTACCTGTCATCCCAGTGACTCAGGAGTCTATGAGAGGAGGATCACAAATCCAAGGCCAGCCTCTGCAAGGCCCTAAGCAACTCAGCAAAACCCTGTCTCTAAATATAACATAAAAGAAAAAGGGGGGACAGGGATGTGGCTCACTGGTTAAGCACTCCTGGGTTCAGTCCCTGGTACAAAAAAAATGTAGAAGAAGAAGAATGCCAAATTTAGGAGTATAAAGGACTTACACCTTAGAATGCGTTTTGTTCAGACTGGCTGTGACACCAGGTGTGAGTGCACACTGTGGCCTGCAGGCCAAACCCAGCACAGCAATCACTGGTCCCGTTCTCAAGTCGAGCCACTGTGGAGGACAGAGTATCATGGAGATTATATAGAGAGCAGGGAGATGCTTCATCTGAGAAGCAATTGTTTCACCATTGAGGATTTCAAAGTGAATTGGCCATGCCGTCCACGATTTTAGAAATACGCCTGGCAGTGGAGTCCACAGTCCTGCAAAGGTGGCCCTGGCATCGCCAACACTGGTTTATTTCCTAGGATGGACCGCATCAAGGCCAGACAGCAGAAGTACAAAAAGGGTAAGGAGAGGATGCTGAGCTTGACGCAGGAGGCTGGGGAAGGCCAGGACATCCAGAACCCCCCGGAAGAGGACGATGAAAGTACGTTCGTGGGGTCCTCCCTCTCCCGTCTGAGATGCTGGGCAGTAGCTTGGTTCGGGTGGGGCTGTACGCTGGCTCTGCTGCTTGCTCTACCTGCATCAGCAAGTTTTACCCTCCCTCTGTGAGTGGGTACATTTATTTATTTCCTAAAACACTCATTTAATGAATGAATGACTTCACTCTTGGGCAAGATGTCTCAGATGAACACTTAGCCTAACGCTGTCTCACAGACATCTGCCCATGAAGGAAATTGGTGTGATTTTGCTTAATTTGTGCCTGTAGGGAAGGTAGTTTGAATATGCTAACTTTCATTTCTACAAGTTTTATATGAGTATTAAACATGCCTGCCTATGATTTTATTTGGCATCTGAATATTGGTAGTTAAAATATCAGTTATTATATATTTCAGTTAAAACAGTGTGAAATATATATTTGTTATATCTAATCACAGACTTATTGTAGCCAGTTAAAGTTTTAAAGGTCTGCTTAGAGGGCTTGCATGCTTTGCTATTTGAAAGGAATAGAGAAATAACACATATTGAAATCTTTCCAGTACCTAGTGTCTATTCATCACCAGTAAATTTATATTTTCTGATCATGACATTAAATTAATCACAAGAAAAGTTTTTGGTTATTGTAATTTATCTGTTTTTAGAAACTATTTGCCTCTAAATGTTTCTGTAAAAGTTCAGTGAGGCTTCTTTTCTGTTGATTTAATGAAAAACTCAGTGCATTTTGACAGATAATCCCTTCTCCCTTTAAAATTTCTTCCTAGGCACTCAGTTACTAGGGAGATATGGAAACGTAGCATGGGGTTAGAAGAAGCCAGTGCAGAGGGGCCTGTTAGCACGTTTCCTTGTCGGGTTCAGTGTGGTTCCTTTTCCTGACTCTGATGGGCTTGGGCAGTCTGTCTAGGTTTGACATTGCGTTGTTAAAGCGTGGTTTTCAAATGTGCTTGCTCACTTTCTAAGAATTAATATCTGGACATATTTCATTTTAGGAGAAGCAGACAAACAGAAAGCCAAGGGCAAAAAAAAGCAGTGGTGGCGGCCTTGGGTCGATCATGCTTCCAGTAGGTTTCTCGATCCTCTTTCAGTCTCACCAAGTCTCACCCTTATATCCTTGACCAGAATTCAGGCTCCCCATGACCTGTGTGTCCCTTGCACGGTTTGCCCTTGTGACTTCATAGGGGGTCGGGCAGAAAAGCTGCCATGTCCATGGGCCTGGGGCCCTGCGAGAGCTCCTCTGGAACCAGCTCAGTGTCCGCGTCTCTGCAGAAAGCTGAGCGGGTGGCCAACAGGCCAGTTCTGGGGCTGCAGCTCTGCCAATATTTGCTTTCTGGCTAAAATCCCTGGTTAAAGTGAGTTTAGGCTCCTCCTTGGGCCCCAAGGCTCTGGGACCCTCTTTGTAAGGTGCTCAGCATGGATGCCAGGGCTCTCCCCTCCCTTCTCCCAAGCTTTGATTTCCTCTGCAGTAAGGCTGTGGCAACACGTTAAACACGAAGCTGAGGCAGGACTTTCTCACTCTGCCTCCTCCTCCATCTCAAAATGGCTCTGAAACTGCTCTGTGGTCTCCCATGCCCAACGTGTGGCCCAGTGGACAGCCAGCTGGCCCACAGTGACCAGCTGACAGCAGACATCAGAAAATCAGAGCTTGGTGGCCAGGCAGAGCATGCTGCACCTCCCTGTTGGCCATGACAGTGAAGAAGCAGCTATGAGACCTATGGGTTGTCTTTGTTCTGCTTATCAAGGAAACTGTCACCATTGGCCAATGTCATTGTCATGCGTCTGGCCCTCCTTTGATATGTTAGAATACTGAATGATTAGTATTCTGAAAATTAATTGGGATGCCTTCCCTGGTTATAGCTTACGGAGACACATCTCCAAAACTGTCAGACAAGGAATATCACCGAGCTCAAAATGCTTCCTAGAGCAGGGTGGGACCCATGAGGGGCATCTTCAGAATCATTAAAAAACTAACTAAACCAGAACCTTCCCCGACCTATTGCTTAGCATCATGATGATCTGATGTTGGCCTCTCTCACTCCAGAGGAAATTCTCCAAAACTCGGAAAACTAGCTTCGTGAATTTGGCTCAGTATTTCTGGATGCAATTGAATTTTATCCCGAATATTGAATTCAGCATTTTGGACAAAAAAAAAATGATTTATAAAGAGTTCTATTCAATTTGCTCAAATCCAAAGAGAAATGTTCAAGCAAAAGTCCAGTGTGACTCTCGGTGGACTGTCCTTTGGCACGTGAGCCCTGCTGAGGACCAAGCGATGCTGTGTGCAGTTGCCTACTCCTGTCAAGTCACAAGTAAACCGTGCGACCTCTCTGTCCTCAAAGGGTCTTTGCCAGTGCAGAGACCTGTCCGTGTCATATCGTGTCACGTGAATGTCAGACCCCACTGCAGTCACTGTGGGTGTCTTTCCTTTTCCCACCTCAGTGTCGCCCTTCCAGAGGAACTGGATGTGGTCTTTGATGATCATCTTACCAGTTGTGAATGATATGAAGAGCTTCCTGTGAAGGTTACTGAAGTTAGGCTTTTCTGACCCATTTCACCCTCATTATGCCACGTTCCTGAACACTGGTATTCACTAAGTGTGCCTGGTTACACTACCTGATGGTGCAATAACGCAGGACCGTGAGTCGCTCATGGTTTGGAATCACATTCCAACAGCGGTGTTAAATTTTTTCTATGAGATCTATTTTTCTTTCCAAGCCTGAGAGCATGGGTAGTTTATTTTGTAGTCTTGGATACGTTTCAGACTTATTGTTAAATCTGGAAGAACTTTATTAGAAGGCCTTATTTTGATCTGTCAAGTAGATTGGGCTTTCCAAGAGACCTGTCTTAGCAATGCCAAGGATAAGAATGTGTGCAGTAGAATGCCACATGTGAATCCGTGACATGTAATATGGCTTTGCTGTTTGTGTGACATTGGCAGCAGGCCTTGGTGTGGTCGAAGGTGCCACTTCTCCCATGTCCATACCATGTGCACACATGGGCTGCATTATTGCTGTTCAATGATACCTTCCCGTGGGTGCTGCGTGTGCACCCCATCTCAGCACTGCCTGAGTGAATGCCGAGCCTCGCTTCATTGATGAACACCTCACCATGAGGGCCGAGTGTCTGAGGATACAAATGGCAGGATTTAAAAAGCTGGTTTCACACTCGCTCAGCAATATCATCAACACCCACAGAGCCTGTGGGGACAGTGTGGAGCTGTATCTGCATCTAAACTCTGGTCCACCTGAGAGCTTTCCTTCCATTACTAGGAGGCAGCACTGGAGAAAGACTCCTCTTGTTATTTTCCTAACTTCCATTTAATTACAGTTTTAAAAGTCCTCAAAAGCATTTCTTTGTTTTTAATGTGCTAGTTCTACTCACTCACATAACAAATTAGTTTCCAATTATAAAATTAAAATACAGTGCTTGAGATAATAACCGTTGGGCTCACCAGTGTGCATGACAGTTGCAGAAGGTATGATTGAACACTGTTGATTTCGGAACTTGTAATGAGGGTGAAATGCTCCTTCTTTTGAGACTGTGTTTTCCCACGTGACCGTGCGATGCAGAGTCCCTGTGACTTTCCAGAGACTCTGGGCTTCTGTAGATGCATTTCTTCACGGTCCTCCTCACTGTCCAACGTAATGCTGTAACTTTGGTTTGTTCTTGCTTTTTCTTACCTTATGTTGTATTGCATTTATTCCCTCAGGCCTGGACCTAGTACTCTGGGCCTGGTTTTTTTCTTCAAAATAAAATCAACAAATCAGTGCTTCTGTTCAAGGATATAAGGCCCAATTTGTTCATTCTACGTCTTCATGAATGGAGGCTTCAGATTCGTCTGAAATCATGGGCAAAATTACTTGAGTTTTGACCATGTTGAGTGATATCCAAGCAACTGATTTGAAAACAAGCCAAGGTTTTCCATTACTACAATGCCTAAGTCCAAAAGTCAACTCAGACATCAAGATGTTACGGAAAAGAGACCCTGCATCTGCAAACCCCAGCAGATATGTTTCCCTGCAAGGATGGTACAGTTCTTGTAGCATCCAAAATGTATATGCTGGGTCTCTTTTCTCTGATAAACTCAAAACTTATCAAAATGATAGAAGAATTGAATTTCTTAAAATCTCTGGACATTTTCTCTGCTCCCAACTCTTAATCCAGGTGTTGTGATTTTGCAGGGAAAGTAAAAGACAAGGCAGAGGCGCTCCGTTACTATCTGTGCCTGTGCCTCCTGGTCCCTAGCACTCCCCTGAGCCTCATTACGTCCCGGGAGCTGCCTGTGGACCAGAGGCTGGCGGCATGACCCGTGTGGACTGGGCTGCGGCCCTATCTGTCCAGCGGCTATGTTAGAAGCAGCCCAAGCAGTGCCACCGCTATCACTGTCATTGTCCTCGTGTTTCCTTCTGTTCTCGGTGTTGCCCCCCCATCACCCCCTGGCCATGTGTGTTGTTTAACTGTTTGAAATGTCTCGTCATGTATGTTGTGTCTCGTGTGTCCATGTGGAGAAGCCAGGTCTGCACAGAGTGAAGTGAAGTGGAAGGCTGGCTGTGCTGGTCTGGGTGCTTAGCCGTCCCCTCTGGCCTCCCTGGAACAGCCCGGGCCAGACCCTCCGCTTCCCTCTGGCCTTGTCTGAACCACCGATATTGCTGAATTGCAAAACAGTATTCTCAGTTATTTCAGTAATAGAATCGGTTGCTGCAGAGTTGATCTGAGTTAACGGTATAAATTTTATAATCAAGAGGGGAGAAAACACCGGATCAGCCCTGTAGAGGCCGGGTCTCTGGGTGGTGTAGACAAGGCCTCAGGCTCCGTGGACCCCACCCTGCCAACATCATGTAGCGTTAGCCTGAAGTTGGTTCTCTTCATCTCAGTTTCTCCTCTGCCAGCGTCTCTTGCTGCAGTCCTTCTATGGGCCATCTGTATATTTTTAGGGGCATTTTATTAGTAAGCCCCCAGCGGTCTCGTGTTTCTTTCAGGAAAATAAGTGACTATTTTATTTTGCTTAGTGGTCAGGAGTGGAGATTATTACTTGTTTGAAACGGATAGTGAAGAGGAGGAAGAGGAGGAGTTGAAGAAGGAAGATGAGGGGCCACCCCGCAAGTCAGCATTCCAGGTAAGTCTGGGCTGGGAGGGGTCGTGTCCCCTGTCATTTTCCGATTAACAGGCTCCATCGCAGGCCTGAACTTCTGATGAGCTCCTGCCGGAGCTCTGAGCCACTCCTCTTCATGCTGCTGTACGCTGCCTCCCGGCAAAGCCACAGCGGCTGCCCGAGGAGAGCAGGTTCTGTCAGGCCGTCAGCCCCTCCGTCAATGCATCCCCTCATGCTTTACACAAAAATAAAGCTTCACTGGGTGAACTTTATTTTTGTGGTTGTTGCAAGAGATGAAGATTTCTTTGGCTTTGCTTTGGATTGCTTGAATGGAGTTATATTTCAAAGTATGAAATAGTTGATTATGAAAGTAGAGTGCTGGCTCTGTTTTGAATCAAAGGATCATGTAAATGCTGCTTCAGATTTCAGATCTGTTTTGTCTGTACTGCTCAAGATTGGAGGGTGCCCTGTAAGGACAGCCACAACCTCTGGCACAGTCCCGTCTTCAGCTTAACCGTCTCTTCTGGTTCAGACCCACTCCCTGGTTCCCAGCAGGCACTCAGCAGCCCGAAAGCTAGGGGTGAATGTGTCATCCAGTCTTGTTAAAGATGAGGCTGTGTCCCTACGGTCCACTGAGGATGAAATCCGGTGTGCGTCTCTTGTACCAGTGAACCACACAATCATTTCCCGTTTCTGACAGTGCAAGGCACACAGATCCGTCTCCATGCTGCATGCATGAGGGCCCTATGATGAGGTCATTGTCAGCTGACTGGCCAGGCCTCCTCTAGCTGACAGGCACAATCCACCCTGTCTTCCTGATGACACTGTGGAACTAAGTTATTCATGGAGACACCCTAGTCGGATGCTGTCTCTCTGGCTCTGTTGCCCCATGTGGGCTTTTTGGTGACTGAGTTTGTGTGTGTGTGTGTGTGCAGCTGGCTCACCAAGTACTAATGACTTAACTGCTTATTTCCTTCTAATGACTTGCATTCTAGCTGTCACCCATCAAGCAGTGCAGGAGGGGACATGGGACATCTTCACCTTGTCTGATGAATTATGTGCAATGATGGATGGTTTTCTTTATTCCTCACTTACCAGCAGAGCGCGTTTTATTCTAGTTCCCATGGTTGGCACATTATAACCTCCATGATCTTAATGGTAGAGACAAACTTGTTCGCCTTCATATATTAACTACCAGTTTTTTTCACCTTCGTATTTTAACTACTAGTTCTTCTCGCCTTCATATATTAACCACTAGTTTTGTTTTCCCTACTAACGACTCTTACTTTGTCCTTCTTTGTAGAGAGCTATTGGGAAGTTTGCGTCAGCCATTTTAGCCTTGCCCAAGTCTGTCATTAAACTTCCCAAAACTATTCTTCAGTATTTAATCAGAGCTGCAAAGGTATTTCATGTTTTACTGACATGTAGTGTGTGACTCTCTGCTCAGTAGAACTTTAGTCAAACACACCCCCTGTCTGCATTCTCTCTTTTCTATACATCGTACAAGGAAGAAATTGTACAGATGTAAAACACTGGGACAACTTTTCCAAAAAGAGTGCTTAGAAGCCAGATTTCGTGTTGTTTGATTTCTTATTTTTAAGCTGAGACTATTGAAAAATAGAAAGGGAAAATGCAGATACATGTACGTTCTGTCCTCTTCATGGTTCTGCGTAAGTCACGTCTGGTTTTTATAAGGGTCACATCTGGTTGCATGCATCTGTTACAATGAGTCAAACCTGTGATGATGTTTCTCAGAAAGCTGGTAAAATTCTGCACAAGCTGATAAAAGACTTACCCGCCTCCATCGCCTTTTCTGCCTCCTTTTCGTCTCCGTCTTCTTAGATGGAGTCTGTGGTCTGGTTTCTGCTCTCGGTGCACCTGCCCTAGCTGCTCAGCCCCACATGGCCCGGTAGCTTCTCGCCCTTGTGGGATCTGTGGCAGTGCTTTAGGTACACTGTTTAAAGTTCTGACACACCACAGAGTGACTCAGCTGCCTGTGCTGCAGTCCCTGCACTGTTGGAAACCACAACTAGCAAATGACAAGGCAGGTATTTTCTAGAACATTCTTTCTCTCAAACTCAATCAAGGACAGGACCTAAACCTCTTAGGTCTAAATGCCCCTAGGGTGTGAAGCACATGGTTGGAATAGTGACCATGACCGTGCATCTTGCATTTTACCTGGGATCTTGCTTACATGCATCTCCTGGCTCAACAGGTCCTGTGGGACCTGAAGCCCACATTCACTCAGCTGCCCCTGAGCAGCGGAGTCCAGCCCTGCAAGCCCCTCCCACTCTGCATGTGCAGCAGGCAGAGTTGGCCACCAGCAGCCCCTGCTCTGCTTCCCTAGGACTTCCCCGAGGTAGGGCAATCCTGAGTCTCACGATTCACATTTAAAATTTACTTAGATGAAAGATTATAGTGTGACATCCCCTGTCTTACTTTTAAAAAGTCATCTTCTGAGGGGTGAGGTCATGCACACCTGTCATCCCAGAGGCTCTGGAGGCTGAGGCAAGAGGATTGCAAGTTCCAAGCCAGTCTCAGCAACTTACCAAGGCCCTAAGCAACTTAGTGAGGCACTGTATCAAAGTAAAAAACAAAAAGGGTTGGGGATGTGCCTCAGTGGTAGAGCACTCCTGAATTAAATCTGGTATCAGAAATAAATAATCATCTTCTTACAGACAGAATGAAAAAGGTACTGGATAAACCTGAATTAAAGCACAGACATGAGACGTGATCTGTCTTGGGGAAGGGAATCCACTGCAACCAGGCTCTCCCTGTTTTAAAGAACACAGACATTTTTGCATAATAAATGTTCAGTAGAAAGAATCCCATTACCCCCAATATAGATGATAAATATAAGATAAAGTCACATGAGATAAAATTTATGCCAATGTCAGGGACGTACAGCAGTGGTGGCCTTTCACTGAGCCTGAAGGTCTTTTATGCGTATTTCCGTGGAGTTTTCTATAGATGGTTGGTGTGGTTAGTGCCTGAGTCCCAGACAGACCAGCCCAGTTGATGACAGACACTTACAGCTACAAAGTAACAATCAGGAAGTCCAGGAAGACTTTCTATCTCTTCACCCTGAGGGTTGGAATGTTTCCTCTCTTGGCAACATTTGTGTGAACAGTCAGACCAAGGCAAAACTGACAAGACCTTTCTGGAACTGTCACAACATCCACATTAAGATGACTTACCTGGGCCAGGCACTGTGGTGCAGGCCTGTGGTCCCAGTGACTCAGGAGGCTGAGGCAAGAGGATTGCAAGTTCAGCAACTTAGCAAGACTTGGTCTCAAAAGAAAAAAGAAAAAAGGGCTAGGGATACAGGTGTGTAGCTCAGTGGTAGAGTGCCCCTGGGCTCAATCCCCAGTACAAAAAAATAAAAAATAAATACACACACACACACACACACACACACAGAGTTAGCAAAATCTGACTTCTCACCCAGGGCATGTCTTCCATGACTACAGGACCCCAGCGGAGCCCCGCCAGAGCCCCTGCTGCAGGGACGGGGTGAGGCCCAGCGCTGTCCTTGGCTCCCTCATCCTACCTTCCCCTCCCAACTCTTTATTTTTCTACAGAGTAAAGAGTTCCTCCAACTGGTGGCCCTGCCACATTCACAAATCCTAGTTACCTATTTATTTTCTCTTTGGGGGATTTTTTCATTATCTAAAACAATATTGTCATAACAATTTTTTCTTTAAAGGAAATGTCACTATATGTTGCTCTTATACCTGAAAATTTCTTAATGTTTAGTAGATCAGATTCTTTTAAAAACATCCCGTGTTGCGCTGAGGCAAGTTTGCTTCTTTCGGTACTAAACCTGAAAGCCAGCCTTGACAGAATTCTCAGTCAACACACCCCATGAACATCCGACTGCAAATCCCTTTACCTTGTCCTTCTTCAAATTCCATTTCATCTTCTCATCTTATTAAATATGTTTTTGACCAAAAAAAATAGGAAATATTTTCTACCTCCTGGGTTTCTCACCCAGAAATGATACGTATTTTGCATCTATGTTAATTGCCCAACTTAGATTTCTCTCTCTGAGAAAACAGGAAGTGTTCTTCCTCAGCCTGTGGCCCTTTCCTTCTCATATGGAAAAGTTGAGTCCCTCTTTCTTTTCTCCTGACAACACAATACCAGTGATTTATTTATGCTATGTTTTTCAAAGACTCCAGAAACCTGAAAATAATCTAGAATGAAATGAAACTATCTGGGTTTATAAGAGCTCCCACAAAACTGTTTGACTTAATCATCACCATGGAAAACCCAGCTTCCCTGAGACCCGTGTTTGTGCTGCATGACGAGCATGCCTGCCTGGCTTCCTGGTTTCTAGATGGCTGACTTGGTGTGTCAGGTTGTTCTTTTCATTTCTTCTGCATGACTCTGGGGACTTAGTGGGAGGCTGTTCAAAATTGCTCTTTCCTGATTATCGGACATAATATGTTAATGCCACTTTTTTCAGCTCTTGAATGCAAATGACAAAAGACAACCAAAAGTACCACAGGTTTTCTTCCATGCTATTCTGAAATAACTGTTTGACCTTGCTATCATTTATTTTCCTCTAAAAATACTAATCAATTTGCAAGGCCCTTTCTCAAGTTGCTGGAAAGAGCTGTCATGCCCAGGGGGAGCCTGGAATGGACAATGTAAGATTTCTCCAATGTAAGATCACAGAGAAGCACTGGTTTTCGACTCAGAAGTTTCCGAGTGATGGGAGAATCACTTAGTGAGGCTTCCAGTTGCTCCTACTATGTGTAGTGAAGACTCAGAAATTTAGGGTCACAAATGGCTGTGGTAATTGGGACTTGGAGAAATGATTGCTTGTACATACCCAAAGTCTATCTCATGATTCTCTGTGACACCAAATGAAATATGTGCCCATAACATCTGCTTTCCTGTTACATCTCAAGATGATGGGAACAGCCCCCACCAGCTCAGCATAGGCAGAGGAGTCTGGTTGTCTGGTGGTCTTACTTTTAAAAAGTCATCTGCTGAGGGATGAGGTCATGCAGATCTCACACACCTGTCATCCCAGACCCTTGGGGAGCTGAGGCAAGAGGATTGCAAGTTCCAAGCCAGCTCTAGCAATTTATCAAGGCCCCAATCAACTCATTGCAAGTTCCCTAAGCAACTTAGAAGGAGGTGAAGGTCTATTAGAACATAGTGCTGATCTCCCCGAGTTAGGAAGCTTTATGTAGGTCCCTGGTCTTCCCATTTCGAATTATTAAAAGGCCAGGAAATAATTGAACTTTCTCCCTTCAGTTTGTCTATCAAGCCTGGATTACTGACCCTAAAACAGCACTTCGCCAGAGGCGGAAAGAGAAGAAAAAGTCTGCAAGAGAAGAGCAGAAGCGAAGGCGGAAAGGCTCTGGGGAGGGTGAGTGTGGAAGGGGCAGCAGCTGGGGCCAGCGCCCTGGCCTCTGGCCCTGAAGCAGATGGCACTGCAGGGGCAGATGGCAGGGAGGACACTCCTGAGCTCCAGGAGGCTCTCATTTGTCCCTTAGCACTCACCGCTGGGTACAGTGACAGGTTAAGATGAATACCATAATGTGGGAGGGGAGACAGAGCAAGGTCAATCCCAAGAAAACAGAAGGCAGTAAACTAATTTTAGGTGATACTAAGTAACCAAAAAAGAAACAAAAGAGGAGGCCTGAGAGTTAAGTTAAAGCTGCTCTTGGAAAAAGTCAATAAGAAAGACTGAACCTTCAGCAATTTGATTCAGACAATAAAGGTGTGGGGTATATATTTAAATAATACTCAGGAATAAAAAAAAATAGACAACATTATCTAATACACAAATAACATTATGGAAAAAATAGTTAGTAAGGAAAAAGAGAAAGATAACTTATTGCCAACATTCAGTTCAACATTATGCCAAGACATAGGACCTAAACACATTTCTAAGGAGAAAAAGCATCATGAAACACCAAAGCCAAGTTGAAGTGCAAGCTGCATGCTCAGGATCATAGTTTCATCACACACACACACACACACACACACACACACGTATCACACGGAAGACTAGTATTTTGGATGTATTAAGAATGCCTAAAAAGCATAAAAGAAATGTTCAACCCAATAAACAAAATGCTATGAAAAATAATTCACAGACCAGAAAACAAAAATGCCCCCCAGGTGCCAAGTCTCACTAGTAATATGAGAAACACAAACTAAATATGTAGACATACTGGCTTTTTAAATTATTTTTACCTGTTGGATCAGCAAGAGACAAAACATGTCACAGCTCTGGGGTTGGTGGGAAGGGACGTACTCACACCAGCCTGGAGTGGTGCTGGAAGGGCCACCCGTCAGAATCTATTATTTTCAAAGGTCCATATTATACTACAGCTCAGTCACACCAGTGGGTGTGTGGCTTAGATGAAGGAATGTCTGTACATGTGCACAAATTCACATCTGAGAATATCCATCTGACGTATGGGTTAATAACAAAAATTTAGAAACGTCCTAAATGTTCATACAAAGAAGCATTGAGGGCTGGGGTTGTGGCTCAGCGGTAGAGCACTAGCCTCGCACGTGTGAGACCCTGGGTTCCATCCTCAGCACCACATAAAAATAAATAAACAAAATAAAGATACTGTGTCCATGTATAACTAAAAAAAAGAATTAAAAAAAAGAATTGAATGAATTTGTGTTATCAATAGACGATATCATACTGTTCAGTGATTTTAAAATGACACAAATGGCTTTGAATCAGCATGGAGAACAATCCCCAGCATATTATTAAGTGAAAAAAGACTTTTTGCAAAACTACTTGCACGTAATGAAACCATACACGAAACAAAGGAAACAACGCCCTGGTATTTTAATGGGTGCATGTAATGTGCTGGTGTCTGCAAGCAAGAGGGAGATTGGGAAGGACACTCAGTACCTAGTGGCAGTAGTCACTTCTGGGAGAGTGGAGACTCAGTGTATGGTCAAGATTAAGTGTTTTGTTTTGATTATTTACAAAGAAAATGTATCTACAAATTTCTTGTAAAATTAAAAAGGTAGTCAAAAATAAGAAGAAAGCATTTTTGCTTTTTTTTATTAGTTGCTCATGACAATACAATGATCTTGACATATCATACATTTGAATCAAATGGGGTATAATTTTCTAATGTGACTTTAGTTGCAAAACCTCTCTACTTTTTGATCTTTCTTCCCCCTGATATGTCCTGGCAACTTTAATGTTATTTTACTTAGTTTCAAAAGACAGAAGCAATACACAGTCCAAGTAATCAGTGGCGGGGAGGCAGGCCACAATCGGCCCAGGCCCCACCCTCGGGACCTAGCACAGAAGGGACAACTCCTCACCCCCTGGCTTTGCTTCTACCCCTTTGTTATGTGCAAAAGTCTCCTTTATGGGCTTTTCAAAACTGAGCTGATGCTCCACGAGTCTCTCCTGTACGGTTGTTAATAGCATCCCCAGAACTTTTCTCCAATTAAGTATTTATGAACCTGTATCATCTTTTCTTAATGGCTGTCAGAGATTCTATAGTACAGATATGCATCATTTATTCTATTGCATCATCCTTAATGGACGTAGGGTTGCATCCAGATGTTTGCCTTAATGCTCAATGCTGTAATAGGTGTCCTTGCAAAAAAAACTGACCTATAGTCACATGTGAGTGTCTTTAAATGTTTAGCAAAGATAGAATGTGCGTTTCCCACACCATAGGAGTCAGTTCTAAGAAGCGGGGTCACTGGGCTGAGGGACGTGGCTCTTCACTGTTAACAGACATCTTCCAGGAGGGCTCAGTACCAGGATTCCTACAAGGCTGGTGCAAGGGCTTCCTCTTGCCACAGCTTCATCTTTCTGAGAAATGGAAATGGCTTTCGTTTTCATCTGAGTTTAGTGGACTTCCTGGCTGACGGGCCTGGGCTTTCTTGTCTCCTGTCTTCTAGGTGATCTGAGCTGTGACCACGGTGCTATTCCCCGTAGCTCTGCTGGGAGGCTGGCTCCTTCCTCTCAGCTGGTGTCACTGCTAGGCACACTGTCCTCTCTCGTGTGTCACACGTGTTCTTCTTGCTCATTACTCACAGTCTGACTTGGTGATAGTATGCTGTAGCTGAACCAGTTTTAACTTTTGATGTCATGTGTCTCAATTTCTCATTGTAATTCTAAGGACATTGATGTGCCTACTATTCACCTCAAAATTAAGCACATGTTTTATATCTTAAATTTTTAGTTATCCCAGGAAATAGAAATGATTTTTAAGCGCTCACATGGATGCGTAATTATGTTGCCCCTACTTATGAAGTGGCTCTTCTCGTTATTGGAGTTAAGTTCCACTCTGGTGGGTACCAAGCTCTGCTTGTCCTCGGGTGTGACTGGGGCTCCGTGTTCTGCTGCACTCTCCTGCTGAAGCACTGAGCCACGTGCTTCTGAGGCTAGCAGCTATGCAGTTAGCTTCACTATTTAATGAGGCAAACTGCCCTCACTACCCTTGTTATTCCCAAACACTTGTTCTTCTGACACTTTTTGGCCAGTTCCAAGAATGTGTCCCTGGTCATCTTGCCGTTGGCTCAGCACTGCATGTCATAAAGATGATTTCAAGTGCAGGCGCTGTGCTGCTTACCTGCAAACCAGAGACAGCAATGACCTAAAGACACTCACACCCCAAAGGAAGATCTACTGGGCACTTTCTGGATCAAGGTGACATTTCCTCCATGTCCCTGTGGACATGGGAAGCACAGTGCGTCCTGAGGGGCAGGTGCTATTCAGTGCTTCCTCACAGTAGCTGTGGACTCCTTGCCACAGCCCAGGGGCCTTTTAGTTAGCCTGTCTTGCACATGGGCAGGACTGGTCCCAGAGAGGGAAGTAATGTGCCTGAGGTCACATAGCCATTCAGGAAGTAGTGGGTCTAGAGGCCATCCCAGACCCTGGGCTTTAGCGCCCTCTGTCTTAACCAGCCCAAAGACAAACGCAGGAAAAGGAATCCTGATGGCCCAGGAACTGCAAACTCCACTGAAACCCTAAGCACAGAGGAAACAGTGGGGAGCAGGAGGAGACAGGATTGCTTGTGCTCCAGCGAGTCAGAGATGCATCGTGCACAGAGTGACACCCTGGCCAAAGGCCCAAGGTCCTGTCTGAAGACTAAAGAGCAGGTTGGCTTCGATGGCCAAGCAGGAAGTAATGCAGCTGTAGAAAATGAGGTGGGATCATAAGATTGACCAGACAGCAAGTTTGAAAAGGTTAACTGAAGTCAGATCATCTTTTCAAATTTGCTGTCTTAGGGCTTCCAGATAAGGCACAAGAAACCCAGTTAAATTTGAATTTTCTAATTAAGGAATAAATGATGTTTAGCTTACGTCTAATTTGCACAAATTTTTATGAAATATGTCTATATTAAAAGTTTTTCTTGTTCATCTGAAAGTCAAATGTTCAAGTTAACTGAGTGTCCTGTATTTTTATTTGCTAGATCTGACAATTTTAACCTTAAATTATAGGATAAGAAACAAACTGAAACCTTGTGATGTCTTATTCAGATACTGCAAACCAAAATGTGTTAACATCTTTCCAAAGAATCAAAAATTAAGATTTCATAGTGTACATCTGGAGTTGGCAAACTTTTTCTGTGAAGGAGCAGATTGTACATGTTTTAGGTTTTGCAGTCTGTGGTCTCAGCTGCTGCTCAACTCTACCAGGTGGGGTGAAAGTGGCCGTAGGAAGTACACAAAGGGGCTGAGCTCTGTCCCATTAACATTTGAATTTAACGTAATTGTTACATGCACAAAATATTACTCTATGCAGACCTTTCAAACTATTAAGGATACAAAGGCCAGGCACAACTCATAAGCTGTCATCTAATAATATCAGCCAGCCAGAGTTGACCAGTACATGTAATTCTAACTCTGCAGTGAAGAACATCTGAACCCTGGAGCATCAGGGTGAGTGAAATAAACCAGACTCAGAAAGTCAAAAGCTATGCAGATTCTCTCTGTGGAAGCCAGAGAGAAAGGAGGGAAAAGGGGGCGGGAAGGTATCCTGAAAATAGAGGGGAGACCATGAACAGAGCAGAGGAAGGGCAGCCGGGAGCAAGGGAGAACGAAGGGGGCTGGGTGAGGTCCGTCAGGTTGTCCATGCTGGGACGTGCCACACCAAGACCCACTGCCATGCGTAAGAAAATGTTTTTTAAGAAAACTTGAACATTGAATTCTTATGTAACCCAGGAACTTTTAAAATAGGCAAAGTGCCCTACCTTGAATTATAAACTTCTGTTAATCTAGAAAAGTAGCGTTGGCATTTCGTTACCGAAGGCACCTAACTCATCTTTGTGGCACACCTCGACAGGTGCGGTGGAATGGGAAGACCGAGAGGACGAACCGGTCAAAAAGAAGTCTGATGGACCAGGTAACAGGCTAAAGACAGGCGTGCGCCGTGGGGAGTGTGGAAATGAGAGCTGCCCAGGAGTCACATATGGAAGGCTCCTGAAAAGTAATGCACCAGCTCTGTCTCGGGACCGCGGCTAAATAACCAGCGTCCCTCTTATCTCATCTCCACTGCAGCGGCTCCAGAAGCACCCCTGGCCTTTGTGCTGCCGGGTGGAATGCTGGGTTAGTGTCTGTTTGAAAAGTCCTCTGTGCAAGTGCCCAGGAGAGGGTTTTAGTGAACAAATCCCAGTGTCCCCTGGAAGCCATCAGAATAATGGCAGGAATAGAACTGGCAATCAATCTTTATTGTTTTGCATAATCTATTACATTTACTTTTTAGTTGATATATAATAACTGCATTTTCATGGGTGCAGGTGATATCTAGCTACATGTCTACCATGGTTAGTAATGGAATTTGGGGGGTAACACATCCATCGCTGCAAACATTTGTCATTTCTTTGTGTTGGGAACATTCAAAATTCTTTTAGCTATTTTGAAAGATGCAGTCCTTTATTGTTTGTAAAAGCACTGAAGGAAGGAATTAAGCGACAGGTGAGCAGATGTGGGAGTGGAAAGTGCTCTAGAAGCTGGGGTCCTGTGGCCCTGCTGTAAAGGGGGAAAACAGGTCCCATGGAGCCACTTGCTAGAGATGCCATAGCATCAAGGGACAGGACCCCCATCTGCAAACTTCAGGCCCAGTCAAGGTACTGCTTGGGTTTCACCAAGCTCATGATTTGGAGATGTTTTCTCCGAGAAGGATGAGAAGCAAACAGGAGAACCCAAACAGCTCCCCAACAGCTTCTCCAGGTCTGCACACAGCCCCTCCCTAAGCTTCCCAGTTCCCCCACAGGGCACTCGGTGTCAGCCTGTGATTGACAGCTCTGAGACTCCATCTGAGACTCCAGTTGGCACTTAGTGAGACTTGAAGGAGGCACCCTCGCACCTTCATGGTCCTCCCCCCACACCCTCCTTTTCCGGATAACTGGATCCATGAAACCAGATATTCCGTTTTCCTGCAAGCTTTGTTTGCTAATAGTAACTGACCCATGAGATACCCATCTTGCTTTCCAGGCCCTTTTCCAAGACCTGTAGCCATATCAACTGGTTCAACCCCCTCAAAAACTCTCGTTGCCACTTAACAGATAAGGAAACTGAGGTAGCGTGAGATGCACTAACTTCTCAGGCCTATACGACCACAAAGGGCTAGGGATCAATAGCAAGGAGTCTGGGTCCAGAGTCTGTGCTCTGAATGCCTCTGCCCTACCACCTCTGTGGTTAAATACAGGTAAAGTTTAAACCCTACCTCCGAGTCAGTGACGGGGCGTCCCAGCGTGCATTGTTCACCTCTGCAGTGCCTCCATCTTACTTCTAACATCAGGTCCATGTTGGGAGAAGAGTGAAGCAGTCTACACTGAGCAGCCCGAGGCTCTGTCCACACTGGTGTGGGTGACACACTGGCTGGAGACGATCCCATGGAGGACAGGAAGTGGAGAGAGCAGCCCAAGGGTTGATGTCCCTCGGCTCCAATGCCTTCTGTGTACAGTCGCTGCCTTCAGCCTCTGTGGCCGCTGTTCTCCACCTGTGCATCTTGGCTCAGCCAAGCAGGCCCTCGCTATCTGTGTCAGATTGTGATGTGGGACATGGTTGCAGAGGTTCAGGGGAGGCAGAGGTGGCAGGAAACACCTTCACAGGGACCGTGAGACTTCATAATTCAGCCCTGCTGTTGCTCCGGGGCCTGGCTGACATGGGAAGCCCAGGGCCTTCTCTCCAGGTCTTTCTCCCAACTTTTTTCCCAGACCACCAGCTGTCTTCCTGGGGTCCAGCCGGCACCTCCAAACCCCATCTGTTGCTGGATAAAACCGTTGAGCTCTTCTTTGTCTCCAGCTGGCCCATCTGGACTTTGTCCAGAGGCCAGGAAGTTCACAGCTAAGCTGCCTGTGATGCTTCTCCTTTTGAAAAGAGCAAATCTTTGAGAGAAGTTCTGCTTTCCTCCTAGGCCACCTACTTCAGAAGTGGCCGTACTTTTTCTTTACAAAGCCAACTCTGACTCACATTGTGGCCTTCGGAGCAGAGAGCGTTAATGGAGAGCAAGAATGGGTCATGGATGTCAGGCCTGCCTGCAGTGGGTCGGGCTCAGCAACCCTGCAGCCACGGGCTGAGGAGACCTGGTCTACCCGAGTGAGCAGGGCAGGCAGGTCACATGGTAGCGGGCTGCGCTCACTCTTCTTCTCTCGTCAGAATGTATGTTCACGGTGCACGACATGCAGTTTCTATGTACATGGTGAAGTAGTGACTGTTCCAGCAAATCAGCCTGCCACACCTCCCGTGGTGACCCTGTGTGTGTGGAAAGGGCACCTCAAGTGGGCTGCATAGCAGATTCCCAGCATACAATACAGCACCCTTAGCTGGTCCTCGTGGTGCACCTCAGGGCTGTACAGTCCCTGGTCCCTCTGAGCCAGTGACCTTCCACGTAGCTTCCACCTGCAGCTGCACACACTCCTTCCCCGCGCCTGCCCACCCGGTTGCTCTCTGCTTCTGTGGGTTCCACGTGTGGACCCTGCAGCATGTGCTTTTCTTCATCTGGCTTATTTTGTTCGACATAACGTCCTCAGCGTTCACTCATGTTGTCTCAGTGACGGGATTTCCTTCGTCTCTGAGGCTAATGAATATTCCAAAAGGTGAGGTCACCACTGTGCTACCTCCTCCGCCTTCCACGACATCAGGGAGCTCAGGCTTAACCCTCTGTGGACCTAGGCAGCTGTCCACGACCTGAGCTCAGGGAAGTCAGCTCAGCTCCCACGTTGCAGCTCTCCAGCTCCCTGGTCCTGGACAAGGACAAAGACACAAGGACATGGGGAACCTAGGGCTTCAGCTGACAGGGGATGAGTGACACCTTTGCAGAAGCCATAGTTAGCACAGTGCAGTGTGAGCATGATGGAGACCCAGGGATGGCACAGACTCACTCTGTGCACTGAGCTGTCTAGTGACAGTTCTGCTGTGGTCTAACTGCAAGGCACGTGCAGTGAGAAGAGTCAATGGTGAAGAACAGGAGAAAACCAGAAGGCCCTCCAAAGCCCTGATCAGCTGGACAGACTATCAGTACCAATGACAGAGTCATCTTTGAATGCAGTCTCTACCTTAGTAAACCTGTTAGGGTCAGCCCTCCATGTATGACGGTTCTTTTTCTCACAGATTCAACCAACTGCAGATCAGAAAGAGTCAGGAAACAGCTGCATCCACACTGAACATGTACAGACATTCTTCCTGTCCTTATTTCCTAAAAAACCCAGTATGACAACTGCTTACCTGGCAATTGCATTGCATCAGATATCATGTCATCTACAGATGACTGAGAGCATACAGGAGGATGTGTGCAGGCCCTTTGCAAACGCAGCACCTTTTGACTTGAACACTGTACAATCTGTTATCCACAGGGTCCTAGAACAATCTCCTTTTTTTTGAGGGACAACTGCAGTTGAACCCATTTTGACTGATATTTGGTCAAACATTACAAATTCCACCCTCCTTTGGCCTTGTTTTGGCCCCTACGTGTGTAAGTCCCCACGTGGCCTCCTAGCTGTGGGCCTCCTCCATGTTACATTGAAGATCAGGGGCCCCACTGCTTCCCTGGGTGCAGAGCAGACACCAGGCCTGGCTCCAGTTAAACCCCACTGTGCCACAGGACAGCACGGTAGCCATGGTGTTCTGTTCCCTTGCAATCTTGTGTTTCTTCCTCCAGATAATATCATCAAGAGGATATTCAACATCTTGAAGTTCACCTGGGTGCTGTTCCTGGCAACGGTGGACAGCTTCACCACCTGGCTCAACTCCATCTCTAGGGAGCACATTGACATATCCACAGTCCTGAGGATCGAGAGGTGCATGCTGACCAGGGAGATCAAGAAGGTACCCTGTGGGCACAATCCCTCTGCTTCTTCCACACTGAAAGGGCTTTCAAATTCAACACACAGGTTATGTCGCCCGATTCTAAGTGCTGGGGACCAGGAGTGTTTCAGATGCCCAGTTTTTCTGGATTTGGGAACATTGGTGTATACACAATGACATGCCTTGTGCACGGGGACCCAAGTCTACTCATGAAAGGCATTTATATTCCACACACAGCTGAAGCTCATTCAGTGCCATATCTTTGTGAGTGCACACACATTTTAATTGCAGAGCACCTGAGGTCAGGTATGGAGTTTGCCTCCTGTGGCAACATGTCTGCACTCAGAGCTTCTAATTTTTGAGCATTTCAGATTTCAGACTAGTGATTCTCAATCTGTATCTAAAACTCTAAATAAGGTAAGACAAAATCCTTTCTTTCCAGGTAGTCATTACATAAATTCTTGCTTTTCTGTATTTAAATCTATTCCCTGCTCAGGATTAAAATAGTCAAACACCACATGCACCTTCAAAAATGGATCCTAAGTGGATCGAGCCTAAGGCAAGGCCACAGCTTCCTGCTCTGCTGGTGTGGAACAGCAGGGAGCCTGCCCTCTGCCTCTGGCATCCAGCTCTGGACAGGGCTGGATTCCCTCACCATAGTTTACATGCCTATAGACGTTGCAGTGTCCTATGAAGAATTATAGTTTTAGTATGGGAAGTTTGATCCAAAACTTCTTCTAGAAAAACTATCATATTGTACAGAGAAATAAAATATACAGTAGTCATGTAGGTATGTCCATTTCTGGAAGAGTTAATAAGATTTAGCAAAGCTATGTACATAATATAGGGATTTCTTGTTTAGAATTCCTAGTACTACTGAGTGGCATGAGTGACCCTACATGAGGTGACATCAATCCCAACCTGCCTACATCACGTTAGTCCATATTCCAGGTTGGCCTGTGTGCTGAGAAATGGCAGGTGGCTCATGGGCAGGTGCTTCCGTAAGAACTGAGGCCTGTCCCCTGTCTGCAGGGCAACGTCCCAACGCGGGAGAGCATCCACATGTACTATCAGAACCACATCATGAACCTGTCCAGGGAGTCGGGACTGGACACACTGGACGAGCGGCCTGGAGCAGCCCCGGGGGCCCAGACAGCCCACAGGATGGATAGCTTAGATTCCCATGACAGTATCTCCAGGTATTTCACTTTCTGAAAAGCATTCGCTTTTGGCCTATGTGATGAGGTAGACGTCATCAAATATGAGAAATGAATGAATGAATGAGGTGGAAGTTAATAAAAAATTCGCATGGTATCCCAACCCCTGCCGGTGATCTCCATCCACAGAGCTATGTCAGAAGAACTGTCCTCACCTGACCACACCAGATAAAAACAGATATCAATCACAAAGGATAAGAAACACTCGTGTGTTTTATAGGAATGGTATCGAGATTTCCAAGCCAGAGGTGAACAAGATTGGTCCTTCCCCGTCCCCAAATTATGGTTTATGCCAGGCACTGCGTCTCTGCTGCCTCTCAGAATGACCATTCCACAAGAGTGTCTTCTATACTGGGGTTTTCTACCTTCTGTTGCTATCCTGGATATTTCCTTTCAGAATTGTTACTTTAGGGCTTAGGATAAAAATTCCAGAAACGATCCTGGTAGCTTCCACCATCCCTGAGTGCTAGGAGTGCTTGCATTGTTCCACAGCAGGATTGGCAGGTGATCCAGGGCCAACAGTGGCTGTCCAGTACATGTCCGCCACGGGCCGGCACTGGACACTGCTCCTGGGTGGCCTCATGCTATCTTTTCAGATCCTGCAAGATGCGTGCTGATGTCATCTCTATTTTACAAGGTTCAGTTGAGGGCAGGCTGAGAGACTCACTCAGCCATGTAGCTGGAAACTTAAAGATAAAGCAGACCCAGGATCCTAGCCGTGTGGTTCAGCCCCGAGCCCAGCTCTGAGCTGCAGTGCTGTGCTGTCTGCTTGCCTCTCCCTGCATCCCAGGCCAGTGTGTGACTCCTCTAGGAGCCTGGGGACTCTGTACCCAGGTGTTAGTTTGCTGCTGAGGAGTGTGCCACACTGGCCCCTGAGTCCCAGCAGGAGTCTCTGTCCTAGGAGGAAAAACAGCATCACCTAGGTGATTCACTAGCCCAGCGAGTCCATCTTGTGGTCATTTCCTAGGTCAGGAACAGAACCACTGAGGACATGTGTGGATTAATTATTCTCTTTACACATGCCATAGCACCCCTTCTAGGCTGGGCTCAGTTCTGGGACACAACCATAAAGAAAGGGTCATCTCCTAAGTGGATCAACCGAGCCTAAGGCAAGGCCACAGCTTCCTGCTCTGCTGGTGTGGAGCAGCAGGGAGCCTGCCCTCTGCCTCTGACATCCAGCTCTGGACTGGGCTGGCCACACTGCACCACGGTGGGGCCTGAGGCAGGGAGAAGTCCTGGTCCTTTACAAACACTGAGTTTCCAGACAAGTAGGTTCAGGGAGTGAGATGGTTGATCAATACCAAACTCAAATGGGATCCAGAAATTAAAATTGCCACCTAAGTGGGCAGAGGTGGTTAAATTTTTTTGTTTTTGTTTTTTTAACTTGATGTGCTGTTTTGAACTTTGGCTAATTTACTGTTTTTGAGCCTCTGCACCGGCCTGGTCTACTACATAATAATTATTATTGATGCAGATATATGTATTGGGATGGAAAGCTAGTTAAAAACTCAAGTGTAGAATAGTATTATGCTGAGATCTCATTTTAATGTTAAAACTATATATCCATGCATATATTGATTTAAATGTAATATTTTACAGATAAAACTGCATAGATATAATCCCTTCCTGTCCTCTCAAAATAGATATTGATTCTTTTGAAGTCCTTCCAGGGATAAACAAATGAGATTGTATTTCTCCTTTAATTTGGGAATAATCTTTGATTCTTTATATGTTCCAAAGTCACAGATATTTCAGCTATTAAGTGTTCTTGTGAGAAGAAACAACATTAAGGACAGAAACCTCTCAAGGTTTCAAGGTCAAACTGTTTCCTAATTGAGATCCTATCTAGGAATTTTTTAATTCCTAGAAAAAAAAAATAGTTAGAGAAATGTGTCCCAGGATCCAGACTGTCTTGGTGCTCTTCCTTCCCGAGCACATGCACATTTCCCACCACTCGTTTCTGGACCCATTAGTAATGCCAGAGTCACCTGGGGAGAACATTGTGCAGCGCTGCCATTGGCGAGGAGGGACAGGGCCTGTGCCTTCTGGAGCTAAGACTAAAGGGGGGCTTTAGTCTTAGAAAAGACATCAGAAGATGTGCTTTGCTAAGACCAAAGTCATTATTTTGTCGTTTATTGTTATTTTTTTGCAGACCAAAATAACTGTTCTATTTGGAAGCTGCCAACCTTAATTTGTTCTTATAGCAAGAAGTCTCTTTACGTCTTTAGATGGATGTCATTAAATGGATTGTTCTCTCTTTCATTCATTTTAAGCCAAAATGTAAAACCTGTCTTTACCCCATTTTCCTGGGCACTCATGGGTTCCAGTTTATCTCATGGTAGCTCTTCCCTGAACAAGAAGATTGGCTGGGGGGCCACCAGGGAAGAGTGTGTGCTAAGCATGCTGGAGGCCCCGGGTTTGATCCCAGCTCTAATAAGAATAGGCCACAGGTGCAGGTGTCAGTGGGGTGGGGAGGCGAGGCCTGTCCCTGGCAAACTGGCCACTGGCCCATGCTCCCTTCCTGGTGATAGCACCCAAAGAAGGTGAACCGGGATCCCCAAGTCCCCAAGCCCACACATTTTAGAAAACCTACTCATGACCAATGACATTTCAAATAGTTAAGGTAATTATGAAGGAAATACTGAGATTCTCTAGATGTGCATTTCCCAAATGATATTACTTTCATTCATTCATGTTTTCATTCATTATTTCTCAGCACTTATAAATGCTACCACCCTCCGCTTTGTACAGTGCCCCTCCGCACATGGGAAGTGTGGACTGGGTTTGGTACTGTATTTGAAAAACTGAAAATTTTATTTTCATTTTTGGAATTTCAAAACAAAAAAAGTCACAGAAAGCTCTGATTAACTTAACTGAAAGTCATGTTCATGCCCACCTGGAATTACTTCTTCCCACTTAGTGAAGAAGGTAACTGTATGCATGTAGTTCTGTGATCTGAGTATTACACCTTGCATCATTTCTTCAAGAAAACATGCTTTCCCCTGGTGTGACTTACAGTGTGTACTCATCTGCCTTTTTATTCCTTGGCCTCTGTAAGACGGATACTATTCACCCGCACCTCTAAGTTCAGCCATGAGGGGGAGATGCGTGGAGTAGCTCTCTGTGCCCATTGTCACAGCATTACCATGACTAGCAGCATGAACCATTTTTGGAACTTCCTGAGCCACATGATCTCCAGAAAGGGAGAATTCCCACAAATATGGCTTATTTCCATAAGATATTTAAGGGTTTCACAGGCTTCCTGAATCTCATACATGGGCCTGGCTAGAGAATTACTGCTTCACAACTAAATTCTGAATCAAAGAAACCAAAAAGAATATTAGAAAGCAAATTGAAAATAAATCTTCCATAAAATAATCATATGTCATTCCTATGCATAACAATATGCAATATGTCCAATTAAGTCATTAAATATTACAAATCAAAAAGCATGGGAGGAAAAAGAAAGTCTGGTTATAATTAAATCAAGTACACCCAAGATCACAAATATAAAACTATACAGATGATCAGATATAGTGAGTCAGGAGCTATTTAAATTCATTGATTGCTGTTTAACAAATGGTGTCAAAATATTTCCCAGGTTCTGAAATGGTTGATTGATATAGAATCTGCTAGAAAACCACAACCGTCCCCATTAGTTTTTAATGTACTTTGACTTGATTTTCAGCCTAAAGAAAGGGAAGGAGAGAAAGGCCATTTTCCAGCATCAGCAGACTTGCCCTGTCGCACTGTCTGAGCCACACTCCCAGTCTCTACCTCAGCAGCCTTGAAACCTGCAAACAGTAACTGGTCCACTCCACGCCAAATCCCCAGGATTTGTGGAGTGGAGCACCTGTGGAGACTGGTGCTCAGGCCCTGGCCTCGCCCTGTCAGTGTGGCCCTTCCACCTCCAAGGCTCCTGCTCTGATGTCCTGTTTTCAATGTGAGCACACAGTAGGTGGCCAGCGTGAAGCCTCACTGAGGAGTTCACATTTCCTTGGCTGGAGCCTCATGGTTTTCTTCCAATCCAGATGTAAAACCACAAGCTCGACTCTGAACAGCTGACTTGTCAGATCTGGTACCACCCACCTTCCCAGAGCTAAAGCATTACCTTAAATCCCTGCAAGTCACATTAACAACATTCTGACAAGCGTCCCCCAGTATGCAGGGGGCAGCATCATCTGAAACCCCCCGGGAGCCTGCTGTGTGCCTGCAGGTGGAGACCCTGCTTTGCCCTGCACAATGCTGTCCCGTTGGGCACCAGGGATGAATGTAGCAGTGGCCTCCACCCAGGCTCAGGCACGATCCAGAATAAAAACTAGCAAAACAAATCATTAACAGACAAAATGGACCTGGTGTTGCTGGAACTCCTTTGTTGGTTTCTTTGTAGCATTTGATTTTATTTTGATGTTGGTTGGTCTCCAGGTGGATATAAAGCCAACATCTCTTACACCCAAGGCGTTTAGTTTGGCTGAACTGAATGTCACTCAGAAAACAGGGTGCAAAATTCAGTTGGTTATGTCGTTCCTGAGCTTCTCTTTCTCATTTTGGAGTCTGCATTTTTTTTAAAAAATAAGAATCTTCTATGCAAATTGTATGAGCAGTTATTTCTACTCATGCAATTAGATTAATCAATCCTCTCAAATAACTCAGGATAACGATTCCAAATAAAATATATTTTCTTTGATTTTAAGAACAACTCCATTGCCAAGTTTTCATTATGTAAATTATGCTCTTTGAAAGAACTGTTGGGACTTGTCTTTGTTCCGTTTCCCTGTCCCACCAGAGAGTGCCCCTGGGACGTCCTCACCACCAACGTGTTTTTAACTGGGGTCTCCTGTGATTCGTGTCTGCCAGGCAGGTCCTCCCTGCCTGGGTGGTTGGTGCTGGTGTCCATGTGGTCACTGCATGGCCGTGCGTGGGCCAGTGAGCCGGGTGGACCTGGAGCACACTGGCGTGTTAACTCTGTGTTTCTGTGACTGTTTGCGCTGCTAGCTGCTACACTGAAGCCACCATGCTGTTCTCAAGGCAGTCCACCCTTGATGATTTAGACGGACCAGACGCTGTTCCTAAAACGAGCGAGCGCGCTCGGCCTAGGCTCCGTAAAATGCTCAGCATGGACATGTCCTCCTCGTCAGCTGACAGTGGCAGTTTAGCATCCAGGTGCTCACCTCGTGCATGCTTCCTCCCGGTCTGTCACCTCCCCCGTGCGTGGCCCCGAGTCCTCGGATGCACCTCGTCTTTCTTTTAAGAACTTGCATGTCTCACAGAGCATGGCCCCGGCCCTCAGAGGCAGCCTGGTCCCAGGACAGCTTTCCATGATGCTCACTGCTCCTTGGTTTTTGTCTGTTAGGAATTTCTTAACGTTCCTGATTGCCAACATTATCTTGCATTTTTTAAGCATTTCACACTTTCCATTTCCAAAGACATAATCATATTCCCTACATTCGATTTAGAGCTTTTATATACGGTCCTCATGGAGTAGGAAGAAAACATTTGTCTCATGATTAAAAAAAAATACATACAGCAGGAAAAAAATATGAAAACTCTGGGATCTATGGTCATTCTAAGTTGATACAGAATAAATCTGTTTTATTTGCATAACTGACATAAAAGTCAGAATACATCTTACCATTGGCTTTGGGAAAGAATGTGATTATGCTGTAAAATATATCACCTTTGTAGATTATAATTTGTTTTATTTGGAAAAAACTACTCCTGGCTTGTTTCATCACTAAGTCCTGCCCTTAAAACAATAATCATTGAGGAATGAAATTATCTGCATGCACCCAGAACTCCTTCTTTGAAATGCCTTAAGTGGTCGGCAGGGAGATCAGCCACTGTTTATCCTGAGATGAACATAACCCAATTCAAAATGAACTTCACCCTGGCAACTTGTGGGGCAAATCAGAGAGGCGCCACCTTTTTCTGCAGCCCTGTATTTTGACACAGTGCAGCAGGGAGCAGGGCCTGGCGTTGACAGCAATGCCTTCCTGCTTGGACATATCTGCAGATGCAAGTTCTGTGGGCCTTCCACTCCCTTGAGACCTGGAGTGCCCTCAGCCCCTCGGGCCCAGACATGACCCCAGACTACTGTGCTTCCACTGGTTTACAGTCACACTGCAGATGAGACCTGGGTGAGGGGTCAATGTCATGGCCTTCCTAGGAGGCTGTATCTAACTGAGGTAAGTCTTAGCAAAAATCCTGTGGGCCTGACAGTCCAGGAACCTTCTACCTGATGCGGTCCTTTAAGGCCAGAGCCCTGGAGGCCTGAACACCTGAGCAGACTTTGGGGTTCTTGGGTCACAGGATGCCAGGAAGGGCTGTGCCAGGACCATTCGTCACTCGTGGACACATCTAAACAGATAGTCTTTGCATTTGAGCTCCTCAGCGTTGGAGGAAGCAGCCTGCCCTCGCATGGCGGTCAGTTAGGGTACGTCTCTAGAGCAGGAAGGAGAACATCCTCCAGGCTCCAAATATCCAGACAAGTGCGGCCCCTCTGGCAGCTGCCCATGTCGGGGAAGGCAGTCATGGAAGGCGTGCCACTCACGTGGTGGGTATGGCTGCTCTCCTTCCATTTCTAACCTCCCTGCACACACCTACGGGGAGTTAGGGGAGAAGGCTCTAAGAGGAAAGTGTAGGGCAGCAAAAGGAGGGACTGATGCTGTGACTAGAGCAGCTTCTGAAAAGGATAGGAGAGGAGGAGCTGGTAGGAGAAGGAAACTGGGGTGCTGGAGGGAGAGCAGGAGCACGCCCTGGGCACAGCAGACGGCTGGGAGGGAGATCACTGTGGCAAGAGAAAATGGCAGACGTCAGAACAGGAGCTCGGTGAGAAAGGGCTGTGGGCTGCAGGCTGGTGGAAGTTTAGTCGAATGAGCTACACACTGATAAGGGAAAGGCACATGAGCGGGAAACGAGGAGGAAAAGCCAATACCAGAGAAGGGTGACTTTTTTTAGTTCAGCCAATATTTATCAAGTCATCCTCCTTGGATCTGGGTAGGTCCCTTTCGTAGGACTGAGTAGAACACATCTTGGTCCAAACCCACACAACAAAACCGGCATGGCTTCTCCTCCCCACACACTCTTCTGCTCGACTTCAAAGACGCTGACGGTAGGTGTGCCGAGCAGTCTTGATTTGGAGGTATGCACCAGAGCTTGTGCCTCTGATTCTCCGTGCTGTTTCAGAACCTGTGCGTAGGTGGGTTTTGCTCCTCGAGGGCCGTGTGACGTGCTTCTGCTTCTGAACGACGTGTGTGCCCACATCCTCCTTGGCATCCAGAGACCCCTGTACATCGGATCAGGAGCCAGGGTCCTGGGGAAGTGAGCAGGGGGAATCAGGGAGGCGGGGTCTGAGCTGCTCACGTGCCTTGATGCTTTTGCTTGGGCGTTCTGAGGTGTCTTGGGCACGTGGAGAGATCCTGAGGGGGGTGGGTGCTCAGGCAGGGTTCTGCGCCCATCCCTGTCTCCTGACAGTGAGCCCACGCAGTGCACCATGCTCTACTCACGCCAGGGGACCACGGAAACCATAGAGGAAGTGGAGGCCGAGGCAGAGGAGGAGGTGGTAGGCCCTGTGCCCGAGCCCGAGCTCCAGCTTGGGGACACCCAGGAGGAGGAGGAAGCTGAGTGTGATCTGGGCCCCGAGGAGGCCGGCCTCACTCCCGAGGAGGAGTGTCCGCAGTTCTCCACCGATGAGGGTGACGTGGAGGCCCCGCCCTCCTACAGCAAAGCTGTGAGCTTCGAGCACCTGTCCTTCGGCTCACAGGATGACTCTGGGGGCCAGAACCACATGATGGTCAGCCCTGATGACAGCCGCACCGACAAGCTGGAGTCCAGCCTCCTGCCGCCCCTGACCCATGAGCTGACGGCCAGCGAGCTGCTGCTGAACAAGTAAGGACAGCCCAGGCCCAGGCCAGCTCCACAGCTGCTGGGTGTGGAGGAAAGCTCTCCTAGACCCGAGAACCAGTGCACATGCCAGGAGCCCTGCACCTCGTCCTCCACAAACACCTCCCAGACACGTTCCCCGCTGCGGAAAGCCTGCTGCAGGCTGGGCATCCCTCGCCAATCCAGCATGCTCTGAAATCTAGAACTTCTGAGCACTGACATGACGTGGGAAGTGCTCGATTTCATGCCATGAAACTTTGTTTCCTGCACAGAAATTATTTAAAATATTGTATAAAATTACCTGCAGACTGTATGGATAAGACGTTGTATGACACAGAAGTAAATTTCATATTTAGAATTGGGTTCCAACCTTACAATATCTCATTTTGTATGTAGATATTCCAAAATCTGAAAAAACTCAGAATCCAAAACATTTCCAACCCTGAGCTTTTTAAATACAGGATACTCAACCTATGTTAGGTTTTCTTCCCCAAACAGAATATAGGCCCCAGGAAGCTGGGTGGGGGGCGCTGCAGGAAGGATCCTGTTCAATGAACTTAAGTGTTTTGGAGAAAGGGGAGGCAGATGTGAGCACGTGGTTTGTTTTAACAGGATGTTCCATGACGATGAGCTGGAAGAGTCCGAGAGGTTCTACGTGGGCCAGCCCCGGTTCCTGCTGCTCTTCTACGCCATGTACAACACTCTGGTGGCCCGCTCAGAAATGGTGTGCTACTTCGTGATCATCCTCAATCACATGGTCTCTGCCTCCATGATCACCCTCTTGCTGCCTATTCTGATCTTCCTCTGGGCCA
Source organism: Marmota monax (assembly GCF_021218885.2). Classification (NCBI taxonomy): domain Eukaryota; kingdom Metazoa; phylum Chordata; class Mammalia; order Rodentia; family Sciuridae; genus Marmota; species Marmota monax. The sequence goes on along the minus strand of NW_026694584.1, from coordinate 959,984 downwards.
TGCTGTCGGTGCCCAGGCCCAGCCGACGGTTCTGGATGATGGCCATTGTCTACACTGAGGTAGGTCGGTCAGTGCCAGGGACCTTCTCAGGTCACAATGATGGTCGCTGACAGTTACCTAGCACTGGCAGGGCTGCGTGTCTTTCCACTCCTCACACAAGGAAGGTGCTGGTGTCCCTCCCCTTAGCAGACGAGGAAACAGCGTGGGCAAGACTGAGCAGTGGGGCCACCGTACCCACTGGAGAGAGCCAGGGAGGCTCTTGGAGCTGGTTCCAGACCTGTGGCCATTAACCACTCACACAGCAGAACCAAGCTGAGTGCCTGCTGCCGGCTGGTGCCCAGGGACACTGGCCACCGCTGGGCAGCGAGACAGAGTGGCTCTGGCTGGATGTAGCATGTGCCGCCCCCATTTTCATACCCAAAGTCAATCTCCACACACCCCGCAGAACCCTCTGAGCACACGGCAGTCAGAAGGGCCGAGAGGGTGAGCTGCCAGCATACTCTCCTTCTGCGTGAGGGACAAGAGGCCGTCTGCCCAATCAGTTGTCCAATTCCTGTCCTGCCCCATTCTGTAAATACAGAGGCCACAGGGAAGATGTCAGAACGCCTCGTGCCCCACGTCCTCGTGTTCTTGGGTTTGTGAAGAAGGTTGGTTTTCCTCCCTGACTCTCACTTCCAGTAGCCCTGGAACTGCTTCTTCAAGTGTGGGCAGAGCTTGGACACTCTGTGTCTGTCCAAGTGTAGGCTAACAAGTGATCAGCCATCAAATTAAAACAAGGTCATATAGTAAGACATCTAATTTAGTCAGCTTTTCCTTGCTGTGACCAAAAAAAAAACAAAAAACTGGCAAGAACTTGTAGAGGAGGAAAAGTTCCTTTGGGCTCATGGTTTCAAAGGTTTAGGTCCTGGCTGGCTGGCTCCATGGCTCTGGGCCCGAGGTGACACAGAGCATCATGGAGGAGGGTGTGGTGGGAAGAGCAGCTCAGGACAGGAGAGAGGAGGAAGAGAGAGCTCTGCTCCCCAGGGACGCAAAACATGAGCCCCAAAGGCACGTCCCCAGAGACCTACCTCCTCTAGCCACACCGCACCTGCCTGCTGTCACCACCCAGTTAACCTATGGAGGGAGTAAGCCACTGTGCAGGTCACAGCTCTCGTGATCTGATCATTTTACCTCCTAACAGACTTGCCTTGTCTCACCCGTGAACTCTTGGGGGACACCTCCTATCTAACCCTAACAACATCTCAGAAGTATCCAGTTTAGAGCATTGTTAACCCAAGTCCTAATTCCTTAAGAATGCAGAGACGGGTACACCCCGCGACTTTGACTAACCTGTATGCCACAGCCTTGCTTCATTCTCGAACGCTCACCAGGCTTCTCAGGGAGGGATCACCTCTAACCATTCACCCTGAGGGCGTCTGTCAGACCCCGGTCTCACCCCAGGAGCTACTTGTGATGTGGGACTGTCCATTTTCTGTCACACTGAGGAGTGACATGAATGGGAAATGAAGCTGATGCCCGTTCACTCCACAGTCTGAACCAGTGTCGAGCACTGAGACTAGCGCTAGGCAAACGGAGGCACAGACAAGTAGAGATCAATCGTTGTGTCCTGCTTTTCAATGACAGACAGACACACAAGGAGGGTGAGAACCATACACCAAAGCTGCAAAATGAGCCAGACTCAGAAAGTTTTTAAATAGTCATTAATAAAAAACTATGTCATCAGGATTAGAAATCAAAGCAATGCATAACATGTGAAGATATAGATGTTCCTATTCTACTAGTTCCTAAGTACCATATTTTAATAACTGAATAATTCTGTAAATATCTAACTCAGCGTAAGAGCCAGGTCCTCAGACACGGAAGAGGTGAAGAAGGGTTTGGGCAGCAGTGTGGGCCATCAGGTGGCCTTGCTGAATCCAGGATGGGGAGCCTCAGTGGCCGTGAGGCTGACCTGGTCACACTCCATGTGATCGTGTGCACCCCTGCCACTGGAACCGTGTGGGTGCCCTTCTTCCGTGAAAGGGTCAGCGTCCTGAGCCCTCTCCCCCTGTGCAGGTGACCATCGTAGTCAAGTACTTCTTCCAGTTTGGCTTCTTCCCCTGGAACAAGAATGTGGAGCTGTACAAGGACAAGCCCTACCACCCCCCCAACATCATCGGCGTGGAGAAGAAGGAGGGCTACGTTCTGTACGACCTCATCCAGCTCCTGGCTCTCTTCTTCCATCGCTCCATTCTGAAGGTAGGCGTCTAGTCCTACACTGGGCTCAGCCTGCTCACGGAGGCCTCTCGGTGTTCCTGGGGACCTGGGCATCAGGGCAGTGGCAGCCCAGTCATGGAGGACGTGCCTGTGTGTGCTCCTCTGTAAGAATGAGCGGCAGTTGTGTCCATCCGTGGACGTTTCTTCCCAAGCCTGTGACGTTGGTGAGGGAACTTGTAGTAACTCTGGGAGACGTTCTCCCAACACGCCTATCCTGGGTGGGACGTGTCGCGACTGGTCCCGCCGTGGGCCTGGCTTGAGTGGAGTGCCGTGTCTTAAAGCCCGTACCGTACCGTAAATGTCACCCCTCGTTCCAGCTGGACGTTGGAAGGCCTGAGTCTGGTCTGGGGCAGTCTCAGCCACCTCCTGCCGCCGCCTTGTAGCAGCGTTGCTTTTGTTGGGTGGTTTCTTGTCATAGAACGTTCCCCCTGGTGAGCGGCCACTTGACCTGGGAGGAGCACAGCACTGGCCATGTGATTAGGTGCTGAGGAAGCTCTGGCTCCTGGCACGCCCCACAGGCAGGTGCACACCTGCTGGGCCTGCCCTAGCAGCACCTGCTCAGCCCGGCTCCCCAGCTCCCGCTGCACTCCTCGCTCCTGCCCTGCAGTCCCTGTCCCTGCCTGGAAGCAGAAGCCAAGCCACGCAGGAGGTCACCATTGCTGATCACCCCCGGGGCCAGGGACTGCACCCAGGGGTGCTTGACCACGGAGCTACGTCCCCGCCCTCAGTGTCCGAGCTTCCCTGGCCACCCTCAGTGTCCGAGCCAGACCTGTGGTGGACACACAGACGCCCTGCTCCCGGGACTCCCGCAGGTCCAGCTGGCGAGCTTTTCTTGGACCCTCCCTTGGTTGTCTGGTCTCGAGGCACAGGTGCTGCAGGACAGGGAGCCAGTGTCCCTCCTGCAGCTGAGACCTCAGTTGTCACTTTCCTGCTTCCTCAGTGCCATGGCCTGTGGGACGAAGACGACATCGTGGACGGTGGCGACCAGGAGGAGTCGGATGACGAGCGCTCCTTCAGCCACGGCAGGAGGGACTCCTCCGACTCTCTCAAGTCCATCAACCTGGCCGCCTCTGTGGAGTCCGTGCACGTGACCTTCCCCGAGCAGCCCACCACCATCCGGAGGAAACGCTGCGGCAGCAGCCCCCAGATCTCCCCGGGGTCCAGCTTCTCTTCCGATAGGTCTAAAAGAGGTATCTGTCGCCAGGCGGATCCCCCATCCTCCTCTGGTCTAGGTGGGGGGTTGTCAGGTGTTACCAACAAACACCTCGTAATATGAAAAGAGGACTCTGAAATCAGACAGGCCCAAGGTCAAGTCCGCCCCTCCGCAGCTGTGTGACCTCATTGCCCAGAGCATCTGACTCCTCCCAGGAACAAGGACTTCAGATAGCTGTGACCAGAGGCCAGCACTCTGCCTGATACCCAGGACATGTCAGGCACCTGATCATTCGTGCCTCGTACATACAAATGCCTCTGAGCACATCTAGGGTGCCAGGAGGGAGCCAGGAACCACAGCCTGTTGTGAAGTTGTGTTTGTGTTCTCTCAATGGGGACTTTTAGCAACACACTCCTGGAGGAGCCAGGCCTCTGTGCCCTGGGCTCATGTCTGCAGCTCAGTGTGATGATCTGCAGAGTCTGCACCATCTGGCAGATGGGTCATATTTGTTTTACATTTGGAGAAATTAGGATTTGAAAAAGGGTATGAGTTAGGGTTTCCATCTGCAAAAAACCCAACCTGGGACTCTAGTTGGCACAATAACCACTGTCCGTCCAATGTGTTTCCTCCTGGGACAGAGATTAAACAGCTATCCCAGGAAGAGCCACCACTAGGTATAAAAGCCCATGGATCTTCCTTAGCATGGAAACAGGGGTAAGAGGGCAGGCTCCTACCTGCCCAGTTGTGTTTATGAGGCAACTGTGCATATCCCTTCCTCAGGACAACTGGAGCCACCCCTCCTACACATGGGCTCCGGGGCCTTCTGTGACACTCCTGTTGACAAGCCGGTTCTTCACACTCCATTGGTGGTTCCTTTCATTCCTTGTTCTCTCTAGGCAGCACCAGCACCCGGAACAGCAGCCAAAAGGGCAGCAGCGTTTTGAGTATTAAGCAAAAAAGCAAAAGGGAACTCTACATGGAGAAGCTTCAGGAACAGCTCGTCAAAGCCAAAGCGTTCACCATAAAAAAGTGAGTACCCAAAACCAGCGGGGTGCACGTGCTTTGCTTGAGGGCAGGAGCTGTGTGCTCTCTTCCTGCAACTCAGGAAGCCCAGGAGCTGAGGAGGGACCTCTCCCACGGGATGGGATGACGGTGGCCGTGCTCGAGCAGTCTTTTCTCAGTGAGGGTGGCTCCTTTCCGTGTGTGGCACTGGTACCCACGCTTTTTCTATTTAGACAGAATAGGTGGGTGACTTCAAGGGCTCATGGTGCCCACTCACAGCCGCAATCATGCCACCCAGCCGTGCAGAGAGGGATGTGATCTTAGGGCTGGAGGGGCTGCAGAGACATACTGCGGGGAGGCGGCTTGGTCAACACCATCGGTGTTAAACAGCTGGTCCCCCAGACTGCATAGGTCCCTCCTGCCCACTGTGGGTGCAGGGGTTGGTGTCCACAAGCAGCCAGGGCTGGAAGCGAGCAAGGGGCCAGCTGAACACAGGCCCCGAGAGCAGGACGCCAGCTGCACCTGTGTGTGACCTCGCATTGAAGGCAGAGCCAGGGCTCAGTGCACCCAGGGCAGAACTCGGGAGACCAGCCAGAGCGAGGGCACCAGCCAGGTGGAGAGGCCTAGGCAGTGCCTGGGAGCCAGGGCAGGCACAGGGCCCTGCACTGAAGGGGCTCCTAACGTGCAGAGGTGGCAGGCCTGGCACTGCCATCGGCATGCCCCCTATGTTCCCGTAGCAAGCCCCACCCTGGCTCCAGGTCTGACTGTTGCACCAGTTTACAGAGCATCACGCAGCCCGTCCAAGACAGTGGGCAGCCACAAACCCATCCCCACTTCCCTGGGCTTCATGCCTCTCACGTGCTCCAAACAGGAGAAGGTTGTGGGCCACCAGCAGAAAGAGCTGCCCACACCTGGCGGAGAGCTCACTGCTCCTGTGTGGCCAGAAGTGCCACCAGCCCAGGCAGCAGGGCGGGACCGGTTGGAAGAGGGAGCGCAGAGGAGCCGGATGATGGCGGTCTCCGCTCCCTGTCCCCTCCGGACCTCCTGGAACAGTGGGATGGGGTCTCTGTTGTGCAGGACGCTGCAGATCTATGTGCCCATCCGGCAGTTCTTCTACGACCTCATCCACCCGGACTACAGCGCAGTGACCGACGTGTACGTGCTCATGTTCCTGGCCGACACCGTGGACTTCATCATCATCGTCTTCGGCTTCTGGGCCTTCGGGGTAGGCTGGGGACAAAGGACTCTGGGTGCCACCAACTGTGAGCTGTGGCTTTCCATCCCGTGAAATGCCACCTGTTGTCTTTCCCCAGAAACACTCGGCTGCTGCGGACATCACCTCTTCGCTCTCGGAAGACCAGGTCCCCGGGCCGTTTTTGGTGATGGTCCTCATTCAGTTTGGAACGATGGTGGTGGACCGAGCCCTCTACCTCCGGAAGACGGTGCTGGGCAAGGTCGTTTTCCAGGTCATTCTTGTGTTTGGAATTCACTTCTGGATGTTCTTCATCCTCCCTGTCGTGACCGAGAGGTGAGATTTGGAAGCTGGCCGTGTGGCCCATCCTCCACGACAAGGTCACCACGGCCCATGCGCTGGCCCACCAGCTGCAGGCAGAGGAGGGCAGGGTAGCACCAGGGGTGTGAAAGTCACAGTTTGGAGTCTGCTAATGGTGGTGCAAGCCCCCAGTGGGAATGGAAAGCTCCACAGTATTTGACTGTACTTTATCCACATCCACAGAAGCAGGGTGCTCAGAGTAAGTGTCGGCCTCAGCCATCGGGCAGGTGGGGGTCCTTGTGCTGGTCTGGCTGTACACCCTGAAGCCGAGAGGAACTGGAGCGTGGTCTCGGAGTGCTCCTCAGGAGGCCAGAGGGCAGGAGATGTGGTCATCAGAGGCGTGAGGGAAGGAGTGGAGGCTGTTGAGCTGGTTGAATACACTGGCCCCTGGGAGGCCGATGGTGCCTGCCCACCCCACAGTGGAGAGTGAAATAGCCTGAGGCATGGAAAGCACCTGGCAGAGTCTTGGCACTGGGTGGGAAGTGGGAGGGGCACTGCCCCAAGACCCTGCCGCCTAGCACAGCTATTGCTGTGGGTTAGAATGAGGTGGGGGTCGGGCAAGGGAGGGGCCAAGCAGCCTGGTGCAGAGGGAAGGGGCTGCGGAGACACCTGAGGTGGCCACTGCCCATCCCTACACTGGCCTTCACCCCACTGTGCTGGGCCCCACACCTCAGTTCTGCTGTGCCCTTCTTCCCTCTGCCTGGACCCTGTCCTGCTCTCAGACTGCAGTCTAGGCGTCCCTGCCACCTTCCACCGGGGTCAGTACTTGTGACAAAGGTGGCACTTTTAATGCACGAGCCAAGGAGAGGCTCGGGCCGTCCAGGAGAGCTACGCAGACTGCTCCGAGCAGAATGTCAGCTGCCAGGTCCTGGAGGGCTCAGCCCACAGAGCGCCACGTAACAAGCTGCTCTTCCCCAGGAGCACCCCGGCCTCACAGATGAAAGCCAGCAGGCGCTCCCCTGCCTGGGGCCCAGGGAGCCACATCTGACCCAGGGGCAGGGCCAGCCTCAAGGGTATGCTCTCCCAGAAGGCTTGCAGCATCAGCCACAGGGCACTGTGGAGCAGACCTCAGGGGACAGTACCACTGTGACTGCATCTCAGGATCCTCAGTGTGTCACCCAGGCTGGCTAATGATGCTTTTGGAAGTGGGAATAGAAGCAATAGGAAATGACTTCACCCCTGTGGCTTCCAGTTAACCTGTGCAGCTGCTGCTGAGGTCCCCACGTTGCTCCAGCAGGGGGGACTTGGTGGCTGCAAGGTGGAAGACCACAGGCTCTGGCCTGTGGTGTTCAGTGCCATGAGATCTGCTGCTTTGTAACAGTGAACGGTGGCAGGGAAGTGTTTTAAAAGGAATGAGGACAGCTCTTCCTGAGCCTCAGGTAGAACTGCACAAACAGAGCGTTATTACCCAGAAGACGCCCCATAGCCCTGACATCTCCACTGCACCCCACGGAGCGGGGGCCACGCAGCTTGGTCATGAGCATGATGAGATCGAAGCCATTGGTCGACTTTGTGCAGCGAGGAGAACCTTTGTGACAAAGCTGTGACTCCAACTGCTTGCTTTAAAATGAGTAGATTTTCTCTACAAACACATGGTCACCTCTGACCCAAGGTCAGAGAAGTAAGCCACACCCAACACCCAAGGTGGCCGATGATGAGCTTTGAGATCTGCTGGTGTTTAAAACCATCACACAGGCAGGGTCTTCCAGGCCTCCAGGAACCCTTAGTTTTGCAGAAGAAAGAGGCTCAGGAGCTCGCTCAGCCTCCCTCCTCTACAGACCCCACAGGAGGAGTGCCTCCCAGTGCCCTTCAGCTCCTTGAGATCTCAGGCCCCACCCCAGACCCTGGAGCCGTAGCTGTGCATTGTCCACCATGGCCCCCTGCCCCCATAGGATGTCCTGTCCTCCCTTCCCAGAGTGTTTGGAGCCACCCAGCCTCTCTGCATTCTACATCTTGAAAAGGTCCAATTATCCCACAACCCGCAAAGCAGACCAGGGCCAGAGACTGGCTCCTGCCACCTCCCTGCCACTTCCCCTCCAGGGACACGGCTTAATGTGTCTGCCCCCATGGCTGCTCCAGCACCACGTCTTCGTCTCCTCGGCGTGGTCCTCCTGGCTGGGCAGGATAACACAGGCACAGGCATCAGGATGCACAGGCCTCTGGGGACCAGGGTTCTGTCTGCCACTCGGTCCACCAGGCTTTGAAGAGAGCACGAGAAGCCACCCTTTCCAACCAGATACAGCTGGAATACCCCCAAAATACAGGGGTGACGTAGATGTCTCCCATGTGCTCATTTAGTTATGACCCATAAAACAGTTACTCCTGCATCCTCGGACAGATGTTAAACCACACATGGTCGTTGAAAGTGGACCATCGGTCTCCTAAATCCTGACCCCTTAACTGTGTGCAGGGTGCCCCTGCACTGTCTTCATCCCGCCCCTGCGCTGCGCCGCTGGCCCTTCCTCCCCTTCCCGTGGCTGATGGAGCAGCAGGACTGTGTCTCCGGGGCCCCTCCCTGCCTCAGGTCTGGGAACTGACCTCCCTCCGCACCTGCCGGCTTTGTCTCCTGTCCCTTCTGGTAAATCTGGACAACCTGTGGCCAAGCATCGCCCTCCATCTCTCTGCTCCCAGCCTCTGGGGATGGTCCTGCAGGGGCTCTGGTGTGTCTGTAGGTGACCACCATCCGTGGAAGAGTCGAGTCGGGCAGTTGCATGTGAGGAAATACATTCAGGCATTGAGAGGAAGTGTTAGAAACTCAGGGCAAGTTTGGACAGAGTACATTTTTTTCTATTGAATCAGATTTAAGAATGAGATTTTATTTTCTATGTCTGTCTCAAGTTTTTGCTTGTTACATTCTATGAAAGTCTTGATCCACTACACTTGGGAAATTTAAAAAGATAAAATAAACCAACTGATGGGTGTGGGCGTGGTGGCACATGCCTATAATCCCAGTGGCTCCAGAGGCTGAGGCAGGAGGATCGCAAGTTCAAGGCCAGCCTCAGCAACTTAATGAGGCCCTAAGTAACTAAGTAAGACCATCTCAAAACTTTTTAAAAATTAATTTAATTAAAAAAAACAATTAACCCTCTATTGGGGAGGGAAGAAAGACACACCCACTTCTTCCATGGTAGATGCTCAATCCATGGCTTGATGACTGCATGAATCAGATCTCTAGGGTGACCTACGACCAAGCACATCACATTCAGTTTCACGCTCCTTGGGAGCTGCCATGTCCAGGGCAGCAGTGGAGGAAGAAAGGGCATGTTATCGGAGGCTGGCCCACGTCCCAGGGGACGCTACACCATAGGTCCCAGGCACCTTGCAAGGCCTGCTGGAACGCTACCATGGAGCCTCACCCTGTGGCCACTCGTGGTAGAACTGCCCATCTGTCTTCGGTTTCTGATACTTAACATAGGGTGTCCCAGGACCTGCGAGCCTCTGTCTTCACTACCACCCGTGGCTAATACCATTTCTGGACATTTCACACTCTGCCACTGTTAGGTTTCAACATCCAAAATGCATTTTTCCTCCTCCACACGTTGCCACTGAGCAGATACCTGGGGGAGGATGGGCGTACCCAGCCACTCTGCAGATGGCTCAGAGCTCTCTGAGGTCCCCAACCCGCCCACACTGTGACCTGACTGTCCCCCATGTGAAGTGCAGACCTAGGTCCACACAGACGCACACACCAATGTCCACAGCAGCTTCCAAGATCACCAACATCAGGGAGGAGGCCAGAGGCCCAGTGGGCAGTGGAGGGAAAGCGACCTGGCGTGCACAGTGGGAGGACACAGCCTGACAGCCTGGCAGGATCTCGGAGTAATCCCACTGAGGGAAGAGGCCGGCAGAAGGGACATTGCTGTGTGTGCCTGGACACCACGTTCAGAGAACCCCAGTCCACCTGCAGGGAGAGGGCGCAGAGCAGGGGTGGCTGTGTGGGGGTGGAAAAAGGAGAGAAGAAGGCACACAGAAGGCCCTGGAAGGCTTCAGAGGTGGGGGTGCTGGGTACTGCCCAAGCCCTCTGCTGTGCAAGCCCTCTGCTGGCTGCTGTGCAGATGTCGATGCATAGCAAGCCTCTTCCTTCCGTCTGTGCCACTTATATCCTAAAAAAGCTGTTGGAAGAAAGAAGCTCTTCAAAGTCGGAGTTTACACGCAGACTTTTTTCTAAGTTTCTTTTGGTGTGTGGTGTGGGAGGACCACGCATGTGCGTGGAGACCAAGACGGGACCCAACGGGAGCCCTTTGAATCTCACCACGACCTTCCTTCCAAAGAGGAAAGTCAGGCATATTTTTCTCATTAAATGTGAAGAAACTAGACTCAAAGAGAATCAGCAGCTGGTCAGGGTTCCGTCACTAGCAGGTGCAGATGCGTTTGCTGTTTGCCTTTCTGTCATCACCGTCGTCATCACCATCCTCTCTGTTGGCTTACTGTTTGGGAGGCTGGGGCTTGAACCCAGGGCTTCACACATGCTGCGCACAGGCTCTCCCACTGAACTGCATCCCCAGCTCTCACGGAGGTTTATTAAACTAAGAAATAGGCTCCCGACGGCCCAGCGGGAGGCAGTCAGGACAGATGCGTCCCATCTACAAGCCCGTCCCGAGGTCATCGAGGGGAAGAGACATCCTCAGGGTCTATGCAGTGCCTTGGAAGATGCTGGTTCCATATTTATCACCCTCACACCCCCTAACAGCGTCTCGGGAAGTCAGGACTGCGGAGGGGATTCACGTGGCCGCCTTCGGCCCTCTGCGGGGAAAACCGAGAGGAAGAGGGCTGAGCAGTAGCTGGCTTCCGCTTTTGACAGGAAGCAAAGCCTCTCCCCAGCTTGTCCTGATTGCAACAAGTGGCCCACAAGGCCCATCAGGGACAGCCACTAACCAGATGTCCTGGAGACCCCACCCTGAGGTCCTGTGGATGTGGCTGGCCAGAGCTCAGGTGCAGGCCCACATCTCGGTCCAGCCGGAACCACGGTCCGGGAGGCCTGCCCGTGCACCCATGACCGTGTCAGGGAGGTGGGGTTAAAAAATAAAAATTAAAAAAAATGAGGCTCCACTTCTCAGAATCCTTCTCCTACATTTTCCAAATTATAGGTCTTCTTAAAACCTGGAGTTCTTTAAAAATATGTATTTTTTTTCTTTCCTGAGCTCTAATTTGGCCCCTGCCAGCTGCGTGGGCCCATTGTAAAGAAACGTCCTTAGTAGACTCACTTGGTAGTGATTTAGTTTAATTGTGACCTAAACAACTGAGAAATGAGGGTGGGAGGGTCCTTCCCTGGAAACCTTTTAAGCTATTAGGTTTTCTTACCCTACCTTTTGCCTTTGAAGTGCTCTGCTGTGTATGAAGAATTGCTTAAAACTGCCTTTAACTGACAGAGAAATCAGGTCCTTGTTTGTTTATTTGTTACCAGGGATTGAACCCAGGGGCACTTAACCACTGAGCCACATCCCCGGCCCTTTTTATGTTTTATTTTGAGACAGTGTCTTGCTACATTGCTTAGGACCTCCCTTAGTTGCTGAGGTTGACTTTGAACTTGCCATCCTCCTGCCTCAGCCTTCTGAGCAGCTAGACTTATAGGCATGAGGTAGGGCGCCCAGCTAGGTTCTTGGTTTTTGATTTGTGTTTTTATTCTAAACAAGTGTCTTTTGTACCAGAAAATTATTATCTTCCTTCACCTTCCCCATGTTCACGTTCCAGGAAGTTCAGCCAGAACCTGGTGGCCCAGCTGTGGTACTTCGTGAAGTGCGTTTACTTCGGGCTGTCCGCCTACCAGATCCGCTGTGGCTACCCAACGCGCGTGCTGGGGAACTTCCTCACCAAGAGCTACAACTACGTCAACCTGTTCCTGTTCCAAGGGTGAGAGCACCACGTCATCGTCTGGTCGTTGGGGGGCCAGGGCTGCAGTGCAAAGACCCTGAGCGTCCCAGCTGGGATGGGGGTGGAGTGCCGACTGGCCCTTGGCCTGCCGCACAGGGAGAACTGCATTCCACCTCGGGTCTCTCCCAAGGGTCCCAGGAGAGTTGTAGGCTCAGGAGCCTCTGCATGAGCACCCGGACTGGGGGACGTGGGCCCCGCGTGGTCTCTAACGGGAGCTTCTGGCAGGTTCCGCCTCGTCCCCTTCCTGACCGAGCTGAGGGCAGTGATGGACTGGGTGTGGACGGACACCACGCTGAGCCTGTCCAGCTGGATCTGCGTGGAGGACATCTACGCCCATATCTTCATCCTCAAGTGCTGGCGAGAGTCGGAGAAGGTGAGGGCCCATGCGGGCACCATGGCTGTCCTCGTCCCTCAGAGGGGTGGCCTGCAGGACCAGCTGTGGCCTGGGGGTGTGGTGAACCAAGGGAGGTGGGCCACTCACCTGGTCCCGACCACCGCAGTCGGGTGGGCCACTTGTCAGGGATAGCACCCAGATGTCCTCAATGGCCACAGGACTTTGCAGGTCTATTTTTAAAAGAAGAGGCATTGGATGGCTGTAGGACCAGTCACTCCTGAATGCTCCTCTGGAGCAGAGGGAGCACATGCAGGGAAGGGTGGGGCACATGTCAGGGGCTCATGTCCACCTTCCATCCACTCTTTGGAGGGAAGGACAATTTAACCTCTTTCTGCAAAGGGAAAAGGTTGAATATCTGAAGTGCAAATATTTGCTTATTCTGCTAGATTGAGTATTAAAGTTTAAAATATAGATTAAAATTACTATTATTTGTTGGATTTTTCAAAAGTTCAGGAAATGAAAAAAGAAGTGCTTGCATGATAGCAATGGAAACACCCACTGATGTTAGCCAGGGGAGGAAACGTCTGTCTGTCTGATCTCAAAAATATCCTCTTAGGAAAGGTCTCCTCCAAGGTAAAGGTTTCCAGTGCATGCTGCAGCTTACTCTGGGGACTTCGGCTCCGTTGACAGTGCTGTATGGCCCCTGGGTTTACAGGGGTGAGGAATTGAAGGGAACAGCTCTGTGCTTAAAATCATATCAGCTTGTTCTTGTTTTCAAGGAGCATAAGAATTGAGATGACAAAATGCCTTGGTCTGTTTCCTAATGCTGAAACACAACAGCTGAGACTGGATAATTTTATAAAGGAAAGAGTTTGGCTTTGGTTCATAGTTCTGGAGGACAGGAGGGTGCTGGCGTCTGCTTGGTTTTTGGTGAGAGCTTTACACTGCGCTGTTCATGGCAGAAAATCAGAAAGGCAGGCAGGCATGTGTGGAAGAAAGGAAAGAGGGGTTGGACCCTAATAATAACTAACCTATTCCCACAAGAAAAACATTGACCCCTGGAGAGGGCGGGCCCCTGGTGTGCCCAGGTCCTCATAAACTCCCCACCAGCTCTCAGTGCTGTTAGGCTGGAGACCAAGCCTCACCACAAGGCTTTGTGAGGACGCACCACATCCAAGTCATACCAGAAGGATGTTGAGGGTCAAGACCAGGTGACTTGGGGTCTAGAACCTTGACATGGGAGGAGGAGGATTACATGGTTCCAAAATGGGAAAATATGAGAGGAAAGCAGATCTTTGTGTATCCGTCAGGTTTCCATCGCTGTAACCCAGTGCCTGAGATGAATCCTTATACATAGGAAAGGTTCGTTTCGACTCACAGTTTGGGAGGTGTCAGTCCATGACCACTGCTCTGTCGGTTGCTTTGGGCCTTTGGCAGCAGGAACATGTGGCAGAGGAGGCCTGCTCCTCGAGGTGTCTGGAAAGTGAAAGAGAAGAGACCTGGACCCCACGGTCCCTTCAGGACACCGCCCAGGACCTGCGTCTCCCACAAGTCCTGTCTCTCAGCCATCTCAACACCTCCCTTAGCACTAACATGCTGGAGTCGAAGCCCCTCAGGGTCATTTCACGTCTGAGCTGTAGGACTTCAGCTCTGGGGTGGTCATTCAGCAGATGGAGGGTCAGTGTCCTCACTGCCAACTGACTCCCTCAGCTCTTGGTGGTTCAGACACGGCAACCGTTGTCCTTCTGCAGCTCAGCGTTTTGGCTGGGCTCAACTGGACATCTGCCTGGGGTCATTCACCCAGTGACCCAGTGGGGGCTGGAGGTCACGTAGGGTCTCACACAGGGGCTTGGAGTCAGGGTCTGGCTCTCGACACAGGGCCTTCCTCTCTGAAGGTACAGAGGTCACCGGGTGGTGTCTGCAGGGACTGGTTCCAGAATCTGGGATCCCAGCTCCACGTGTCCAGCTCTTCATCTACAGTGGCTCAGGATTTGCATGTAGCCTACAGGCCTCTCCCCAGGTGCCTAAGTCATCTCCAGGTCACACACAGCACCTAGCCCACCCTCAGTGCTCACCAGAGCTATGCTGTGCTGTGCTGTCCAGGGAACAAGGACCAGAGAATCTGTCCTGCACCAGTGCAGGTTTCCCAAACACAACTGCCCAGGCTGGCTACACCCCTGGGGGAGCCCATGGCCCTCACGCTGGCTCCTGTCCAGGGCAGTGAGGGAGGTGCAGAGCCTGCTGGGCCAGGCTCGGGATGTCCCCACCCTCGCTGCCATGGCATCCTGCTGCCACACAGGCTCGAAGGCAACCTAGGGTCCAGGGGATGGTCAACTGATAGGACCAGCCAAGGCCAAGGGCCTGCACACAGGACGACTGAAATGTAATTTTTTTTTGGTGTAATCAACCAAAAAGTGAATTGCTAGCTAGATGCTGTGTTCCTGGACCTCTGCTGGGCATGGCAACGCGGGGAGGCCAGGCCAGGCCAGCCCCACAGTCAGGCTTTGACGGTCCACAGAGGCAGCACATGCAGCCCGGGCCACAGACTGGTGTGTGACACTCTGTGACCAAGGTGGAGCTCCTCCAGGGCGTCATGGTGGGACCTGGGAAAGGGAAGGCATCACCACAGGTGTGAGCTCCTGCAGGGGCCTGGGGTGGCCGGTGCCAGGGAGTGTCTGTGCCTGTTTCTTTCTGCTCTTGCCCGGGCTTGTCTCCCGTCCTCCGCTGGCCCAGGGGCCTGGGGTTGGCGCTTCTCCTCTCTGGGTTCCCAGGTGAGGCCTTGGCCTGCTCCCTGGCTGTCTGCAGCAGCCCTCCAGCCTCTCAGGCTACAGGTGCCAGAGTGGACTCCTCTTTCTCAGGGGCCTTCCCTGACCGCCCCCCAGTCTGGACCACAAGGCCCACCCAGTCCTCACCACATTGAGTCAATTGCCCCTTTAGTTTTGTATGAGCTCTGTGATAAGATTAGCACAACACACCCCGAAGCAAGAGCAGCTTCCTGAAGGCCAAACGCTGGCCTGAGCACGTGCAAGGCGGCCATGCCCTGCTCTATTTGCCTAGTGAGTCCCACCCAGCACCTCCCAAGACTCTGCATGAGGCTGATGGGAAATGTAATGAAACAGGAAAGGCGGAAACACGGTCAAGAGCTGAGCCACGCAGGACAGGGAGGGCCGTCCCTGTGGAAAGCAGCCACAGGACACAACACAGATCGGAGGGTCTCCACCCTGGTCATGCAGGGACAGAAGGAGGGGCCAGCAGGCGGAGGGGCAGGAGCGGGGCGGGGTCTGGAAACTTTGAAATGAGCCTCAGAGACATTGGCCTTCAGCAGAGATGACATGGTCCCACTCAGGCAGGAGAGACCTAAACTGTCCCTGGCAAATAAAAGCTAAATCTCCTTTAACTCACAAAACTCTTCAGGACAGGAGGACAGAGCTCTGATGGACTGGGACCGGTGGTTGCTTCTCCAAACTTGCCTCCCTGAGAAATCTGCTTGTTACATGCACACACCTGTCCATATATGTGTAACATGTTTCCAGCTTTCAACTTTCACTTATTAACTTCTAGCTTTGCTTTCAAAATTATAAGTTAGAAATAGGAAAGAAATAGGAAACTATTGTCGGCAGAATCACCCACCCCCCCGCCGCCCTCTGCGCCCCCACAGCTCCCCTGGATCAGGATCCTTTAGGACGCTCCCTCCCGTGTGCTGAGTGGTGGTCCTGCACAGGCCCCTCCTGCTCTCAGGAGCTTCCCCAGAGTCACCAAGCACCCAGCACTGCAGCAGGGCCCTGTGCAGGCGCCCAGCCCCTCCGAATTGCAGCCTAGAGTGCAGTGCCCCCTGTGGGAGCGAATCCTCTTCCCTTGACCTGTGGGAGTGACGGATTCCTCCCAAGGGAATGTGAGCCCAGGGTAAGCCACTTGGCCAGGTGAAGGGGTGGGGGTGACCCCATGCCGTGTGGCACCTGTCTTGGTCTGTTTTCTGTGGCTAATAACACAGTACCAGAGACTGGGTGATTGTAAAGGGAAGAGGTGTGGGGCTCAGGATTCTGGACCAGGGTTTTAGGGCTATATCTGGTGATGGCCTTCTTGCTGGCAGAGTCCCAAGGATGAGCAGGGCATCACGAGGCCGGAGTCAGGGAATGCACCAGAGACCCAGCCGGAAGGGCTCTTAGGGAAGCTAACCCTTAAGACAGCCCTCGTTCCCAAGTGGGTGAGTCCACACAGGGAGGCAGCGCCCAGGTCACTCCAAAGGTCCCACCTCTTAGGAGCTCCTACTGGGGACTGGATTTGTGACCTACTGGTCCCTAGATTCATCATGTGGCTGCCTTTGAAGGGTCATGGTTGGCCCTGAGTGGCTCCACCGTGGGAGCAGGTAGGGAGCTCCGGGCAGCTTCCTTCCCGTCACTGCTTTTACCTCCGTATCTGCATGTTGATTTAACATTTGCAACAAAAGAGTTAGGCGTATTGGCCAAATAATCTTGTTACGTCATGTGCCTGAACCAGTATGAAATGTCAAGTCCCATCGTTGTGTGCAACACAGGCCCATAGATAAAAAACATCCAAAGAGAAAAAAAGAATTAGCTGGTCAAGGTGGGAATCTCAATCTACCTGAGTAACAAGGCTCCGTGATCTCTGCAAGGTTCCCACCCCAGCAAGCAGAGAAGAGCCAGGGCTGACTCCACAGTTCCCAGCTCCCACCCTGGTCAAGGCCATCTGCCTAACCTCTGAACTCTTGTGTTGCAGAGATACCCGCAGCCCCGGGGCCAGAAGAAGAAGAAGGTGGTCAAGTACGGCATGGGCGGCATGATCATCGTCCTGCTCATCTGCATCGTGTGGTTCCCTCTGCTCTTCATGTCTCTGATCAAATCTGTCGCTGGGGTCATCAACCAGCCCCTGGATGTGTCGGTCACAATTACCCTGGGCGGGTATCAGGTAACCTGGGTCTTACCAACCACTGGAGGTCTTACCAACCTTTCAGGAGGACCTAGAGGGGACATCTAGTGACGTTTTGTCAGTCCAGATGTCCCCAGCACTGTGACATATACAAAATAAGGAGCAGCAGTCTGAAAGGATAGCTCTGCTGGGGTTGTGAGCAGGGGAATAATCAGGTGGCAAGGCACTCTCTGCAGCCAGTCTCTGGGGCCGTCATGGCTGAGTCTGGGCCCAGGACACAGGCGGGGCTGGGCAGGAGCAAGCTCTCATCTTTGTTTTCCAGCCCATCTTCACCATGAGCGCCCAACAGAGCCAGCTGAAGGTCATGGACCAGACGAAGTTTGATAAATTTATGAGAGCTTTCTCTAGGGACACCGTAAGTAAATGTGCATGTGTGGGTTCCGCCAAGGCCCTCGTCCTGGGCTGCCCTGCAACGGACCACCTGGCCATGGTCCACAGTAGGGGAGAGGATGGCTTTTCCAGGGTTCCCTGTCGTAAACAGCTGATTCCTGGCCGCTGGCTACTTTGAGAAGCCAAGGAGTTATGTCTAGGCTATTGAACATGAGTGGTTATAAACATAAATTGAATTCAGGACATTTTAATTCAAGCTCCACAGATATTGATTCATTTTTTTAAAAAATTGACATTTTAAATTTGTTGTATATTGATCTTTTGACCAGTAGGTCTACCCTGGGAATCTCTCCTAAGAAAGTAATTCAGAACACGGGGAGTCTACACAGGTGCTTGCTTAAGAATGCATCATCTGCGTTAGTTGAAACTGGAAGCAGTTTGAGAGCTGAGTATGTAGAGGCTCATGGAGGAAGTTAACGGCAGATGTACTAAGTGAACCTGGGTCCACTCCAGTGGCCATGCTGCAAGAGGGGACTCCCACTCTTACTTTATTCATATGTTTTGTAGTCTTAATATTTTTCAGCCAATTTCTTTTGTAATAAAACAATAATCTTTGTAATCCCAGCGGCTTGGGAGGCTGAGGCAGGAGGATTATAAGTTCAAAGCCAGCCTCAGCAACAGCGGGGTGCTAAGCAACTCAGTGAGACCCTGTCTCTAAATAAAATACAAAATAGGACTGGGGAGGTGGCTCAGTGGTCAAATCCGCAGTACCCCCGCAAACAAAAAACACAAAATAATAATCATCACAGAGACTATAAGAGGCATGATGATTTCTCAAGTTTAAACATAAATGAAAACAAGATATAGACTCTTATTTTTCTAAACCAAAAAAGGATAAGAAATATATCCCCTACCACATAAAACAATGACCACGTTCTAGGGACAGAGCTGTGACTGATGTCATTCTTTTCTCTGTATTCCTCACTGCTAATAATACGACAACATGATTCCCATTATCACACTTGGTTTCACAGATCTTGTGTTTAATTAAGAAAGTGGTTAGGCCAACAGATGCTTTATTCTTGTTCAGAATGGTCACCAGCCAAGGCACACTATCAAAAATGACCTTGAGCCCGGCATGGTGGCACACACCTGTGATCCCAACTGCTCAGGAGGCTGAGGCAGGAGGATCCCAAGTTCAAAGCCAGCCTCAGCAACTCAGTGTGATCCTTTCTCTAAATAAAACACAAGGAAAAAAGGGCTGGGGTGTGGCTCAGTGGTTAAGCGCCCCGAGCCTTTGGTACTGGTTCAGTTCCCAGTACCAAAAAAGATGATCTTAAGCAACAAGCAGCTCTCAGGTCAAGGCCAGGATGTCCTGGGGAGATCTTGTTCCTCATGAGAGGAGCACTCCCCCGTCATTGAGGAATCTCTTTCTTAGTGGAGAGAAACGCTGAATTATCTGGTTTTCATTTACTGTTTAATTGGGAAGATCCCAGAGCTGTGTTGTGGTCGGGACACCACCCTGGGCCTGGGCCACGTGCCTGAGAGCCACCCACCCCTGAGGTCAGCAGACACAGAGCATCAGGACTCCCTGGCGTGGGCTTTTGTGAACGTCCCTTTCCCAGGAAGGGTCCCTTCCGCACAGCCAGCTAGAAGGAAAGCGACTGGTTTCTCACACAGCATGGTGCACGTGACCTCTTTGTGCTTGTGCCTTTGTGGTGTACAGGGTGCTATGCAATTTCTGGAAAATTATGAAAAAGAAGACATAACAGTAGCAGAACTGGAAGGAAACTCAAATTCTTTGTGGACCATCAGCCCTCCCAGTAAGCAGAAAATGATAAGCGAACTCAAGGATCTCAGTAGTAGCTTCTCTGTTGTGTTTTCATGGAGTATCCAGAGGTAGTTACTGTGTTTCCATGCATCCTCCCTTCTATCTGGACTTGGGTGGGCTGGGCAGGAGAGGAGCTAGAGGTGGACGGGCGCCTGGCTCTGTGTCCTTCTGTGCCACTGACCGTTCAAGAATGTCTGTGCTTCCCTTTGGTTTTGCTTGTTCTCTCCCTAACATCAGTTTGCCAAGACAGACTGTCAGTGAGTTCTATGAGCCAGAGGCAGGAGGAGGGAGCAAGAAAGAGAGTGATGGCCTCCAAGCTGAGGCAGCCCCGGTGAACTGTCACACTGTCACCGAGGGGCACCCAGTGAACTGTCAGACTGCCATGGAGCCGCCCTTGGTCTTAGCAGTGGAGAAGCCACAGCCCCTGGCAGCGTGGGCAACCCTGTTCCCCCAGCACTGGGAAGACCCTGGCAGGTCTTATCTCCAAGATGGAGCATGCGGGCGGCCAGCCTCCGCAGCCGCTCCTGCCCTTGCACCATGCATACAAGCCACGATTTACATGATGGTTCTGCATCCGGTGCTTTGGGGATGCAGATTTGGAGACCCTGGAGCAGGCCACAGGCTGCCTAGCGGGGTATGTCCAGCGCAGACTGGAGTCAGACCCATGCAGTACAATCACAGGTTTATTTGGGTCCGTGACACCACAATGCTGACAGACAAAGCAGAGGACCTTCTAGAATCCAAAGTGACTTTGCAGGAGAGAAGTTACGAAGGTGGCTGTGCAGGATTTACAGCACTCCTTCTTTAGTCTTACTTTCTCCTTTAAAGTGTCCCCGATTTCTCACCTCCGATTCTGTAGTAATTACCAAAACTTTAATTGCTGGTCTTTGAAGAGCTATGAAAAATAACAACAACAAAAAAAAAATTTAAAAATAAACTTCTGGCTGGGCACAGTGGCTCATGCCTGCCCTCCCAGCAGCTTGGGAGGCAATAGGATCACAAGTTCAAAGCCAGCCTTAGCAACTTAGCGAGGCCCTGACTCTAAATTTAAAAAAGGGCTAGAGATGTGGCTCAGTGGTTAAGTTTTTCTGGGTTCAATTCCTTGTACCAAATAAAATTTACAAATAAACTTCTGACTGAAGCGTTTTGTAAAACGTGGATCTAACTAACACGCAGGACATCTCTTGAGACTCAGACCTGTGTGTCAAGAGGGTCCCTCTCTAAACAGTGACTGTGCCTCCTTCCTGTGACTCTGGCTGTCCCAGGTCTCATGAACTGGGCTGTCTACAAGCTGGAAAGAAGTGAGGTGGACAGAGGGGTTGGGGTGACAGATGGGGACCTAGCAAAAGCTTGATGAGTTGCCTAAACCTGAGAATCAAGTGTGTGTTTAGGTCTCTCCTCCAGACTTCTGAATAATCACGGGCACTGGGCTTTCTTTTTCTTCTTCTTCCACAGAAACATGAGTCTGGGGGCAAAAGCAGAAATAGCAACAGATAAGCTCTCTTTTCCTCTTCAGAACAGCACAAGGAAGAACATAGCCAACATGATCGCTAGCAACGACCCAGAGAGCTCAAAAACCCCAGTGTAAGTGTCTCTGCCTTGTGGGTGGAGAGCTCTACCAGGGGCACGTGGCCACACAGAACATCCTGCAACAAGCTCATGCACACGGGAGGCGGCTCTCTGCTCTGGGAGTACCAGGCAGTTTCTCTTGGGAGGCCCCATTTTGACAGTTTAAAGGGCCTGAATCCCAGCCCTGGGTTCTTTCCACGTGCCCTGGCGTCGTGAGCACTCATGTGAGGGCCTTGTGGAGCAGGCTCCAGGGATACTGTCTGCCCGTGGCCAGTGCTGTCCCTGCCCTGCTAGCCTTCTGCTGAGCCGCAGTGTCTGTCTGCCAGGCCCGAGCGTCACCATGGGTGGGTCTCTCCCTCAGCTACTGGGCCTTGTGCTGGTTCTGGGGCATCTGGGGGTGTGGGAGCTCCAGCAGGCTCTCTGAGGTCCACCTGTCCAGACATGGACATGAGCCCGTGGTCCTGCCATCGCCCTGCCATCACCTCCAGGGATACTGCCTTTGGGAGCCCCACGTGGGGGCGGGGCCAGGACTACACTGAGCTGACCAGGCCTCGGTGGCCGCCTGCTCTAGGGTGCCCACTGTGTGTCCACACATCCTCCAGATTCCCCGTCAGGGAGCCACCTCCAAGTGGCTGAGCGTCTCTGTCTCTCCCCCTCTGCTCACCGGGTCCCGGGGAGCACTGACCTCACCTGCCTACCTGGATGGGTGGGAGGTGGGGCGGAGAAGGCCAGGGGTCAATGAAGCTGCTCCCCCCACGCGAGAACTCCGTTTCAGCCAGGCACCTGCTGAGAGAGAAGGGGCAGAGAGAAGAGCTTGGTCTGCAGCCTGAATTACCCCAGGTAATAAGGGTAATTCTGCTGGCCGAGCATAAGGGCCAGCAGAACGCAGGCCTTGGCAGTGTCCCCAAAGACTCCCTTCCTCAGCCACTGCACTGAGGGCCTCTGAGGTCACCAGGCCCTCTCCCATCGTCTCCCGTGGGACCTGGGACTCTGCATGCCCTGGGTCACAGCCCCAGAGAGGCAGGCGCAGCATAGGGGGCTAGTCACCACTGTCTCCTCGCCCCTCACTCATCCTAAAATTCAAAATCAGAGGAGCACTCAAGGTCAAGATCGTAGGTAAGCTTTGGAAGATGATGGCAGGAAGGAGAGCTCCTGGCTTCAGAATGGAGCCACAGACCTGGGAAAGTGCCGGCAGCCGCTTTCCAGCCTCCAAGTGTCTTGGGCTCTGAGTTCCCAGGAGTGTCCAGGGGACCTGGTGGATGCTCTCAGCTCCAGGGATGATGGAAACCCATAAATCCTGATGCCGATGCATAATATGAATGTATAAAGACTTCATTGTTGTTTGTCGACACAAGGTCAAAAACAGCAAAAATCAATTATATATGCCAATTAATTACAGGTGGGTGGAGCAGCTAAAACTCAGTTGTGCCTTTTTTCCTTTTCTTGATGCCCAGGACCATAGAAAGGATCTACCCATACTATGTGAAAGCACCCAGTGATTCGAACTCAAAACCTATAAAGCAGCTTTTGTCTGGTAAGAATGAGAGGTGGCTCCAGAACTTTGCATTTGACTCTTATTTAGCTTTATCAGTTGCCTATTGAGCCTTCATGAAGCTACTTTCCAGCAGTCCTTCCCTGTGTGGTAAGAACCACAGAACCTTGTCCACTCTGGCTGGCCAGGGAATCATTTGTGCACCTAGAAGCCACACCCTTCATTGCCCTTGTTGAAGATACAAATCCTCTTTGGCTTACGTCCATGTTTAGTGAGTTACTGGCCAGCCTGCACATTCTTTTCCAGAAGCACCCAGATCTTTTACAAGCTTCTCTCGGACACCGTTAGGTAGGTCAGTCCCTCCCATCGGGGACAGTAAGGAGTCCTCCACTGACCCACGGCTAGTGAGCACCAGGAGCACTCCAGGGCCTGGGGTCCAGTGTAACGCCCTGTGGAACCTGTCATTAGGCGACCTTCACACACCACGTGACACGTCAGTCACTGCAGACACATGTTTCTGACAGTGTGCACGTGGCCCAGGTGTGTGGCAGGTTGCACGCCCAGGTTGGTTAGGGCCACTGGACGATCACTGCAGTGAGAAATCAGGACGTCTCCTGATGCTGAATGGTGAGTGACTGACTGCATTTCAATAATGAAGACTCGCTTGACTTAATTACCTACAGCAGATCAACCTGGTGGAGGTGCACAGTGTACATGTTCGCTGTCACCACTGTGTCACTCACTGTGCGCCAGGCGGGGTGCTGGGTGCTGAGGCCAGGCTCATGCTGCTAGTAGTTAGCCAGAAGGCAAAGCTGACGTGAGCAGTTAGAATCCCACATGGAGGGCCCTGGTGAGGCACCAGTGAGGCCCAGGGAACAGCTGGACTCTGCCTCCAGGTGCGAGTCTGTGTGCAGCAGACCCCCCACCCCCCACTGACTTCCAGGGCGGATCTAGGCCGCAGGGGTGTGCCCAAAGCTTCCTCCAGCTCCTGGGGTGTGCCTTGTATTTCACAAGGCCCCTTCTTGGCCCCGCCCTGGCCCCTGGGCTCAAGAAACATGTGTCCTCTCTATTTTTCCAGGTCGGCCCCTTCCTGTGCCCATGTCCCTGCCCACCTCCCTTTCTGCCCTTCAGCATGGTTGAGCCCCCTCTTATTTACCTTTCCGCCCCCTAACGCTGGCTTCTCTGCCTGTGAGTGAGTAATGTCAGCACAGGAATACTTGGCATAGGTTTACCGTCATCACCAGTTACACGTGAGGAAACAGAGGATCAGAGAAGCCATGCAGCCAGCTTGTGGTAGAACTAGACCCAGACCTGGAACCTGTTTCCCCAGTAACTGTCTCTGAACTTCAGAACCAATATCATTCCTGTTCCTGAGTGTTCTGAGTGGTTCACCATCTTCTTTGATAAGGACGTTGGCTCTTCTAGTGTCCTGCCATTGCTGACTCTTCTTCCTTCATCCATCTGTCCATCCATCTGTCTGTCCTTTCCTCCATCCACCTGTCCATCCACCCATCCATCCATCCTCCCATCCATCCATCTATTCATCCATCCATCTTCCCATCCATCCATCCATCCATTCACCCATCCACCCATCTATCCATCCATCTGTCCATTCTTCCTCCATCTGTCCATCCACCCATCCATCCATTCTTCCATCCTTCCATCCATCCATCCATCCTCCCATCCACCCATCCATCCATCCATCTGTCTGTCCATTCCTCCATCCCCCTGTCCATCTACCCATCCATCCATCCATCTATCCATCCACCCATCCATCTCCCCACCCACCTATCTACCCATCCACCCAGCCAGCCAGCCAGCCAGCCAACATTGCCTGCCACATGTGTCCTGGACTCCTGTGATCTAGAAACTCTGTGAAATCATGCAGTTGCGGTTCCCACCCTCACAGAGTGCACAGCTCACCACCCTGTCCCTCAGTGGAGCCGCCATTGTGCTGGGCAGCAGTGGGATCTTTTTAGGGAGATCTGTGCAGTGTGGCTCCCAGCTCCTTGCCGGCTCTGTCTTTTACTGCTCTTTCGCATCCACCGTCTGCCCAGCGGAAGCAGTCACTGACCATGTGTTAGGGGTTTCAAAACTCTGCAGAGCTGGTGCCATTCGTCCTTTCTCCCCACCTCTCTCGACCCAGTGAGGTCTTACTGAGCAAAACTCAGCCCAAAGTCATCTACTGGAGGAAGTGCCCACGGATCGTACTAACCAGCAGCAGTCTCCCCAGCAGACAGACCTGGCAATGCTGGACCTATGGTGGTTGCCCCAGGACCGTAAATTGTGCCTGCACATTGTCTTTACCCATAAGATGAAGAACAATTCTATATGCAGTTTTGCAGCCCTAACTTCCTGGGGCAGTCAGTACATGCTGGTGATGTGAATGAGTCACCAGTTCCAGCACAGCCGGTATCTAGGCCTCTAAGTGTCCCCTCAGCCATTTGGGGCGGTCAGCACCCTGCTTAGGCAGTGGATCCCCCATTTCCCTGTGCTTGGGCCGCCACACACACAGCCATGACTGGCCTCTCTAGCTGAGAAAGAGAACCTACTCCTTTCTGCTCACATTGTCAAGTGTCCCTAGGTCCCCATCCTGGAGCCACAGGCTGCCCAGAGGGCCCCGGTTTTGCCATCTGAGAACTGTTGGTGTATCAAATCTTAAAACTCTCACCTTGACTTTATTTTGTTTTCCTTCCCTTACAGAAAACAATTTCATGAACATCACCATCATTCTGTCCAGAGACAATTCAACTAACTCCAACAGCGAGTGGTGGGTTCTCAACCTGACAGGAAATAGAATCTATGATCAGGAGTCACAAGCTCTGGAGTTGGTGGTCTTCAATGACAAAGTCAGTCCCCCCAGCCTGGGCTTCCTGGCTGGCTACGGGTAAGGGTCCCTTTCCCAAAGAGCCGTCATAAGAGCCTAACTCCTAGCCCATGGGGTCCAGGGCGCCACGCCTGTTCTCTTCTGAGAACTCTCCAGCTGCGGGGCGGCTGTATTAGAAGACGGACATGCTGGCCCTTTATTTAAAATGGAGGGAACCTGAGGCCCAGAGATCAGAGTGCCCGGTGTGACTCCCGTGGCCATGGCATGTGGCACCTTTTCTCTGTACCTTCCTATTGTGGCACACTTTGATGCTGTTTAGCATTTGAGTTTGGGATCGTGCATAGGGTTCCCACTTTTCTGCTTTGGTTGCCTCCAGCTTTTGGTAAAACATCCCAGTTTTAAACAGATTTGAACCATCTTGTTATTTTCTCATGGTTAAATCCCAAGGAGGCTCATCCCCTGCAATTCAGCAAAATGTGTGCCATTTCCCAATGAGCCTCACAGGAGATGATTTCCCACCTGGACCTTAAACAAACAGGATCTCTGAGAAAGAAATGGTGAAGTGAGAGGAGCTAGTTTCAAAAAAGGACATGAAGCTCAACTGCATTTCTACCAACTTTATCATGTTCCACCAGATCCATCTCGTCACGTGTCTGCTGACCACCGCTGCCTGCTGACGTGGCTGCTCCTCACGGGGTTGCTTTTCTTTTTCAGGATCATGGGACTGTATGCCTCAGTCGTCCTCGTGATTGGGAAGTTTGTCCGGGAGTTCTTCAGTGGGATCTCCCACTCCATCATGTTTGAAGAGCTTCCGAATGTGGATCGAATCTTGAAGTTGTGTACGGATATTTTTTTAGTCCGAGAGACAGGGGAACTGGAACTAGAAGAAGATCTCTATGCCAAATTAATATTCCTGTACCGCTCTCCAGAAACGATGATCAAGTGGACAAGGGAAAAAACAAACTGAGACCGTAGGACCCAGACTGCGGGTAATGTGAACCTTTGGATTTTTAAAAAAAGCACAATACTCTCCTAAGAGCTAAGTGTTTCTCGTTCCAGGAAGTGGCTTCTCTTCTGATGGGCGGCCCAAGGGGCTGACTTCCTCCTGCCGCCGGGCCACCTTGCCAGCGAGGCGCTGCTAAAGAGGTCATCTGCAGTCCCCTCTCTGAGGTCAGGGCTGCGATTTGGCTGTGGTCAGCAACATCTTGCGTTCTGATGGACCATGTGAAGAATCTCCCAGGTCCCTCCCCTCAGAGAAAGGCCAGTGCCTGTACTGTGCCCAGGCTGTACCTGCACTGCAGGGTGCTGCGTGCCCCTTGGGCTCATGTGGCTGGGCAGCGGCTGCAGGGGACTGGGCAAGCCTCAGCACTGCAGCTGGGCAGGAGAAACAGGAGGCAGAAGGCCCAGCCTCGTTCCCAGGGGGCAGGGAGGGGAACCCAGGGCCCCAAGAACACGGAAGGGTAAGCCCCATTCTAAGCAAAAAGATCCCATTAGCCATACTCTTACTGCCTTATCTAACTGAAGACTGAAAAGAAATCTTCCCTTGGAACACCAGTGACGTCTCAGGAAAACAAAGCAGCAAAACAAGCCACGGGCACCTGCTCTGCCGAGTCCAGCAGAGCCCTCTGCAGTGTGGCATGCACGAGCCTGAGGGTCCCTGCCCCACCGCACAGCAGGCCAGCCCAGTGGGTGTGCAGCACCCTGACTTCTGACTCCGCCACGCCTGAGGTCACCACGGTTCCTGGTTCCTCCGCCCCCAGCACGCTTCTCCCATTTCAGTAATTCGAGCAACCGTTTTCCAGTATGTGACTTTTTCCTTCCTGTTTTTCAGGCATATCAAAGAGTTTACATATTCCAATTCACATTTTTACATCTGAGACGGGTTTTTTAAGTTCATAATTATGAAAGAAATATGTATATTAAGCTTGGGGAAATTAAAATGGCCTTTTCTTAAATTATCATCCTTGGTGATACATCCTCTCCACAGAGTAACAATGTAGCATGAAAAGCTATGACTGAGTGTAGTCTGCATTCCATACTAAAACACAGTTTCTGAGAAAAACCATTGAATGGGTAGAATATGTCAAAAAACATGATCCTGTGTAGTTTGGGTTCAGGGCTGACTTAAAATAAAGCACATCTTGCAAAGTCATCTAAAGATACTTTTTATTTGTCTTTTTTGCATGAAATAGTGGTTATTTTCAAGAATATACAAAGATTTTTTTAAAAAACTGAGATAAGAAACTGCTTCTCCTAAGTTTGGTTTGGTTTTTCATGCCTGTGCTCTATGTGCATGAAACAGGAACACGTGCTAGCAGTAATTTGCACAGAGGAAACTATGAAATTGGATGTGAAGCTTTAAAATAATAGCAGATTTCATGTGCTGCCCACCATTTTCTAGAGGATTGACATCTCTCTGTCAAGCTGTGAGTGCCGGCAGCTTCTTCCCAGTGGAGGTACACAGCTTCGATCATTCTGATATTAAATGCAACCCACTAGGTGGAAGTCGGTTACATTCTCATTGCCCGACAACTGGAGGAATCCGGTTCTCGTATCTGCTTGTGGGTTCTTTCTTTTAGGAAAGTCAACAAGTGGCCAGGTACGGTGGCTCATGCCTGTCATCCCAGCAACTCAGGAGGCTGAGGCAGGAGGATCGCCAGTTCAAAGCCAGCCTCAGCAACTTAGCAAGGCCCTAAGCAACTTAGTGAGACCCTGTCTCTAAGAAAACTATAAAAAAGGGCTGGGGTGTGGCGCAGTGATTAAGTACCCCAGAGTTAAATCCCCAATTACCAAAAGGAAAAAAAAAAAGTCAACAAGGAATTTCTGGAAAGTAGATGTAACACATTCAAAAAACAGTAGACACGGAAAATTCTCGGGAGAAGACAACTAAAGGTCAAGGCTGCCTGAATTAAAGTATTCCTTGGGGAAACCATTTCCCTAGTTCAAGAAGGAGCCTCCAGGTGCATAAGAGGGCGATGCTTTACTCTTCCTTTTCCTTTTTCTGTTTGCATTGCTGGAGAAGGGGTCAGGGCCTCAAGCCCTCTGCCGGTGAGCTGTGCCCTGCCCAGAGGGCAAATGTTGAGAGCAGCCTTGCTGAGCAGAGAGCCCTCCCTCCAGGGCGGCTCGCTGGGGTGGGCACCACAGAGATGAGAAGCAGCCAGAGCCCGACTGGGAAGCCCAGCCAATGGGTCCCTCACCCTCCTCGAGCCCCCGGACACTGGAGCTTTCAGACGCACTCTCAAGATTAAAGGCCCCTGCCTCAGCCACACAGAGGCCCCCTTACCAAAGCAACCTGCTGCCCTAGATTGGGTTCCAGAAGGTGCGCTCAGGGATGAGGAGCCAAATGAGGACGTTCTGGGCAGTGGACCCAGGAGCCACCCTGGTCAGAGAGGAAGGCCGTGTTCTGGAAATCGTGCTCAGTAAGAGACCAAGCGCCACTGGAGGCTTGGAGACTCAGGTCATCTACACCGGCAGACCCAGATGAGCTAGTGCTCTGAAGTCCTGGCCCCAGGCTGAGTCACATGGGGCTTTTACAGTAAATTCGACATCATTTCTTAACCGTTACAACGCTGGTGGGTGTGAATTCTTGGCCTACAGGACCAAGGACCTTGCACAGGGAATTTAGGAGAAGTAGTTCACAGGTGCCGAACAAAGACAATGCTTCGTGGCGAAGAGGCCTTCACCCCAGGCAGTGGGAACTCAAGATGACTTAGGTTTGCCTCGTGTGAGCTGTGTTTCTAAGAATCGAGCCTAGGAGGTTACAGATTAGACAGCTGGTGATTGGCCTAGCAATTGAGTGATGAGCTACATTCCTATAGATCCTAGGCACTTTCAAAGCATAAGAAGAAAGGACCGTCTACGGGCCCCTGTCTGCCTTGAAAGCCTGTCACAGGGTGTTCACATTTCAAGAGAGAGACTCCTAGAGAAAGGATCTACAACCCGATAGATAGGGCCCGTGGTTAGTTAGGCTCGGAAGAGAGGCTGCCGCTGGGAGGGGAGGTTAGCCTTCCCATGTTTGGCTCTCCATCGAGACGTTTTATGATTTCATTCTATAATCAGGTCCTCCTCCTCCATCCGCAGGACCAAGACAGGGAGATGTAGTAGCTGTACGGTGCCCAGTGGCAGGAGCCTGGCAGCGGTGCTGGCCCTTCTACAGTCCCAAGCTATGCTGTGGGCATCCAGATCCCACATCAGCAATTCACTCCCAGCCATCCCCTGCCCACGGGGACTTAACCCTGGATGAGGCAGCCCACTGTGGCTGGGCTCTGAGGTCAGAGGGTCTGGTGGCTGCAGAGGCTCAGCGTATTCTGAATATGCGTGAAGGGAGGGACCTCAGGTGGGCAGTGCCAACCCAGGCGCACCTCAGGGACGGAAGGATCCTCTGCAGAAGTTCAGGATTTCACACCTCACCCCAGAATCTGGCTTTTGTGCTGGGTGGCCTGGTTGTCCCTACTTATAATCTCACAAGAGTGATGATCCACCAATCAGCTCACGTGCACAGACTAATGCTTACACGTAGAACAGAATATAGAAAAGGTCCCCATGCAGTCAGAGTTGGCTTGGGATTTCAAGGGCTTTTCTGACGCAATCAAGATGAGAGCTGCCCCTCTGCCCCCGCCTCCCCTCCTTACCTGCCCTGCCAGTACCAGGGCTGCGGAGTGCCAGCTGCCAAAGGAAGGACCATCCCCCACCACGTGCTCCACCCACTGGAGAAGCCAAGCCCAGGGTCCCTCTGTGGCTTGGGCCACTTGGCTCTCAACTATGCCAGGAGGGCACTTTGCCAGGTCACTGAGATGGCTGGCCACCAGCCTGGAGTAGCCGAAAGGTAAGGAGTAAAGGGGTCCATTACCTTCTAGAACGGTAGTATCTCTGTTCCTGACTCTGGTGGAATGGCCAGGAAAACCTGTGATGGGGGCCCTTAGGTCCCAGCTTCTGTTACTGCACTCTCGCAGATGCCACTGTGGAAGTTGGCGTGGGAACAGGCCCTGCGAGGTGCTGTCTGTGGAGTCCTCAGTCACTGCTCAGAGAAAACCCAAGGGGCAGGAGCTCCTTCCCATCTGCTCTTCAGGGAGACTGGTGGTTTGGCACGATGCCCCATGCAGCAGAGCCAACAGTCACAGCCCCGTGCTCAGCCTCAGGACCACACACCGCAGAACCAGATCCCCAAGTCCAGCCACCTCAAGCCCACACAAGGGGGTACCTGAAATCCTGATGAAGATCTTTCCCAAGTTACGCTTTGGGTCTGGGATGTCCCCCAAGAGCTCACATGTTGAAGGATTGGTCCCCAGTGAAAGAGTGTCCAGAGGCATGCTTTTCAGAAATGATTGAATTATGAAGACTCTGACCTCATGATTCATTTGATAGATTAATCCATTTGCTGGATTAATAATCTGAATGGACTAGAAGGTGGTAGAGACCACAGGCAGGTGGGGCAGGGCTAGAGGAAGTAGCTCACTGTGTGTGTGCCTTTGGGGACTCTATCTTGTCCCTGGTTCTCCTCTCCTCCCCTCTCCCCCCCACCCCGTCCCTCTCTCTGCCCACAGCTGGTCTCTCTTTGTATGATGTGGGCAGGCTGTTCCCTAACCCTGAGCCCCTGATCCGTGGTGCTTAGTGAGAAGGCCTCTCCTTGCCATGACTGCCAGTGCCACTGTCTCCTCCCAGACGCACTGTCTCTCTGCTCTCTGTCCTGGCTACCATGAAGTGAACTGTGTTCCTTAGCCACACCCTTCCACCACGATGTTCTGCCTCACCGCAGGTCAGAGCAATGGAGTTGGCTGACCATGGACGAACCTCTGAAACTGTGAGCCAGACCTTTTCCTCCTCCTCTTTGTGTCAGGCGTTTGGTCACAGCAGTGAAATCTGACTAGCACACAGGTAACTCTCGTGTGAACAAGACACACTGTGAAGAGCTCATCTCGTCCCTGTCTATCCCCGTACACCACACCTCCTTTTGCATTTGTATTTGCATGTCGACTTCAGGTTTGCAACCAGAGTGACTTGGTCAAGTTGGGAGTCTGATTTCCTTGAGAAATGCAGGTACCTGAACAATACGTGTGTGATTTCTACGGGGATCTGTTACTCCAAATAAAAGCTATAAAGTGAAATGAACGAGTTCTGCTCATTGGAGTTACAGCCCTGCACTCCAGGGAGAGGACAATGTGACCATGTGGCCCCCTTGAGCTGGGACCTGGATGGTCCCATCGCGGACTCTGGACCTGCCTCTTCTGGGCCCCCCAAACCCTCACAATTGGACTGTTTGATTTCGAGGCCTTTCCCCTGCCCACCCTTAAAGCTCCTGCGGCTTCCGTCCATTCTGCAGTCTACAACCACAACGTACTGCTCATTAGGTACTAGAATTGTTCCTGTGAAAGGACAAACCCCCAGCTCCGTAAGTCAAGCCCTTTGGGACCTCTCCAGGGATTAGATGGCTCTTTTGGGGTTTTCCCAAGTCAGAGAGCTTGAAGGTCACAGTGGGTGTGGTAACTGAAACACAAAACAGGCGTTGTTCCCCCAGTGAAGTGGAGGTACCCAAGCGGTCACTCCTGGCCTCCACGACGGCTGGCACTGCGCCACAGCATGACCTGCAGACCCTCATCATGATGGATGGAGGCCTCAGGTCCTTGGCACCATGGCCTGAGTCCACCTGGAGCCTGTGGACCATTTCCATCAGAGACCAGCTGGAAGTTCCAGCACCAGCCAACCCGTGAGGCCAAGCCAAGGCTGCCCCAGGCTTCCTACCCCTTCCTACTCTCCAGAAACAACCAGACCGAGGGAAGTGGGAGGGGCTGAGCACAGTCCCCACGGGCTCTCTGGCAGCCCAAGGGGGTCGTGGCTGTCATGGCAAGGATAGGCCCTCTCCCAGGGCAGGGAATGGGGCACTCAGGGCAGAGCATGGCCTGCCCAGGTCATCCAGAGAGAGACCAGCTGGATGACCTGTGAGAGGGACTTAGGACCAGCAGGCCAGACACTTGCGCCCTTCAGAAGGTACTGCAGATGGGAGAAAATGGAGATTTGGTCACGGAGAGAGGCACAAGTCCACCAAAGCTCAGCCCTTCTGTGCTCAGCTTCCACAAGACTGGGTGGGTGTCTGATGTGCTTTAGGTCCCTCTTGAGAATGCCAGTCTGCAGTCCGGGAATCCGTGGAAGCACAGAGGTCTGGGGTGGCCCAGGGAGGCCAGAGGGGGTGGCAGACAGGCCAGGCTCTCCCAGGACTGTGCTGCGTCAGGGCTCCTGACAGCTGGCCCCCAAGCCTTCCCTAACACTGTGGGCTCCAAGCTGTTGGTGGAAGGCCCGGCAGGGGGCGGATTCCTCACTTCCTTGGTTACAAACGAACCATGGCACCTGGTTTATTAACTGAAGTGCTTGTGAGATCTTTGGCCAATATTTAATTGAAGACGCTGGCAAAGGGGAAATGCAAATGAAACACTGGTGAGATGGCGTTCCTATCAGACTGGGATTTCTGGAGTGGCCAAGATGAGAGTGGTGACATCTTGTCCTGCCTGTGGCCTACGCCCACATGCCCTCGGGAAAGCAGCGTGGCACCCCTGCCAGTGCCGTCAGGGCAGTGCCCCCTCTTAGGTCCAGACTGTCCACTCGAGAAGCACTCCAGAGGAGATGAACAGAATGAAGTGCAAACCCCTGAGCATGCTGGCTTCAGAGTTGTCTGCCATGTTTAGGAGCCATACTGGGGTGCAGAGGCGCACATTGCAATCCCAGCAGCCTGGGAGGCTGGGCTCCTTCAAGGCCAGCCTCGGCACTTGAGCAAGGCCCTAAGCAACTTAGTGAGACCCTGTCTCTAAAGAAACAATAAAAAGTTCTGGGGTGTGGCTCATGGTCCAGCACCCCTGGGATCAATTCCTGGTACCAAAAAAAAAGAAAAAAGAAAAGAAAGAAACCCTGAAAAACTGCACCAAGAGAACGTTTGAACACAATGTAGGCCCTGAAATTATAACCTGCACCTACACTTATTGGAGTGGGGTGATAGTGTAGAGCTGAATACAGAGAGCGGGTAGAAAGCTCCACCCACACTCGAATCTTTCTTTTGTCAAAACATATAAATAATAATCATTATGTTAAGCACTTCACATATGCAGCCACCAGGAAGTTTCACAGCATTTGGGCATTTCTTTGATTTCCCCCCCAATTCTATCCTAGATGATGAAACAGAGATGCCAGCAGGTGATTCTCGCCTAGCCTTGACAGGCCGCTGGTGCACCTTATGTCTGGGACCCACAGAGGCCTGAGTGAGCACCACTGGAGGCCAGATCGTCCAAGCCAGGGCCGCCCCCTAGTGGTGGGAGCAAACATATCCTTTCTTTCTTTTTTAATTCAACAATGACTCTGCACAGGATGTTAAAAGAGAAAGGGGCTGGCACATGCTGCAGCCCCTCCCCCACCTAAGGCTTATGGGGCCCTCCCTCCCCACCTAAGGCTCAGGGACTCTCCCTCCCTCCCCATGTAAGGCTCAAGGGCTGTCCCTCCCTCCTCACCTAAGGCCCCAGGCTCAATAAATGTTGGTCCTGGCCTCCTTCCAGCCAAGTGGACCTGCCCCTTCTTCCTAGGCAAGGATGTGGACGGCATTGAGTGACTCAAGCTCCAGACACTGAGGACACCTGCCCGTTTCCTTTGCATCAGCCCCTGCTCAAGGAGGTCAAGTTTATAGAGAAGGGCATTGGTGTTCGACATCAGAGGAAGGGCACCCTGTGGACAGAGCCCAGCTCCCATGTGGGAGAGTCTGGTTGGCCTGGATAATGAATGATACTGCAGGAGGCTAAGGGTGCAGCCTCCGCACCCCCAGGGGCAGCCAGTCACATGCCTGGCATGGGCTCAGGGTGCTGAGTCTCCGCTGCCTCCTGCAACACTCTGCCACTGCCTTAAACCAGAAGGACCTTGTAAAGAAAAACTGCTAGTCTCCCTGGAGGGAAGGAAGGCCTGCAGGAGGCACAGCAGGGGAGCCAAGCTAGAGGGGGAGGGGAGGGGGAGGGAGGGGGAGGAGGGAAAGGGGGAAGTGGGGAGGGGAGGGAGGAAGAGGAGGGAAGAGAGGAGGGGAAGAGGAAGAAGGGGGGATGGGGGAAGAGGGAAGGGGAGGAAGGGGAGGAGAGGAGGAAGAGGAGGGAAGGGGGAAGGAGGAGGGGAGGGGGCAGAAGGGAAGGGTAGAGGAGGGGAGAGGGAGGAGTGGGGAAGATGGGGAGGAGGAGGGAAGAGGGAGGAGGGAAGAGGGAGGAGGGAAGAGGGGTGGGAGAGGAGGAAAGAGGGGGAAGGAAAGAGGAGGAGGGGAAGGAGGGAAGAGGGGAGGGAGGAGGAAAGAGGGGAGGGAAGGAGGGAAGAGGGGAGGAGAGGAGCAGGTGGAAGGCAGAAGGTGCTGTGGGGAGACCAGCCTGGAGCCCACCAAGCCAAGCCCTGGGCACTCTGCAGGGGCCTATTCCTCTGGCAGTTCTGGCTGGCCTTTTGGAGAAGACTCAAGAGTTAGAGACCAAGAAGGCTTTTTCTAAAGCCAAATAAAACCGAATCATTAATGCATATATTTCCAAGACTGGAAAATAGACACATAAAAACCTCACTAAATACAAGTGGCCTTTGTCTACTGGCTCTTTCGCTGTTCACTCATCTCCTGGCATTTGGTACCATCTGGATCACAGTGATTTAGTAAGTGCATTCCATCCCCACAGAGGAAGGCGGCACAAAAACAGGCACCTGGAGCTGTGGCCAGCCCTGGGCAGCTCCCTCTGTGTTTCTTGGCCAGGGTTGGCCTGCTGCGGCCAGCACATTCTCCTCCCCGCCCAGGGGCTGCCCAGAGCCTGACCTCCCTGTGGAGGCCGCCAGCACATGTGCAGGGAGGCCCTGGCCTCCCTACAACACTCGCCATGCGGTGGGGGACACAGGACAGCAGTGTTAAACTGTGGGTCCTGCTACCTCAGGCACCCAGCCTCCTGCAGAGCAGTGAGCCCTGCAGGGGGCAGCTCCTCAGCCCCCCCCCCTCTCTCTAGAGGCCACAGCAGGTCAGAGCAAGCAGGTTCTGTCCCCTACTGCACTCAGAGGACCTGGGGTTTGCAGGGGGCAGGGACACAGAGGAAAGCCCTCTGGGGCCAGTGTGCAGGTATGGTCCAGCTGAGCTCAAGAGAGGCCCTTGGGGACAGCAGTTGCCCAAGAGCCTAACCACATCCCTGCCCCAGCCAGAGCCCAGGGCAGAAAGCTAGGTGGAGCTAGGTGGCTCCACAGAGGCACCAGGGGGAATGTGGCCATAGGATTCCAAGGAAGAAAGGGGACTCTCAGAGCCTCCCGAGAGCCACCTGGGGTCATCCCCAGGGAGGGAACAGGCATTGCTGCTGCACTAGCAGCTGCTTCCTGCTTGGCCCGAGGGGCTCTCTCCCAGCACGTGCAGGACCTCACGCACTCTGGGGAGGAGAGAAGTGGCTGCCTGTTCTCTGAGGGAAGGAGAGCTTCACAGGGAACTTCCAGTACAAGAATTTGCACCACAGAAGTCCACCAGAGCTGTGGGGACAGTGTCTTGTATTTTTCTGAAGACAGCATGGTCAGGAGGGAGTCCAGGTCTGGAGGTGGGGCTTGGGAAGGGCAGGTGTGGTTCGTCCTCCTGGGTCTCCATGCACTCCGGAGTATAGGAAGGACATGACTGCAGTCGTCCAGGGACATAAAGGACAGGATGGTCACGTGCGGTGACCACCAGTGTCAGGTCCAGCCAGTGTGGGAGCTCGCACACTCTCCCATCAAGGCCAGGACCACTCCTGACAGAGAGCAGGCCTGTGTTCTCACAAACTGGAGCCCAGCTCTCGCTTCCACGCCCACTGCAGGGTGAAGGCCACAGGAGCAGAGCATGGCCCTGAGGGAAGGTCACAGTCAGTGCCAGTCAAGGGAAAGCAGGAGAGACCCAGCAGCCCAGTCAGAGTCGCTGGCAGGTTATTCATAGATCTCAACCCCCTGCAGATAGAAAGTGTATAAACTCTTCAAAGATACAGGGACGACTGCAGAAACTGGCCAGGAATGGCTGAGCTCTGGTGCCCGCTGTAGAGCGCTGGGTTGGCCCATGCACACCCTGATCCATCCCCAGCACGGGGAAAGGCAGCTAGAACTGATGTCATCATACGAGCTGGCCCAAGCTGCCTCCGTTCTCCACTCCACCGCACCTTGCGTGTGACTGTGACAACCTGGCCCACCATCGGTGGATTAATCAGTGGATTAATCCGCCGATTAGGTTAGTTCTCCAGAAACTAGTTCTGGCCTGTAGCACTTCCTGTTCCAGGGGACCCTCCCTCCCTTGCCTGACCTGGCTCTGGCAATGTTTGATGACTGCTCCATCAGCCTGGTCTCTAAGCAACAACCCTAGCAGTCCCCACCCGCCTGTGAGAGCCTGTAAGACGCCAATGTTGTTTTAAGCCGCAGACATGTGGGGGTTGCTTATTATTGAAGCATGTTCTAACCAATCCTGACTAACAAGTTCTTTAACCAATATCAAATTAAATTATAAATGACTAACCAAAAATAATTTTTAACTTATGGTAATAACATATAAATTCCTAAATAATTTATGAGTTTAAAAAAGTGACATGCAAAAATTCTAAACTCATCAAAAATGGAACTGCTCATCTATGTCTTGGTCAGTTTGAGCAGCTGTAATAAAGTCCCCTGGATTGGGTGCCTTTTAAACAACAGAAATTGGCTTCTCCCTTCTGTAAACTGGAAGCCAGAGCTCAGGCACCTTCAGAGCCAGCTCCTGGACAGAGCCCTCTGCCCAAGCTGGGCGGTCAGCCTCCCCTTCAGCCTCACATGAGAGGGCCCCAGGCTCCCTTGAGGACCCCACCCCATTGCTGAAGGCAGAGCCCTTAGGACCTCATTGATGCCTGCTCACCTCTGTAGCCCCCTCCTAACACCAGCACACTGATGGGGGAGCTGCCCACATTCAACCTTGGGGAGGCAGCAAACACCAGGTCCATCCGGTAGCCACATCTGTAGAAGGTCAGAACAGCTGTGATTCTAAGTGCATGCCCTCACCCTCAGGCTGAAGGTTGATAAGTTGAGCACTCAATTGAAGACAGAATACATATGAGAGAGAACTAGAACAGAGAATCAGTAAAGCAAGAAAGGAGAAATACACGAAGCACAAAACCTCCAAAGGGTAACACTAATGTCAAGTTTATTCTTTTTTTCTGTTTTACTTTTTGGTACTGGGATTGAGCCCAGGGGTGTATAACCACTAAGCCACATCCCCAGCCAAGTTTTTTTTTTATTCCTTTATTAAGAGACAGGTTTCACTGAGTTGCTTAGGGCCTCACTAAGTTTCTAAGACTGGCTTTGAACTTGTGATCCTCTTGCCACAGCCTCCTGAGCCACTGGGATGACAGGTGTGTGCCACTGTGCCCGGTTCAAGGTTATTCTTGAAGATAATAAAATAAAAAACAGAGCTCCTCTAACTGCTCAAAAACTTTTTTTTAAAAAAAAGGAAAAGCATAAATAAAAAGCAATCATAAAGAAATATTGTCAATTAGTGTATGTCTAATACATGTGTAATCTTACACCAAATTTTAAAAGTTTCTAAAATGTCTGTGTGAATATCAAAATCATTCTATCCAACTCAAGAAGAAATTGAAGAGTAGAACCAGAATAGAGCATTGGCCATTTGTTCAAGTCAGCCTTTTCATCACTGTGACCCAATGACCTGACAAGCAGAGTTGATCTGGGCTGATGATTTCAGAGGTGAAGTCTGTGGTCATTGGACTCCATAGCTCTGGGCCCAGGTGAGGCAGAGCACCATGGTGGAAGGTTGGGGGAGGAAAGCAGCTCACAATGTGGAACCAGGAAGCAGAGAAAGCTCCATTCACCAGGGAGAATATAAGCCCCAAAGGTGTCCCCCCCCCCGCCGCCCCCTCCAGCCATAGCCCACCTGCCTACAGTCACCACCCAGTCAATCCATGTGAGTGGATTAATCCACCGATTAGGTTAGTTCTCTCATAATCGAATCATTTTGGTTCTTAACACTCTTGCATTGTCTCAGACATGACTTTTGGGGAGTCACGTCCTATCTAAACCATAACACCATTTATTAAATAGTCAAATTTATCTGATAATCAAAACCCCTCCCCCCAAAACAGAAAATAAATCAGTTTCGTGAAGCTTTACCAGTGAGCCCTGCCAAAGCCCCGAGACCTGATCTGCTTACACCAAACAATTCCTGATACAAAACAAAGATCAGCTCTGTAATCCACACAATGAGGCTAATATGGTCCAAACTGTTTTCAAAGAACAAAACCAGCTCAAGAAGATCATGAAATTTTATTTATAATAAATGGAGAGATTGCAACAGAACATAAAACGGAGTGCCTGTATGTCTTAAAGGGACAGTGTGCTGTGACCAGAAGGGTGTCCCCCAGGAACTCCAGGACCATCCCACTTCGCCTAAGAGCAGAGAGCCGTCTGCAGAAGAGAGGCTCTAAATAAAACTCAGCCCTGCTCGTTACTCGTAAAGCTGTCTTCTAAACAGGAGCAGAAAGGAAGTTCCTTCAGAGGACAAAGGTTCTCTAACAAACCTGGCAGAACTGGGGAGACAATCCAGCCAGGGCAAGGGCGGGACCTGGATAGCACAGCTGGACACCCCAGGGATCCCTGCCCTGCAGGACGAAGGAAGGTGGTGAGCCAGAGCAGCCAAAGGCAAGGAAGCCTGATGTGAAAGGTGGTGCTGTGACCATGGCAGGTCTGCCTGGAGGACGCTCGAGGACCTGCCAGAAAACCAGCCCAGTCAGAGCAGAACCTGGGCAGGGAAGGAAGCAGTACCTGCCGACGTCGGCAATGTCCTGTCACACAGAAGTCACCGGCTGGGAGACGCCAAGGGAAGAAAGGATGACACGCAGATCCCACCATACGGGGCGAACCTGCAGCAGGAGGAGGCCAGCGGCCATCGCAGAGGTGGGAGTCCACCCACGAATGAAGTGCGACACCCGCTTCAGACCTGGAGTGAGGTCAGAGGGAGGCGGGCGCTGGCCGCCCTATCAACTCACAATCGCAAGCGCTCATTCTTACACGATGGGTTTACAAAATAGACTCCTTTTGTAAGCACCGTAGGCCAACAGAACCAAATAAAGGCAGAATTTTAAATGAGTGAACTGGAGGCAGATAAATAGAAACTATCAATGGGGTGGGGGGCGGACAACAGGGTTGGAGAAACAGAGACACCCAGAAGCCTATGGCACAAAGTCCAGCGGTCAACATAGTCCCAGCAGTCCTGGAGGGCGGGAGGACACTCGAGGACAGAATGGCTCAGCGATCACCAGAGCTGATGAAAAATGCTAACTTCTAGGTCCAGGAGGCTGAAGGTCTGAAATGGGCCAGCCACCAAGGAAGACTTGGCTGGGCATGTGATAGGGAAACTTCTGGAAGCCAAACTTAAAGTAGAATCACCTAAGGAGCCAGAGGGGAAAGGATTCAGTACAGAGAACCACCATAGAGTTAACAGCTGGCCTCGCCTCAGAGAAGCCAGAGGGAATCTCCAGGGTGTTAGGAAAAGTCGTCCAACAAGAACCTGATCCCACTCCAGGTGCAGTGGTGCTCAGTGCTCGTCTACAAACACAGCAGATCGGAGGCAGAGGCTGGAGGGCTGCAAGTTTGAGGCCAGCCTCAACAGCTTAGCAAGACCCTCTCTCAAAATACAAATTACAAGAAAGGGCTGGAGATGTGGCTCAGTGGTTGAGCACCCTGGGAATGATCCCCAGTACCAAAAAAATAAAAATAAAAAGAAGAAGAATTCTGTCCTTTGTCCCTGGCTGGGCTGTTGTGGAAACATGGAACATGTCTTCAGTGACATTCTGGAAAATCATAAAATAAAAATAAAGCACCAATAAAATGCTGAAACAAGGAAAATATATTTATATGATTTATCGTTTTATGGGAATAAGTGATCGAGTCCTATGGTCATTTCAACAGATGCAGAGACGTTTTAAACTGTCCAGCTTCCCTACAGGGTCAAGAACCCCTTAGTGAACGAGAAAGAAAAAAAGGTTTTCCCAACCTCAGGAAAGTCCAGAGGATCACACCCTGCCCTTCAGTCCTACCTGGCAGTGGAAGACCCACCTTCCCTGGGGACAGCGCCAGGCAGGAAGCTCAGCCAGCTGGCCCTTTCTATTCACACACTGGAGTCCTCCCTGAGGAGCAAGGGGACAGAGCTGTGCAGAGGGGAAGCCCTGTCTCCGTTTGCTGGGAATCTCATTTTGTACATAGGGAAATCCCAAGTCCTCTGTCTTGAAAGCTGCCAGAGCTAATGAGGAACTAACAGGGTTCCGGATACAGCTCCATAAACAGACTCGATTCCATTCCCATGCGCCAGGAGTCTGCAACTGAAGATGGAAACTCAAGCACTCAAAAGCCCAGTCTTGAGGGGAAATGCGAGGTCTGGCCTCTGCAGCAGCTTCTGCAGGGAGAGGCTGGGCAGTGGGGAGGCCGGAGCATGGGGAGGCCTGGGTGCGGAGCTGGCCTTTGCTCCTGCAGGGTCTTCGGGGTGCCTGCACTCTGCTGGGCCACAGGCCCCCGCTGCTCAGCCAAATCCTCCTCTGGGACATCACCGTGCCGTCCTCCCTACGCATGCGCACGATCCTCAATGAGCTGCCTGAGCGTGGACACTGAGGTAACCCACCAGCCTGTCGGCCCTGAGAAAGGCCTCAAAGGAGCTGAGGCTGCCTGGCGGCCGGGCACAGCTGCCCTGCCGCCCTCCTGCCCAGGCTCCCTGTGCCCAGGGCTGGCTCTGCTCCCCTGCTGAGCCCGGAACCACCACCCTCACTGGCACCTCCCCTTGGTGGTGGGCGCGGTGTCCCTGCTGATGGGTGGCGGGGGGGGGGGGCTCCATCACCCTCGTCCCCGACAGCCTCTTCTTACCAGGATCTGCTGCAGGAGCCCCTGCTGTGCCACCCAGAGGCGCTCTCACGTGCCCTGCTGTGCCACCCAGAGGCGCTCTCACGTCACACGCTTCCTGAGACAGCCTTCCTTCACCAGGGCAGCCCTGGACCAACCCAGAAGCAAACGTGGCCCTTGAACTAGGCCCAGCGTGCCAGAGAGAGGGGTTTCGTCCCTTTACTTGACACAGCCATTTGGAGACTTTGTTCACAACCTAAACTGTAATTTCGATTTCTTTAGCCTCATCCCCAAAAGGAAAAAACAACATGGTCACTCTGTAAGGGACAAAAGGTCTCCTTTTCTGGCCCATCCAGCTCCACCACAGTCTCTCCCAGGGTGGTTGGGCTCTCACGAGGCTGGCCAGCCTCCCCAGTCGGGGTGTTCCCAGCATCCCCACTCCCTGGACCCCGATGCTCACAGCCCTGGCTCCTGGCTCCTGGGTGGAGGCACAGTGGTCTGGAGGCCCCTGGACTCTCCTTCTGCTACGTGGGAACCACTGGGCAGCCATCCTGTGCCAACACACAGCACAGAGCAGACCTCTGCTTCTGTGTGGTGGCCACAGGCTGCACTTCACCCTGTCCCTAGGACCAGGAGAGCAGCCAGGAGAGGCAGGGCCTCGTATTCTCCTAGAATTGCCCTCCGTCTGGGGAGAGGCCAGTGAGCTCCCACCCTCTGCAGGAAACCGCAACTCACTGGGGAAAACATAGGGCAAGGGACGAAGAGGAAGAAAAGGGGGACACGTCCCAGAGGCACCAGCCAGGGGACAAACTCAGGCAAGTTCAGGACAAGGAAAGGCACCCTGCAAGCCGTCGCCCTAGGGACTTCAGAAACCACCATCCTCTGGCCTGGAGAAGGGTCTCCAGCCAGGAGGAGGACGCTGTAAAGACAGTGGAGAAGGCGAGTCACGGGGTCAGCATGCAAATGACCTGCGCAGGGCCACTCAGCCCTGGCACAGGCAGAGCAAGCCCAGTCCAAGACGGAGGACTGACCGGAGGGCAGGACGGCTGTGCTGGAGACAGGGTTGAGGTCAGGGTGGTCAGCCATACCCCACACTCGCGAGGAAGGGGCCGGAGCCTGAGGACTCACAGCAGAACACTCGCTGCCATCACCAGGGCACAAGTAAAATTCCTTCATGTACACAGGAGTTGGAAAGTGTGTGAGCAAAGGACACTAAGGACCTCCTGGCAGTGACACCCAGGTCAGAAGCATCTGGAAGGACTTAAAGGAAGCTCAGGTGACTTCCTAGGTGGATACTAAATCGCTAATGAAGGACTCGACGACTGTCTCAAGCAGCCCAGGCAGGTGACCGTCAGGCAGAGAGCAGACAGACACCGTGGTACCCTACAACAGGACACTAGGGACAGGTGTCAAGTGACAGGCAAAGAGGGGTCTCAGACAGACACAGCGGGAAGGACCCGAGTCTCCCGAGGCAGACAGGAGGGGAGCAGGCCGTGCCTGAGCCCCGTGGAGCATGGAGCACGCCTCCAGGGGACATCCCCTCAACCTCCTGAGCCAGAGGTTGTCCCCCTCACTGGCTCCCCGACAGGCAGGCCCTGCAGTGGCAGGCCCAGCCTCTCTGCCCAGGACCCGCTATTTCCATTAACGGGGTGACCTCTGCCCCCCGAGACCACAGGAGACCCTGCTTCCTAAGGACAATCCCAGTGGGACCCTTGGCACAGGCTCATGGCCTGAGTGTGCAGACGCTGCGCTTCCATTTCCTCTCATCAAGACTCTCCCCAGCCTGGGGCGAGGGTGAGGAGGCTACTGGGGAAGGGACGTCTGGGGGTGCTGTGTAGGACTGGGTGCTGCGTAGGACGGGGTGCTATGTAGGACGGGGTGCTGCCCAGGATGGGGAGCTGCGTAGGACAGGGTGCCGTCTAGGACGGGGTGCTGCGGTACCCTGTCATGCTCCCAGCAGGACGCCACCTGCCCACAGATGCCCCAGGGCAGCAGGTGCAGTGACCAGGAACGTGCTGCTTAATGTCATAGGCGGAGATGACCTAGGGGCTCAGCCACTGCCCTGGGGCCTGCTGTCCACCTGCCCCACAGAAGCCCCTGGTGAAAGCCATGGCCACTGCCGCTCGCTCCTCATCTGCCTGTTTCCCAGCACACACTGAGTGCCTGCTGTGTGCCAGACACAGTGTGGGAGCAGAGCGGTGAGATGGTGCTGTCCCCAGTGTCACAGTCTGCTGGGGCACAGGGGCACAAAGAGCTGTGCCGTAGTTTGAGGTGGTCAGTGGTCCCTGACCTTCACAGGAGGCCCCCAGGGAAGGACGGTGCTCCAGCAGCTCAGGTCTCCTCTCCGGGAGACCCCAGCCCTGCTGCTCCACTACCCCAAAGATGCCCACTCAGCCTCAGTCTGGTGTGCGTGGGTCCTGGGGCCTCTCTGACCAGCTTATGTCCTTGGAACCTGAGGTTCCCGAGTTCTTCTGGGTTCCCCAACATCTCCAGGATGAATGAGGACGGATGAGTGGAAGGCACCAGGCCCAC
This sequence comes from Marmota monax, assembly GCF_021218885.2. Taxonomy (NCBI): domain Eukaryota; kingdom Metazoa; phylum Chordata; class Mammalia; order Rodentia; family Sciuridae; genus Marmota; species Marmota monax. Next base: position 916,439 of record NW_026694584.1, on the reverse strand, counting down.
TCAGCTGTGGGGGAGCCCTGGGCTGTGGGGTCACTGTAGGAGGAGGTGGTGACCCTGGGGTCACGGAGGTAACTCTAGGCTGATGGAGTCAGCTGCCATCACTGTAACGAATGCCCCAGGTGACCATCGACGGGGACAAAAGTCACTCCTGCCCTCCAACTGGAAGACTCTGGTCCACAATTAGTTGGCGCTGTTGCCCCGGGTCTCTGGCAACAGGGTACATAGGGCAGAACTGTGTGGCAGAGGAGACCTGTCCCATCACAGTGGCCAGGAAATCAAAGAAAGGGAAAAGTCGGCACCCAGTCCCCTAAGGCCACACCCCAACACCCCCAAAGACCTGACACAAGGCTCTGCCTCTTAAAGGGCCCACCATCTCCTAGTGGCACCATCCTGAGGACCACGCCTGTAAAATGTGGGCCTTTGGGGACAGTCGAGATCCAGACAGGAGCAGGGTAGCTCTGTGGACTGGTGGCACTCTGAATGTGGTGACACGGCGTGAAAGAGGAGGAGACAACCGTGAGGAAGCTCTCCGCGCGTTTCTCCACCTTGGCCCCCAGCTAGGGCTGTCAGGCGTGCAGGGACCTTTCCTCACGTCACAGGGTGCCCAGACCAGAAGGCTGGTGTAAGGTCACCACTCGTCTTTATTCTAGAAGACAGAGCTGCATTCCAAAGTTCCTGGGGACCCCCTGTCCCCAGTGATCAAGCACAAAGATGACCAGCATTAGTGGCAGGCTGTACAGAAACACCAATTTTGCTTCAGTTGGTTGTTTTGTTCATTTGGTAGTTTTTTCGCACCGACCCGAGTGTCATCTGACAAGCATGAAGAGAAATAGAGGAGGCAGAAAAGGGATGAAGGGGAACAATGGAGGGAAGACTGAAGGAAGGGGGAAAGGAAAGATCAGAAGACGGTGAACGTTGCCAACAAAATTGGGATCATCTAAACAGAGTCCAGCTGTCTAAATCTAAATATACTTTCTTTTTCCAAAAAAAAAAAGAAGACGGTAAGAAGCAGCGGAGGGCCAAGGGAGGCAGAAGGTGGAGGCAGGAGGAGGACGGAGCCAGGAGGGGCTGGGAGAACCAGGCTTGGTCACTCCTGCGGGTGTCCAGGCCACCGGCCTGGGAGGGGCTCTGCAGGTGACCTGCACCCTCCCAGGCCTCTGTACCTGTGAGTCGAGGCCTCTGAGCGCCCATGACTCACAGCCCTGTCAGCTTGTTTCTGATGCCAAACTCGGATTTGCCCTGAGGAACTTTCTAGAAGGAAAGGAAGACACCTAGCTCGTGCTGGTGTGGTCCACATCGCCCTGCTGACTGGCACCTGGGGGCCGCATAGCCTCAGGCTTGAAGATCATAGTGCATCTGTATTTTCCAAATTACCCAAAGGAACGTCATGATCAGGGGAGCTGACATCCTGGTCACCATCCCAGGATGTCCAGGAGAACCCCAGAGTGATGGCCAGAGGCAGCAGAAGGCCCCTCCCGACCTGGCCATGCTCCCGCCCTGCGGCTGGCTTTCCACCCTGGTCTCCAGGCCAGGTCCTCCCAGGAACAGGTAGCGTCCTTCCTCCCTGACCAGCCTCAGGAGACCCCCAAGGGCAGCCCCAGGTCTGCTAGGAAAAAGAAGTCACCCTGCCTTCCAAGGACACCAGGGAGACCAAGCCCAGAGCTGTATGCCAAGCGTGCATTTGGCGCTTCTTGTGGGAGCTGTTTAGTCCCACAAGGCTCTCAGTGTTGGGGTGGGGGACACTTAAGGACGCTTCCTCTGATCTTGGAAGACAGAATCCACAGTGTCCTCCCATGGCTGCCATGACCAGGAGGACATCAGGGAGGACCTGGCTGTTCTGCATGCCGACCTCAGCTCACCCCTCTCCCCGGCGGTCACTCCGGCCGGACTTCGCATTGGACACAGTGAGGGAAAGTGGCCTGGGGACCTCTGAGCTTAGGTTACACTGGCTTCAAACCTCCGGCTGGGTCCCCTGGAAAGACGGCTCTGGGGACATGCCTGTTGAACACGGCTGACATGACGTGGGCAGGCCAAGCCACGCAGGGAGGCCCCGTGGGGATTACAGCCCTAGGGAGGCCTCTGGGCTTTTGCCCAGTTAAGCTTGTCCTTGACTGCCACATTGTCCTCCCTCCCCTGCGCCCCAGGGGATCCTGAGGGGGAGCCCTGGCCGAGACCAGCCAGTCCATGGGGTCAGGAGAGACGAGGTGTGATGCAGGGTGTCCCGGTCAGTCCCACGATCAGTCCCACACCTCTGTGATGCCGCACAGAGGCTGGGGCTCTGAGGAAGGCGGTCTTGTTCGCGGCTCGGAGGCACGAGGGCAGGGCTGCCCGGGCAGCAGCTTCTTGCGCAGTCCTGAGGCTGTGAGTGGCACCCTGTGAGCGTCCTGGTCTCTCCCTCTTAGGACACCACCGTGGCTCATGGGCTGCAGCTGAACCCCGATCTCACCCCAACCTCCTCCCAAGGCCACCTGCGAACCCGAGTGGCCCCAGAGTCTACCTCCTAACCTCAGCAGGGGTCAGTCTTCATATATGACCGTCGGGGCCACTCAGGCCTCTTCCAAACCACAGCCTGGTGTAGCAATCCAAATGCTCTGTGGCCAGTATGGTGGCCAGTAGCCACAAGGGGCTAGTGAGCACTGCAATGTGACTAATGTGACCAAATAAAGCGAATGTTTTATTTTTATGTGACTTTAGTGGACTTCAGTGGCTGCTGGCTGTCCTGTAGGTGGCACAGATCTCAGTCCACATTGATACTGCCACATTTAGAAGATAGGGCAGAGGGAACGGGAGAGGTGCACGGTGTGCTCACATCTACCTGTGGTCCCCAGTAAGGGACACTACCCCTGCTCTTCATATTTGAGGACATCTTGGGTCCATCAGTTCTTGAGGGACACTATTGGCATTTCCTGGGCAAGGGCCAGGATGCTGAATGACTCCAGAAGCACTGACCAGTGCAGAGCCTGAGATCGGACAGCAAAAGCAGGAAATATACCCATGTGTTTGCCCTCAGTGGTGTGTGCAGAGGTGTGTGTGTGCACACACACACCTGTGACTCTGACACTGCCACGTGCTCACCTGAGTGGGCGTGTAAATCACATCCACCCTCCAACAGTCGGCCCTAAGTCTCTCCTGGGAAGCAACACAGCACCTGCTCAGGGGCAGCCAAGGGCTCCGTACTGACCCTGCGGCGCCACCAGGTGGCGAGAAAGTTCTGGCCCTTGAGTCCTGGAGAAGCTGGTTCTCCAACAATGCCTTCTGCCAAAGAAAGGGAGGGCAGAGATAAAGGACACAGGTCTGTCCACTCCTACACGCCTTCTGGTTGGAGGAGGCCCAGGAGCTGGGGAGGCCTCAGACACGGGAGGGCACTAGGAGGTCCAACCAGACCATCCCTGCCCGCGCACTGCCCCTCAAGGGCCCAGCCTGCCTGGCCCCAGGAGAGCCTGCAACAGGGCTGGGGATGGTCCTGACCTGGCCCCTCCCACTCCTCACCCTGCTCAGGACCTTCTGTCCCTGCATGTCCTGTGTCCCTCACCTCTATCCCTCACAGCTCTCTCTGGAGCTTGCATGTGCTCTCTGCCTGGTCCTTTGGTATCACCCAAGCAAGAGGCCCCTGTCCCTTCTGGCCACTCAGTGTGGGTCATTAGACCTGGGCAAGGACACCTGCCTTAATGATATGACCAATGGCCAGAACCTGGAAAGAAAACTCACATAAACCACAGCCGTGCACCCCCCAGAGAGGGCAAAGTGCGGGCGGGCTCTACCTCCCTCAGAAGCGTGAGTTGCCCGTGGGCCTGGGACAGGCAGACGTGCTCCTGGCACCCAGCTGAGGCCTGGTGAGGGCTGAGGTAAAAGGGAAACTACTGTGGTTTGAGATGCGGAAGTCCTCAAGATAGCTGGCCCAACTAGGGCGATTCATGGTCTTCCTCCCCAGAGCCTACTGTCCCCATCCCCTGAGTAGTACTCATGGAGAGCCCACTGCCTCCTGCCTCTCCCGCAGGTGCCCTTCTCTGTGACCAGGGCTCACAGTGCCCTCAGGCGGTGCTGCTGTCAGAGGAGGCCAGGGGCCCAGGACGTCCCTGCAGGTGGTCTCCCGGACCCCAGCTCTGCAGCATTGCTCCTCTGGGTTCCATGGCAGGGCCAGGTGCACTTATTAAAGGGCAGTGAGACAAGCTGACCATAGGAGGAGGGTGGGGACGTCACACCAGGGTGCGCGCACAGCCGGGCAAGAGGAATAGGTGCTCATGTCCCACAGAACACTGCAGCTGTAGCTGTAGCCAAGGACAAATGGAACGCTTCAAGACTGCAGGAGGAGCGTTGGGCTGGGGCACGCACTGTGCGAGGCCCTGGGCTCGAGCCTCAGCACCACATAAAAATAAACAAAAAAAGGTTTCCTATCCATCTACAACAGAAGCAGAAAACAAAAATCCACCAGTGGAGACAGGAACGATGTGTGTCTAAGTGACGGTCATACCGTGCTGTGTATGAACAATCACTGTGTCAATAAAAACAAATTGCATTCTCAAACGCTTACGATAAAAGGTGCCTCACTCCAGGTCTGAAACCTCAAAGGCAATGGAAACTCCTTTAGTGAGTAACAGGCAGATGGTGTCCCAATCCTGGGGCCACCTGCACGGCTACACTGCACTGAAACCCTCCCCTTAGGACGCCCACTCCCCAGGCAGCCGAAGCTCCGCGCCCTTGTGCGCCAGACCAGGGGCCTTGACTACCTGGGCTGGGATCCAGAACAATGCTGAGACGTGACAGGAAAAAGCCTTAAATATGAGACATTAAAAAGGAGAGGGAGGAAGAAATCCTAACGATGACAGGGACACTGCTTCTACTCTTCACAGAAGCTCTGGTGCCCACGCAGGTACACGCAGGCTGCACAACCCCCCCCCCCCCCCCCGTGAAAGCCACACCCCCACCTGAGCACTTCCTGCTCTCAGCACCTGGCCACCCACCTCCTGCCCTCAGCACCTGGCCACCCACCTCCTGCCCTTAGCACCTGGCCGCTCACCTCCTGCCCTCAGCAACTGGCTGCTCACCTCCTGTTCAAGCATCAGGCTGAAAGCTGGACCCCAGGTTGGCCCAGGGAAAATGCAAGGCCAGTGCAGGCAGCACCCCCTGCAGTGGCCTTAACACTGAAACTCTCCAGACAATGACTATCTAGATTTGCTCATCAACCTGGAGACAGAGACAGCGGAGGACCAGCGGAGGATGGCACACATGTGAACCCCCGAACACACGTAACAGGGCAAATCCTATGAGGACGAGGGGCGCTCACCACTGCAGCCCCTGACCTCTGTGCCTGCAGACACAGTGGACTGTGCAGTCCCTGCTGACTGGTGGTCTGGCCCCATAAGACAGGCGGGTGAGTACATGAAGCATGTAGCCAGCTGCTGGTGTGAGGCCTCTCAGGTTCCGGTCCCTGCCACGGGATCCACACCGCCCCCATCCTGCCCTGGCAGTGGAGGTCACATGCAGAGCCTCAGCTGACCTGGGACAGGCACATAGCAAGAGTGAACATGAACTTGTGTTTTTGAGGGTTTTTTTTTTTATATTTATTTTTTAGCTGTAGTTGGACACAACACCTTTGTTTTATTTATTCATTTTTATGTGGTGCTGAGCATCAAACCCAGGGCCTTGCACGCACTAGGCGAGAGCGCTACGTTCAGCCCCAGCCCCATGGACCTGTGGTTTTAAAGCAGAGATCTGGAGGCAATGACTGCAGCCTACCACGGCCCTGCTGTTGGCCAAGTTTACAAACCCTCCCCGGACCTGCAACCCAGACCCCCGTCTGCCCTGCGGGTTGGTTGGGACCACATAATGCCTGCTGAATTATGAGTATCAATAGGACTACGGAGTCTGGCCCAAAACCCACAAAGTACGAAAAGATGCCGAAACCAATGGAGCAACAAGGACACTTTCAGTCAAGCAGGGAAAGACGGTGACTTCAACCTCATTCTAGGTGCAGACTCCTTCCACCAAACTCTGACTACAAAGTGCTGGAAGGGGATACCCAACAAACAGAAGACCCTCCCCAGGAGGGGATCTTCAGAAGGTCACAGTCCACTGCTCTGTGCCTAGAATCCACACTCCTGGTGGGGTCTCATATCCCCCTGACACAGCACTCACCTGCAGGTGGGCACCAGACAGAACCAGTGCACGCCTTCAGCCCCAGGCCACGTCCTCAACTCTCTGGGCCCAACACAGAGAACCTGTCCCCTGAGGTGGCTGAATTCAATGGCTTACTGGTAACAGGTAAAGAAATAAGCATTTCGTATCAACAAAGGAGTTCAACTTTAGTGATAATTTAGTTTTAGCAATGAGCTTCATAGGATTTTGATAAACTGGTCTGTTTATTCAAACACTTATCAGAATTTGACATACTAACCTGTTTTTATTCTACCTGATAGTGACTGAGAGTTTGAATCCACAATATTTGAGTACTCTATGTCCAAGTTGGACTTGTTAGCTTTGTTAGTTATGTGCTTAGGAGAATTCTGAGTGTTAAGTTTTATGAGTGCCCAAATGAGGTTCCTTGAAAGTTGAGGGGAATCAAATATATAGAATCTGTAAATGTGATCTAAAACGTTTAAGTCTCAAGCTCTGTGGGGATTTAATTCACCAGCTGCACACAGAAACAGTTATGTAAGGAGATTTAATATTCCTGAATATTAATTAAAAATCATGTAGGTATTCTATGCAGGAAGGTCACCTGGCGATAAAACCACACACCGAAAGGGAGGTTCACGCTCCTTGATAAAAGTGATGTCTGCTCAGTGCTGTGTTCTCCCAAGGCACTGCGTGTACTTCAGCTGGACTCACCATATTAAAGTAGTGAGAGGCTGTTACTCCTATGAAGACAATGGGGGGCGGGGGGTGGCTTTTCTTTGTCCCTTCCAGCGTGGCATCTTCCACCTCCTCTAAGGTCCCGAGAGAAACACAACTGCCTTGTCTAGGAGTCACTGTCTGGTCACCGACTCACTCCAACTCCTCCTGCACCTAGATACCCACTCCCATGATGCACTTCCCCTCCATGTACACAGTAAGTGTCAACACATTTAAACTACTTGAAGTGAATCTAATGGTGATCACTGTGGTGCTAGTCACACGTGACTGCAAAACAATCTCATCCCATCAGCTTCCTCAGTCTCCTAATCACAAGGTCTTACCTCATTTAACCCTATGGAAAACCATCTTCTGGAAGATGCGTTAATTAGTCTTCTAGCTCACCAGGTAGCAGATTTCACAGGAGTGTCACAGTAACTGAATGGCATTTTTAAAAAGTCAAATAGTTTAAAGTAACTTCCAAAAGGTGCCCGACTCTTAAAGAGCAGAACATATAATTTAAGATAAAGTATTATTCTTATAAAACATAGCTGACTTCAAATAATTAAGAGAATGTGTCCTCAGAGAAAAGAAAATGATCAGACAAAAAAAAATCGCATATAAACATATAGTTTCATTTTATTTTCATAATTATCTTCCTATAGAAGCAATAATCTGTATTTCTATAACAACACATTTAATATTTTACTTGTCAAAGAGCTGGAAAAAATAGGAATAAAGCACAGATTCCATTCACAAATACCATACTCTGCATATGTATAAGTAAATTCAATATATTAACTATATCCTGCAGACCGACTTCACTTGCTGCATTAACAGAAATTGAACACTGGGTTCTGAGCATCTCATGCAGACCCTCATTTGGTGGAGGGAGGACGCTGAAGCCGGGGAAATTATGTTTATTGTAAACACCAAATTTTCCACTTGTGACCACCTCAGGATGAAGGGCTTTATGCAGGTGGAAAGAAAAAGTGAACCAATGCTCTTCCCTGGATTCCAGGAAGAACAGCCCTGGCATCCAAAGACTCTCTCTGTCCTGCACACCTGTTCCTAAGGGCAGCCGGGGGGCTCTCTGTCTCAAGCCCTGCATGCTGGTCCAAGCCCAGCTGCATGCAGCCACAGGATCCACTGACTCATTCCTTTTCTCTTCAAGTTCTCAGTATGAGGGAAAAGTCAAATTAATTTCCCCCTGCAAGGGGATAATGAGTAATATGGTCTAGAGATAGACAGTCTAAAATATCTTTGAGTACCACCAATCTGTCTAACACAGCTAACTCGCTCAAATGAGCATTAATATAGGACTCCAGAAGTTTCTGACTGGATCTTAGAGTACACACAGCAATAATAGGACCTTGGAAACATTGATTTCTCTTTAAATAAAAATGCCTAGCACAACTTCATTTTGATTGCTCATACTCTCAATACTTAATGAAAATGAGCATCAAATTCATGGGTGTTCTGCGTCAGCCCCACAAAACAGAGGATACATTGACCTGTACCCACTCGAGCACACCTGCCCAAGGGTGCTCTTCCAGCTGAGCTCTCCCCAGAACTGTGGCCAGTCACTCCGATACTTCTCCTAGTGCTTCCGGAAGTCCACACTAAGCACACTACAGCAAACAAGGGGTGCCCTCCAGGACAGGGTGTGAGTGAAAGGAACCTGCTCTGGGCATATGGCCTGCGGAGTGTGCCCTGCTGCTGCTGCTCTTCCTCCTCCTAGCCTCTTTCCAATTAACAGATTATGAGATGGGTCTAAGCCACCCGGGGTGCAAAAGGAATGCTTCAAAAATAATATTTTAGTAAAACACTATGAAGTATGAAAATATCGGCAGCCCTGGGCTTTAAATACGTGTCACTCAGGAACAACTCTTCTCTCTCAGCCACATTTTTGCAGTACACAGCATTTCCCACGTCAGGAAGAGCTGGTCAAGTGGCAACTCTAAATGAGCAAGAGATCATCCCTTCAGGGAGAAGCAGCCATGGGTGCAGACTGATGGAAACAGGGCCTCTGTCTTAATGCACGGAAAGGTCTCCACTGGCTGCTCCTGGTCAAGACTCAGGTAGGGTTACAGACAATCACACTGTATTGATTTTTTCTTTTTTGATGGAAGAAACACTCACACTTCAGAAAGAACTAGAGACATTTACAGTATCATTTTAACAGGCTACCTTTAGAATTTGGTAAAATCACATTTAAAAGCTTAAATGCATCTTTTACTGGGCTAAATAATATTGTGAGCCTCAAAATCATTTCAGTATCAACCTTGTCTCTTAAAAGATTTAACAATTAAAGATATCTAATATCATGGGAGAAAAATTTCCTCTTCTGCAAAACAAAACAAAAAAGGTTTCAAAATAATCATTTCTACCAGTAAACATCACTTTTAGCAGCAATATTAAATAAAATGCCAAGAAAATGTTCTAACAATAAATTATAAAAACCCAAGAAAGAATAATATGCCTATTTCTCCTTTGGTTTAGGATAATTTGTCTAGAATTTAGCTTGAAAACTTTGAAATCAACTGTATTAATGTGTGACAGTATAGTTTCAGCTAATTTTTGCTCTTACAATGCTTCACAGGGGAATTAGCTGATTCAGGAAAATGGTAACTAAAATTTCACCTTTGTTAGCATTCAATATCCTGACTTCACTGGAGTACAGGTGCCCCCAAGCCAGCCCCAGGTCCATGAACATGCGTGCCAGGGATTCTCCTCCTCCTCCTCCTCCCCGCTCCTTCCGCAGGTGCAGAGCTAGCAGAGTCCTCCTGAATACTCATCCTCCTCCTCCTCGGCAGCTGCCGTGCTGACGCCGTCAGGCTTGGCCTGTGGAGTTGCTGGCGCTTTCTTCTTGATCCCCCCTCCTGGAACTACCAAGCTCAGGCCCAGCTTAGCGTACTGTTAATGGCAAAGCATGATCTTAGAGCTGGAAAACCAGAATCCCGACACACGCTGTCTCAACAACAGTTAACTCCCCTCCAGAACACCAAGGCCACCATGAGATAGAAAGCACACGATGCTGCCATCAGATGTTTCATGATCAAGATGTGACAGCTGCAAAAATATCAGCTCCCTGTCACACTTGGAAATCTGAGATAATGTGGACATGCAGAGTTAGGTACTCCTCCTAGTACCTATGAAGTACAGCTCGCCTGAATAAATCAGAGTGTGAGCTGGGGGCAAACTGTGTTAAATATTATAAATTTATAAAAGCACACATAAGAATTTACCTAGAAAAAACTGGCTTCTCCACATTTATCATTTTTTAAAAAAATTAAAGGTCTTTAAATGATTGAATTCCAAAGTTATCAGATCAAATAAATGGGTGCTCACAAACCTACTGAAGAAGGGAAACAAGAACAAGCCACGGATAGCCACAGCTCGTGTGTGAAAGGTGTCACGTGAGGCTGTCCCCATAGTGACTGGAGCATTCTTCACAGCTGTTTGATAGCTGAGATCCCTGAGGCTTAGATATGGCCCATTAACAACCTGCTTCACACAGCTGGCCTCAAAGATGTCCATGGGCTGCAAGAGCCATTTCATGATGGGCCTCTTCTGACAGGGCACCTAAAAGCAGCTTATTACATTGGGAAACCGACAGAGGACAGCAGATGGAAGGACAAGGTGAGAAGCGAGGCTGGGTTACAAAGTGTGCACGTGGTTAACATGGTTAGATGGGTATTAAACGGCCGTAACCCAGGCAGCTGACCTCCAGACTCCCCAGACCTATGGGGAAATGCAAAGGCATGGGCCAGCTCCTCTGAGTGCGATGAGGCAGGAGACCGCTGCCTCCCAAGAGCAGAGGGGCAGGCTGGCCCAGGGTCCCCCGGGAGCAGAGGGGCAGGCTGGCCCAGGGCCCCCTGGGAGCAGAGGGGCAGGCTGGCCCGGGGCCCCCAGGAGTAGAGGGGCAGGCTGGCCTAGGTGCCCCCAGGAGCGCAGGGGCAGGCCGGCCAGGGCACTCACGTCATTGTCCATGTACTTGAAGAGCGGAGAGCTGCAGACCTCCGACACCTGGTCCTGGTCCTGCTGATCGTAGCCCTCCAGCAGCTGCTCCAGGGCGGCACAGTCCTCGCTGCCGCTGAAGCCAGGTATGCTAGAGCAGGACAGGGCACACGTCAGTTTCCCTGGGGGCATTGCGCCCCAGCACAAGCCCGCAGTCTGCAGCCACAGGGACTGTCACCAGGGTGAGGGAAGCTACTGGTGCCCGCTAGGTGGGAACAAGCATGCTGCTCACACCCTGTAGGGCACAGGCACAGCCTGCTCAAGGAACCAGTGAGCCCAGACCTTACTACTGAGCAGATACCAGCACAAGAACCTCCTTCTAACCTTGCAACACACAATCTGAGCACTTTCCTTTCTTCTTCTTTTTTTTTTTTTTTGGTTGTTGTGTCCCTTATTTCTTTGAAGTTGAATATAACAAAATGACAAGTCATTCACTCCATGCAGACCCACAGGGGGCGGGCGGGGGGACGACAGGCAAGAAAACACCTTGTAAACCAAAATCTTTAAAAACCAAAATTGAGTGCTCCTATTCCATTTATAAAAAACGGTTCATGGCCAAGCAGCAAGCCTGGCTTAAGGAACAGAAATAGCAGCACTGTAGGTAAGAGGAGTGAGCCTGTGCCTTACCTGTAGCTCTCCCTGACACACCTCTCTGCAGCCACATAGTCGTTTCTGTGCAGGTGAACCAAGACTTGAGCAATTGTTTTCTAAAATGAAAGAAAATCATGGACCAAATTGACACCTACTTCATTAATTTCCTGGAAGCATTTAAAACACCTGGAATTTAAGAGTTTTGGTTTATATACAGATGTATAAATTTTGCAGTAGTTTCTACAGGACATCTGAGAAAAGATACCCTACAACAGTAACTCTCCAACACTGATGTGTGCATAAACCACCCAGGGACTGTGCTGAGCAGGCCCAAGACCAGCCTGAGATGCTGCTGCCATTCCCAACCTGCTCCCAGGTCTGGGGACCATAAAATCTGAGAACATAATCAGCACATGCTTGAAACAGAGTTTCTTTCAAATACCTCTATGATCTTAAAAAGGGAATCAAAAAGAAGAGGAAGGACCCATAGCTCTATAAGTACCCTCTGAAATTCTTAACAAGATACCTGTAAAGAGTATGAATGGAAACTTGAAGTAACAGGAACAATGACGTGAATCAACAACAGAAAGAGTGGTGAGACCAGGACGCGGCTGACAGGAGTGGGAACAGCTCTCCGTAGAGTGCTTTCAGGTCTTCACCATCTCCACTCTTTTACTATTCTATCTTCAAACTGATGAGTCTTTCTTTTGTCATCTCCATTATAAGATTAAGCTCACCTAGTATTTCATTCAGTCCTAAAATTCCCACTTACTTCATTTCTATAGTTTTCTATGATATTAAATTTTTTTCTATAAAAAATAACAGGTCCTCTTTTCCATTCCTTCCCACTATGTTCACCCTTTCTTCGTGGAGCAGGTGTAACCAAGTGTGTATGTGGGAATTCCACCAGCTGGGTCACGCTAGGGTTGGTGCAATTCTCTTTTCTTAAAGCTACTCTTTTTCCTGGTTTTATATGATGAGTAATTCTGGACTGTACCCTGGGTGCTTGAAAAGGTCACACTGCATAGACTGACGGATTTCTCAGGAGTGTGGATGTTTTTAGCGGGCAATCAGTCATCTCAAGCTCAGACTACAAATGGGACTGGCTTCGGTGGGCAGCAGTTCCAGTCATAGCTCTGATCCTTTGCTGTCCTTCAGCTGCTTCTGGACTGTCCCACAAATGAGCTCTTCACGGGCAGGGGAGACCTGGACAGTGCTGAAGCTGTCCTGCAGTTCTAGACTGGGCACCACTGCTCTGGAGACGAGGGGGGCTGCGTGTGCGGGGAATCCCTTCCCATGCTCTCTCTCGGCTCCTCTGAACCATCCCAGCTTAGCTCTACAACTAGAGCTCAACCCTAAGCCAGGCCAAGGGGGAAGAGGGAAACAGCAGGGCCTCTCTCCCAGCTCCTCTGCCCAGAAGGATGGGGTTTCCTTTGAGCTTTCTGCTGCTGCAGCCTGAGCCCTGCCGTGACGGGGATTCTCTGGGAAACACTCCAACAGGCAACAGAAACCCTACACTGCTTGCTACTCCCTCCACCTGCTCTTCTTCACTTTCAGGGTCCATGGGTGGTGGCTTTCTGTATTTTATTTGGCAGTTTTAGTTGTAATCAGCAAGACAGGTCAGAGAAATAGCCCATGAAGTATTATTTTACAGAAACACAAATATCCACAGAACCCTTGCTTATTCTTACTTATACCAATATGGAAAATTAACTAATGTAAAGCCAAAAACAAGCCATTTCAAGAATACCTTATAACAAGTTGGGTAATTCTCAATTTCCTTATAAATATTTTTTTCTTTCTGAATAGAGAGTGCCGCCTCATCAAACCTGAAGACAAAACGAAGAAATGTCAAGGCAGGGTTGAGTGATCTGTAGCAGAGGTCACCAGAGATGTATCTGATGTCACAGACTGTAGAGAAACAACAAAGACAGGTGTTTCACCAAGTGCTCCGTAGGCTGTTCGCAGCAGCTCTGCTCACCTGGCCTCAGGGCCTGCTCTCCCCTCCTAGGCATCAAGCTGACACCCCAGGCAAAGGAACTGAGTCAGCTCAAACTGAGAGCTCTAGTTTGGCAGGGATCATCGTCAGTGTCTGACAAATCCCACCAACTGCTCCGAGAAAGGTATGAGACAAACCCCGACTTCTGCACCTGACTCCTTTCCCTGGGTGCGCCCTCCTCCCTCCCAGGCATCCCTGCTACGCCACGGCCCCCGTGAGCCAAACCCTGCACCTTTCACCTTCAACACTCGTCTTTTCTATCTACCTTCACCCATTCTCTTTTCTTCATCCCACTAAGGTCAGAGTAGAAAGATAAGAGGAAGGGGATTGGTTGAAACATCTTCCCACCCCTTTCTCACTCCCCAGCCTTAACTCCATCACACCCCGACTGGCTGCCCATCTCCCTGTGAAGTTCCTTCACACTCTGAATCTCAGGCCTCCCTGACTAGCACCTCACTCATGTCTGGCACCACCTGCAGTCTTCCTATTTCTCTCAACCCCACCAACAGTCTGGATATGGCCCAGGGACGTGGTCTTGGGAGCTGACACAACCCAGTAACCAAACAGCACAAGATGCTGCACTGTTAGAACACAGAGGGAGAAGAGGTGCTGTGACCCAGAGTAAAGTAATGCCACATGGAACAAGTTGCACGATGTGCTCTGTTTCTCTGCATGTTTATCATCTTTAAAAAATAGTTGCATACAAGTCTTAGCAAATAAAAAATCAGTATTTTCCATACATTTTATTAGATAATAGATTGAAATTAGAAATCAACAGTAAGAAAATATATAGAAATCACATAAACAAATGGAGATTAAACAATACTCTTTCAAATGATGAATGGATCATTGAAGAAATGAGAGAAGAAATATTTAAAAAGCCCTAGAATCAAACAAGAATAATGATCCAATACACGAAAACCTTGGGGACACTATTAAGATGTTACTCATAGAAAGTGGCTTCATTAAAAACACAGAAAGGTCCCAAATAAACAATCTAATGCTATATCTCAAGGCCCTAGAAGAACAGGAACAAACTAATTCCAAAATCAGTAGAAGACGGGAAAAAATTAAGATGAGAGCTAAAATTAATGAAATAAGAGTATTTAAAAAATACAAAAGATCTTTGAAAGATAAACAAGATTGGGAGATTGGGTTGGGGTTGTGGCTCAGTGGCAGAGCCCTTATCTAGCATGTGTGAGGCCCTGGGTTCAATCATCAGCACCATATAAAAATGAATAGATACAATAAAGGTATTGTGTCCAACTGCAACTAAAAAATAAATATTAAAAGAAAAGAAACAAGACTGATAAATAACTAGCCAAACTAACTAAAAGAATGAAAGAGAAGACCCAAATCAACAAAATTAGAGATAAAAAAGGAGATCACCAGAGACATTTCTGAAATCATTAGGAGATACTTTGAAAATTTATATCTTACCAAATAGGCAAACTAGAAGATACTGACAAATTCCATATAACCTTACCCAAACCGAACCAAGATACAGAAAACACAAATAGACCAGTACCAAGCAATGAGATGACAGCAGTGATAAAAGGCCTCCCAACAGAGAAAAGCACAGGAGGCCAGACAGAACCTCAGCAGAATCTACCAGATCTGCAAAGAACTAGTATGAATCCTCCTCAAACAATTCCATGAACTAGAAAAGGAAGAGACACTTCTAAACTCAATTCTATAAAGCCAGCATCAGCCTGATACCAAAACCACACAAAGACACAGCAAGAAAGAAAACTATAGACCCAAATCCATGATGAATAGAGATAGAAAAATCCTTAATACAATAATTAGAAAAAAACACCTTGATCAAGTGGGTTTCACCCCAGAGATGCACGCATGGCTGGTTCAACACATGCAAATCAATAAATGTAATTCATCACTTAAATAGGACCAAGAACAAGAATCATGTGACCATCTCAATAGATGCAGAAAGAGCCACTGACAAAATCCAGAATTCACTCATGTTAAAAACTCTGGAGAAACTAGGGGCAGAAGGAATTTACTTCAATGTTACAAAGGTTGTACATGAAAAACCCAAAGCCAGCGTCATTCTGAAAAGACAAAAACTGAAAGCATTTCCTTTAAAATCAGGACAAAGATGTCCACTCTCACCACTTCTACTCAGTATAGATCTCAAAACTCTACCCAGAACATCAAACAAAAGGAAATTAAAGGGATACTATTTAGGAAAAAGAAGTCAAACGATGTCTATTTGCTGATGAAATGACTCTATAGTTGGGAGACCCCAAAAACTCCACCAGAAGACTTGCAGAGCTAAAACAGATTCAGCAAAGTAGCAGGATACAAGATCAACATACATAAATCAATAACTTTCCTGTTCTCCACTGATGAATCTGCAGAGACATAAAGAAAAAACAAAAAAAAACTCCATCTTCAATAACCTAAAAAAAAAAAACAGAAACAAACAACACACCCCACAAAAACAACTCAACTTTAGAATAAAATCTGGAGGTGCAAGATCCATACAATGAAAATTACAGAACACTGCTGAAGAAAGAAATTAAAGACGATCTTAGAAGATAAAAAGACCTACCATGTTTATTTATGGCTTGACAGTAAATCAATATCATCAAAATGACCATATTAACAGTGACATTCTTCACAGAACTGGAAGAATAAAAGACCCAGAACAGCTGAGCAATCTGAGCAACACGAGTGAGGCTGGAGGAATCAGTCGTAACACCTGGTCTTCAAGTGTACCATGGAGCACAGTAACAAGAACAGCACAGTGTGGCATAAAGACAGATGTGAAAACCAGTGGGAAGAGAAGACACGCAGACAGATCCACAGTCATCTGATCCTTGACAAACACGTCAGAAACATATGTTGAAGAAAAAAATAGCCTTTCTGACAAATGGTGCTGTGAAACCTGGCTATCCATACACAGAAGAAAACTAAGTCCCTGTCACTCACCCCGCACAAAAATCAGCCCAAAGTGAGTCAGAGACCTAGGAATTACACCACACACAGTGAAACTGCTCAGAGAAACTATAGGGGCAACAATCCTGACACATGCACCAACTTCCTTAATAAGACTCCTTAAGTTCAAGAAATAAAACCAAGCACCACTAGGTGGGACAGCATTAAATTAGAAAGCTTCTGCACAGCAAAGGAAACAAGGCTGTGAAAAGAGGACCCACAGAATGGCAGAAAGTCTTTGCTAGCTACTCTTACCACAGGACATTAGTGATCAGAATATATAAAGAACTTAAAAAAATGAAACACCAAAATATCTTAAGAATCAATCAATGGGAAAAAGATCCAAAAGAAAACATTTCTCAAAAGGTAAAAATGCAATTAGCCAACAAATATATTTAAAAATGTTTTAACACCCTTAGCAATCAGAGAGATGCAAACCAAGCCTACACTGAGATTTCATCTTACTCCAGTTAGAATGGCAACCTCAAGAACACAAATAACAATACTGCTGGTGAGGATGTGGCAGGAAAAGGTACACTGACAGATTGTTGATGGGACTACAAACCAGTACGTCCCTTTGGGAAGCAGTACGGACAGTCATCTGAGAGAGCTAAAATCAGCATACTATAGTGTCACATGCACACCAATGTTTATAGCTGGCAAGTCAAGTAAACTAGTTATGGAACCAGCCCAGGTGCCCATCAATAGACTGTGGATAAGGAAAACGTGGTATATATAAACTCTGCAGTTCTACTCAGCCATAAAGAATGAAATTTATGTCATCTGCTGGTAATTGGATAGAACTGGAGAACATCATGCCAAGTAAAATAAGCCAGACTCAGAAAGTCAAGGGCTAAATGTGTTCTCTCACATGCAGAAGCTGAAGAGAAAAAAGAATTTATAGATATATGTGTGTGTGTGTATGTATGTATGTGTATGTATATGTGTGTGTGTGTGTGTGTGTGTATATATATATATATATATATATATATAAAAAATTAGAATAAATAAATAATTATATATACATGTTTATCTATATATGTATAGATCGATAGGTACGTATATATATTTATATACATAATATTCAATTGTGTATATACATATATATATATATACGTACCTATCGATCTATACATATAAACACATATGTATATATAATTATTTATTTATTCTAATTAGTTATACACAATGGCAGATTGCAATTCATTTCATATTACACATATACAGCACAATTTTTCAAGTCACTGATTGTACACAAAGTATTCTCACGCCATTCGTGTCTTCATACATGTACTTAGGGTAATGATGGTAACTCATTCTACCGTCATTCCTACCCCCTGCCCCCTTCCTTCCCTCCCTCTTCTTTGCCCTGAAGTTCCTCCATTCCTCCCATGCTCCCTCTCCATTGCTATTATGAGTCAGCATCCTCTCCTCATATCAAAGAAAATATTTGACCTTTGGTTTTTTGGGATTGGCTAACTTAGCATTATCTTCTCCAACTCCATCCATTTACCTGCAAATGCCATGATTTTATTCTCTTTTAATGCTGAGTAATATTCAATTGTGTATATATGCCAAAGTTTCTTTATCTACTCATCTACTGAAGGGCATCTGGGTTGGTTCCTCAGTTTAGCTATTATGAATTGTGCTCTATAAACATTGATGTGGCTGTGTCCCTGTAGTATGCTGTTGTTAAGCCCTTTGGGTATAAGCCAAGGAGTGGGATAGCTGGGTCACATGGTAGTTCCATTCCCAGTTTTCCAAGGAATCTCCCTTCTGCTTTCCATATTGGCTGCACCAATTTGCAGTCCCACCAGCAGTGTATGAGTGTACCTTTCCCCCCACATTCTCACCAACACTTATTGTTTGTATTCTTAATAGCTGCCATTCTGACTGGTATGAGATGAAATCTTGGAGAAGTTTCGATTTGCATCTCTCTAATTGCTAGAGATGTTGAACAATTTTCATATGTGTTGATTGATTGTATATCCTCTTCTGAGAAGTGTCTGTTCAGTTCCTTAGCCCATTTATTGATTGGGTCATTTTTTTTTTTTGTTTGGAGTTAAGGTTTTTGAGTACTTTATATATCCTAGAGATTAGTGCTCTGTCTGATATGCTTGTGGTAAAGATTTGCTCCCATTCTGTAGACTCTCTATTCACCTCACTGATTGTTCCTTTTGCTGAGAAGAAGCTTTTGAGTTTGAATTCATCCCATTTATTGATTCTTGGTTTTAATTCTTGCACTATAGGAATTTATAAAAGGGGTTCTCATGAAAACAGAATGAATCAGTAGAGTAGGAGCAGGGGAGCAAGGAGAAAAGAGGAAGGGACAGAAAGGGGAAGAACTGGGGACTGAAACTGACCAAAGTATATCAGGTGCATGTATGAATATACCACGACGCATTCCAACTTTATATATAACTATAAGCATCAATTAAAAAAATAAATAAATAGAAAGAAGATCAACAGAGTAGAGGAAGGGTATGTGGAAGAAGGGGAGAGGCTGAAAAGGAGAAAACTATGTTATATACATCTATGAATATATCAAGATGAACCCCACTATTCTGTGTAACCACAATGCACTGAAAAAAACACAACTGCATATACACATAGTGGCTTGGATGCTGGCATTACTGCTCTACATGATATGAGTCACCCCAAATTTCTGTGAGCTACGACCTGGCTACCAGTACCTTATAATACAATGCTAGAGAAACGCATTTTGAATTGATGACTTTTTGGAAATAGGCCTGTTTATAAGTTAGCGTGGGTGGGGGTGAACATCAGAATGCTACGACGGCCCCCAGGACTTTTGCTCCTCATACATATTCCCTGAGTGATCCCTCTTGGGTGTGCACATGGCCTCTGAATATGAGGGGGCCTCAGTCCTGTTATGTGAGACTGACTGGCTAACAGAGTGAGTGGTCTGTCTGCAGGCCTGAGCTTGCTGGGTGAGCCCTAGAGGGCCTGGGCCCTACCGGAAGGAAGGATCAGCAGCAAACTACACAATGCAAACTGTCTATGGGGGACAAACCAAGGCACTGAAGGTGGACTCGAGTCCAGAGTAGTCCCTGGTCAACAGGTGACTAGAGAACAGGGAACATGATGCAAAGGAAGGAATCCTGCCAACAACCAGTGAGCATGGAAGGACCTGAGCCTCAAATGAGGTAAAGGCCATACCTGCCTCCAGCCTGGTGGAATGCATAGTACAGACCCCCCAGGGATCCAGACTGCTGGCCCACAGACTCAGTGAGCACAGCTCTGCCGTCCTAAGTCTGGGCAATATGTCAAGCAAACAGAAAATGCCAGGGAGACCACACGGATCTGTGTCATCTGTAACTGTGAGCATGAGCTTATCACAGTCTATGTGATTAATTAAATAAATAACCTCAAAATAGTCTGTGGCCACAGTGTCCAGATTCTATCAAAGGATCGGGAGCGTCTCACACATTTAACTACAAAAGCCACATTTTTCACTAGGGATTATTTATTTCTTGGCACAAAAATAGCATTTCTGTGTTCTTATAACTACTTAGCAAAAGAGGCAAGAGAAATACTGTGCATTTATTTAAGTTCTTAGTCAAAAAAGTTGATCAACTTCACTAAAAGTTCATGGAACTGTCATATAAAGCCATATATTTTCATGTATATCTAAAAAATATTCACAACTTATAATAAAACACAGATGACTTCAACTTTCCCATCAGGTAATTCTTACTACTCCTAAAAAAAAAAAAAAAAAAAAAAAACGTATCTAGCTTTGCTGGATAATTATTTTTGTAATTAAAAAAACTTTTTTTTTAATGGTCAACAGACATTTACTTAATTAATTTATTTGTTTAAATGCACTGCTGAGACTTGAACTCAGTGCCTCACCCATGCTAGGCAAGTGCTCTACCACTGAGCCACAACCCCAGCCTGAGAGTGTTTTTATCTTCTTGTAATTCCAAAAAACAAAAAACAAAACAAAACAAAAAAAAAAACAGTGAGATCCAAACAAAACAAAATGTAATGCTGAGGGCCATTGCTAAGTAAGAATGACGCATGGCATGACCCAGGTCATTTGCAGTGACATTGCATGTAAGGTGACCTTGCTCAAGGACCAGGGCGGATCCGGGTTTAGGGCGGATCGGGGGTTTAGGGCGTTCCGGTTTAGGACAATCTGGGTTTAGGGCGGTTCCAGGTTTAAGGTGTACCTTGCTGGGAATAGGGCGTATCCTGCTACCTCAGGCGCGCCCGCTCCTTGAGTTCCCGTTGAGTTCTCGCGGGATTGAGAGAGTATTTGGGATTTTGCCCAGAATGTGGAGCCCCCCAGAACGTGTGTAGAGTGTCGGTGTGAGTTCGGGAATGAAGAATTGCTGTTTGAATCTACAAGGCTGTGAGTGGCTCGTGATTTTGTGCCCAGCCAGACTGCGGCAATGTAAACTCCACAGAAATTATTTGTACATGATAGGAAACTGCCCCGACACCTTGTTCATCTCCAGGAGTCTGTGCCCCAGGTCTTACGTTTAGGAAATAATGACACAACCTGACAATCAAGAAACTACTTTTGTGGGTTAGCATTTAAGGAACTTTTGTCATTTATGGAATATACATATTTTTTCTCAAGAGAAAAACATAAAATACAACCAAATAATAGACCAAGAGCCACCCCATAGCTATGCAGAGCGCAGTGAATGACAAACCTGGCATTACGCTTCAGCAACACAGGTCTTTTAAGACTGAATTCAAAGGGCCTAGATAACTTAGATGTCAGGTTTTCTACTTGGCAATCTGGTGTGTCTTTGCCCTAAATCATGCACAGTCCCAAGTGCAGATTCAAAGCACAAACAGACACGGAATAATTTTCAAAGATGTACCTGCGTCCTCGTACCAGCAGTCTTGAGGCTTTTCCCAACAGTTCAACAGCCTGCCGGAGGCGCTCCTCATTCTGAAGATAGATATCAAAGACAAGGGAGATTTGTGGCTTTGATGTAGAAATTTACCCCTCAATAACAATTTCCTAAAGTACCAGCACTGGATTGAGGGTACCAAAGTGGGTAGTCTACTTCACTACTCTCTAACAGAGAAAGGGAACAGAGTTTGGTTATAGGCTTGGAAAAGCTTTAAATGGCAGCCACTTCATTTTCGTTTTCCTATGTTATAAATCTAAACATTCTAATTAATGAAAAATAAAAGTCAAACTTACTTCAAACACGTTAGCTGTCTGCTGATATAACTGTACAGCCTTTTCTGGATCTACATTTTCTATAAGCCTAAATGAGACAAGAGAATTTGACTTATATGAGAAAAATAGAATTTGTTTTCCAATGGACTTTAGTAAAACAGAAGAGTCTCTGCAGAGCTATGTTTCCCACGAGAGCTCTGCACACTCACTTGCCAGCTCGCTCCAGGGCCATGGCTGCGGTGTCCGGCGTGCCGTTCTCCAGGTACATCATGCTGGCCTTCTCAATCAGATGGACTGCCTCTGGAAGCTTCTGCATTTCCTGTGGGCAAAGCACGCAGCACAGTCAGAAAACAGCCACTGAAGGAACTCAGAGTTAACCATCAAATTCAGTTATCTTATCCCTATTTCATGAAAGTAAATGACTCAAAAACTACAATAAGCATATTGGAAATGGAGGGTCTTTATGTGGTTATATCCCATGAAGCTTCAGTTAACCAAGCCAAAAACGTACCAGTTAAGTTCTACATTTAGTTCATCAAAACATCACAGACTTTCAGTAAAACTATACAAACTGTAGAAACAAAAAAACTTGCTCTCTATTCTTTTCTAGACATCACAAGTCTTTAAACTTTTACTGAGTAACTCTATAAGTAAGCCCTATGCCAAAGATCACAAACTGATAGCTCATTTCCAAGTGTGTTTTATTTGAACCATGAAGTATTTTAAAATCAGATATGTTCATAAAAATTTTGTTTTTATGGCTTCCTTAAAAAAATATTAAAGGCAATGGCAATGGCATGTTTGCTGTCCCACATGGCAATAAAAAGCCAGGGCTGGGCAGCAGGTGTCCCTGTTAGAGGAACAAGCCCCCTCCTCCTGCCTCGAGGCCCAGGCTACCACATCCATTTCAGTTATTCCCCTGTGTCCATTCACCACAAGTAGCCAGTTTTCAGTGGCTCATGTGACTTAGCAACTTTACTGCCCACTATGGAGCAGCAGGATATGAAATCTAACAATAACAAAATGACGGAACCAGAGGGCCTCTGTCCACAAACTGTCATTCCCTTAGCCTTGCTGGAGGATAAGTGAGAAGGTGCGCAACACACTGGTGGATATGACAGCCCATAGGATCAACTGTGGACTCTGTACATCAGGCCTCCTAATGCTGCCCAGTGATGTCCAAAGACATTTAATTCAAGCACAAGACCCTGCCAGAGAGCATCTTCACTCATCTGTTGTCCTATCCATTAACCTTTTCTTCAAAGTAGCACCTTTCCAGTCCTCGAATTAAAAAGACACCTGAACATCAGAAACAATGCTTGAACAGCGTGGACACAGAGGGCAGCTCAGCACAGTTGTGCTGTGAGAACACAGTGCTCCACCACTGCTGCACCAGGACAGGACACCCTAACAGTAGGCACAGTGCACCCACATTGCAGACCGCCACCTGGGAGCTTCCTCGTTCTCGGGGAAACAAATGGGAGGTCACAACAGGTCCCTGGCTGCTGTGGCTGTAAGAGAAATTCTAGTTGCTAAGTCTAATAACCTGACTTCCATCACCAAATAGCAACTAGTTGCATGTTTAGTAAGAAAAACTTTATTTCTATGGCCAAAGAACAATTTATAATGAGGAAGCAGCATAATTTAAACACTTTCCTATTATTAAAAACCTACATAATTACCAATTTTTTCAATAAAATGCTTGGGCCTACATATTTGATATTTCTTTATAATAGATGCACAGTACTGGAATTTCTGGGCCAAAGAGTATAAAAAACTTTAAACTAAACATGTTAACAGTTTTTATTAACATTCTTTATTCTTTCCAATGTTTCTAATGTTCTAGAATCAGCAAGCATTCACTGAAAAAAATCAGTAAGTTAACACTATAAACGTTAGAGAAAACAAAAGCTTTATTAAAGTGTAAGTTTTTAAAACAAAGTTTTAGGAACATTAAATAATTCAAAATAACTCTACCATATTTGAAAACACATAAAACTGGAAAGAAAAACATTTCATCTCACTTGCTACCTGGCATACCTTGAGAGTCACACTTCCTGCCCAACCACAACAGGATATTAATTCCTAACCTGCTTTTAAGCAGCAAAAATATGTACATTAGTCAAAATATTTCATCCCAAAAGAATCAGTGAAAGCAGCAACTGCTGAGTCTGTGGCTCTCTCTGTTGCCAACTGACATTTATAAAATAAGCAAATATCTCTTCTTTCTATAGCCCAGGAGAAATCAGAAAACAAATACTTGTAAATTTTTATTACATTAAGATGTCCTTAAGTTCTCCAATGTAGGCAGACTTCTCGCACTGCTGCTTTCTGAGCAATACGGAGCTCAGGACCTGACCATCCAGCTCCTGCCAACACACATTCCCTTGCATTTCACACTGCCTACCTTATGATACACAAGCATGCCCTGTGGGTCCAGTTAGTGCTGTCCTGGACAAGAAATCTTAACTTGGCATCTGTGCTTTACAGTAAGAAACCTTCTCTACCTCCACATAAGTTCCACTTTAACACCCTCTGAATGATTCACTTCACCCACACAACAGTTTGACACATTACTGACCTTTAGCATCATGCCAGCTTGCTCATAAGCTCTGCAAAGAGAACACAGTTTCTCTGATGAGACCTTGGTATAAGGAGGGCAAGGAGAAGCTCTGTAGGGAGGTACAGCTGGTGGGGAAGTGACTCCAGGGAAGCTGGCCCTGGTGGAGGCATGACCTATCACTCGAGGTGAGGGTTATAGTTACATACACTGCACCACCATTTTCTTCTTCTTTTTAATTTTTTTAATTTTCAGGGGCAATAATGCCTTACATTTGAGTTGCAGAAATTTTATTTTGTAGATGCAAAATTAAGTAAGGCTTGAAGAGGCTAAATGTTAAACTTAATCAGACAAACTTAAACCTAAGTTTAAAAAAAAAACACTAAATACTCTCCACAAAAGCAGGAATATATGTGTGTGTGTGTGTATATATATACATACACACACACACACACACACAACCAATACCTTCCATTGGTACTATAACCTGTCAGGAAAGGGGAGGAGGATCCTAATTCACTTGTTTTTTCATAGGCTAACAAAACAAACTTGAAGATACAATGCTGAATTTCATTTCAACACCTTTAGTTAGGGGTGACTTCATTTTTAGATCAAGTCGAACACTGAAGCAAAAGCATTAATTATTAAAATTTAAATTAGTTAAATTAATTCAAAATAATTCACTATTTACAATATAACATGGCAAAACTTTGCTGGTCTATTATATAAATAGCAACATTTAAAACAAAATTAGCAAATATACAAAAATGTGGAAAATTTACTTACTTGGCAGCATGAAAAAGACTGAATAGATGTAACAATGTCAAAATTAAGGAAAAAAAGAGGCAATCAATAGTTTCAAGGACCTCCTATATAAAAGTTAACCAAATCACTGCCAGTTGGCTCCAAAAGACAAATCCTACAAACAAGTAAGAACAAACAAGACAATGACTGCTGCTGTCTCCTAAAATTACATGATTCACAAAAACTCTGGCAGAACACCCCATAGATTTTAAACTATTTCTATTATATGTTAATCTAGATTTTTACCAAAATGCAAAATTATTATGACTCTAATTTGCAAGTAAAACAAACACGTTTTAATTGGTAGATTTAAAAATACCTTAGGAAGAGTTATTGTTTTAAACTACTTTACAACTCTTACCATAAATGCTGACCAAAGATTGCATTTAAAATATTTGTATAAAGAGTTTACGCATTTTCAATGATATTTCTTTATAATAGATGCTTCACTCATCAGCACATGCCTACAGAGTTCCCTCCCCTGTCACAAGGAAAGCCATCAAGCAAAACCAGTTTCCAATGAAGATCCCTGAAAAGTGTATCTTACAATGAAACATTACCACAATGCAACAGGAAATAAGTTTCTGTCAAAATCACCAAAGTCGTTTAATTCTTTTAAAGGCTGAAAAAGATACGCCCTGTTATTTTCATGGGCAACAGCTTCCCTCAGGCAGGCATCTTTTGCTTGTTCAAACTGTTTGGCATTTTTAAAAGCAACAGCTGAAACAGAGAGAGAGAAAAAAAAAGACTTTCTACTTCCATTATTAAAAAAAAAAAAAAAACTCAAATCATTACTAAAATCTGCATTTTATAAATATCATTAAATATTCTGATTTCAAATACTTAGGAAGTTTCATAAACCTTTAATTA
Source organism: Marmota monax (assembly GCF_021218885.2). NCBI lineage: Eukaryota > Metazoa > Chordata > Mammalia > Rodentia > Sciuridae > Marmota > Marmota monax. The sequence goes on along the minus strand of NW_026694584.1, from coordinate 890,639 downwards.
CTTTATTGTAAAGCAATTTCCTTACAACTTTTCTAATTATAAATATTTTAGAAGAATTTTCTAAACATTTTCTTTAACTTGTTGACTACTGACAATGTTATCAAGTGCTACAGCAGTGCTCCTATCGGTGCCAGGTAACAACAGCCTGTTCTTCAGTCTTGAGGACAGCACCTTACTTCAGCCTCAGACTTCATGAGAAAAACACTCTTTCATTATAGCTCAATCAGCCATCTAAATGGAATACTAATAAACACATTAGTTTTATAATAAACCTTCCCTTTTGGCACAATTTTTAAATAAATATCTAAATATGTGTGTGTATAATACATAATTACATGTTGACCTATTAATGTAATATATACATGTATATTAACATACATGTAATATATATATATATTTTGTTTGTTTGTTTGTTTTAAAAGATCCTTTATACGTGTTTAGGTCCCTTTCAAAAAGACAGCTCACTGATCAAAGAGCTGAAGTATGCTGACAACTGTTTTAAAAGTGTACTCATCAGTGCAAAAGAATTAGGAGAGTTCCTAAAATGCAATTTAGCAAATGTTGAAAACTTATCAAGAGTTGCTCACAAAGTAAAAGCATACAGATTTAAGAAAAGTGTTATGTATTAAGTGTTATTTCTTAAAAATACTCTTGAAATTTTTTAATAAAATTCTGAAAACTAGATCTTGAAACTACTCCCATCCCTCATTTTCCATTTTAAAAATTTTACTGATTAAATGTATTTTGCATAAACCCTTCAAGTTAAAGGGGTTATGCAAAATACATAACATGAACATGAAAATCCGACTGAGATTTATTTCTGAAAGCAGTGTGTGGGGCATAAAAAATAAATCTGTTAGACTCCCTCAAAGAGAAGGCTGGCCTCAATTTCAGAAGCCTCCTGCATTAGGTATCCATGAACTTCATATGAAGCTGGAGCTTTGAATAAAGCAAAGTGCTGAACACTCATTTGCTGGCTTTTATTTTACACAAAAAATAAACTCTAGGGTATAGTTGCTAGTTTCCTTGTACCTGATTTCTCTTCTTTGGTGATAAACCAAAGCTTGCCCACAAGCACTTGACCTAGGTGGTCTCTATGCCAGGCTCACAGATGTGATCAGACTATCACTAAGATGCAATGAAAATGTGTTTGAGGAACTTTAAAATTTTATTTATATGTAAAATAACAGAGATGCTGAAAGCCAGCCTACCATTCCATAACTAAAATCACTAACTTCTAGCAAATTCCTGTTGCATATTTCAGACTTTTTATATCTTAGTGTCTGTATGTAGCTTAACACTTCATGAATATATTAAGTGTATCTCAAAGTGAGGCTCATTAAAAAAACATAACAGGGAAAAATTCGATTTGCAGACCGCTTCCAATGAGGCTGTTACAAAAAAAAAAAAAAAAACTTTAAAAAGAAAATTCTTTATTCAATAATAGGAAGCATAATAGAGGAATACGGCAAAACATGGTAAAACTATGGACACAATACTGTATACAAATAACTGAAGTTGGATATAAAAAGAAGGCTAAAAAACTGCAGCTGGTACCACCAACCCTACCCACCTCTGCTGTCATGAAGAACAGGCCTGGGACCCTAACTCAGCGCTCAACACACATGAACAGAAAAAAATACTATGGCTTGTTAAGTTGGTCTGTTGGTTTTTTTTGTTTGTTTGTTTGTTTTTAACTACTAAAGCCTTATAGGAAGCACGAAGTAAGTATATGCTGAAACAAGGTGACTGGACGCTGCAGCCAAGGGATGACAGGCACCAATACCTGCTTTTCCATATTCAGAAGCAGCACTGTCATAGTCTGGCTTCCACTTTAAAAAACCAGTTTTCAGGCTAGAATGAAAGAAAAACACATTAAACAGAAGTTTACAACTGTACTTGTAGGTTAGAATTCTGCTTACAACAACCCTGCGCACCACTAAAAAGAACAATAAAGGGAGGCCATCAGGTACAAACCCTCCATCTTGCTCACCTCCATCCAAACTTACCACAACAAACAGACCTCACCTCTCTACCTCCCACTGTGGCAGAAATGGTGAGCCTGTATTTGAAATGTCTATAGAACACCCAAATACAGAAGGGTTTCTTAACGCATGGTCCCCAGTCCAGAAACATAAGCATAACCTTGAAACTGGCTAAGAACACAAATTACTGATCTCACCCCAAATCCACAGAATCAGAAACCCTGAGGGTGAGTGCAGCCATCCTCTGTCTAACAAGCTGCAAGGTGCTCAATTATTGAGCCTGAAGCAGTGTACCAGCAGCATAGCGACCTGAGCAGCTCAGCAGCCAGCACAGAACACACGTAAATCAAGCATATGCTACACAAGGGCACAGAGAGATCCCCCAGGAGACTGAGAGGAAGACAGAAAAAGGTATATGCCCATTCAGAGAAACAACAGGGAGTTAGCCAAAAGGCTGAAGAGCAGCTGTCAAAAAAGAGGAAGGATAATCAGAAAAAGCAGGACATCATGATGACCAAGAGAAGTTTCCTTCCATTCTGGTAATTGGCTTCACAGGCCAAATCAAAAGAAAATAAATTTTGAGTTCTTATCTTACCTTTTTAAAATAGTTTGGTTTTTTTTTTTTATTGGTTGCTCAAAACATTACAATGGTCTTGACATATCATATTTCATACATAAAGTATTTTCAGACTTAAATTTTAAACTACCTCAGAGCTGTCACACTGGGGTGTGTATGATTGCTGAACACCATCTCAAATTCTAAGTTTCATTGAAATTCTAAACCTTACATATAAACAGTGCCAGCTTCACATGATCAGGGGAGTAAAATAACCAAAAGGAGACTCTCAGGCCCCTCAGAAGTACAGCCTTCATTTAGTGACAGCTGCACCAAAGGCTTAGAGAATCTAACTTTTAAGTGCCATTTATTTACCTGGTAAATACTTATTTAACATACTTAAAACTTATTTGACTCTATGCTGTAACAAGATTAAAATTTATAAGCAATTTTTCAAGCTTACAAATAATTTCATTGCTCAGAAAAATAAAATCCTTAAATTGCATGCAGTATGTCTACTCTAATTCACAAAATTGAGGAAATAGGCAATACAGCAAAATCCCAACCTTCCATCTCTACCCCAAAGCACTCATTACATTCAGTATTAATGTAAGCCCCACAAACAAGATACAATCATTCAAATGTCTAGTGTACTATGCATGCAAAGTACTGAAGACCCTCTGCATTTCGCTGAGCACCACTAATTAGAAAAAAAGAAAGCCCTATGGTTAATTTAGTGAAAGGAAAGTGACCACAACACTCGGAGCAACCAAGAGATCTTTTTGCAGCAGTGCAACAGAGGAGAAAAGAGAGAAAGAGAAAGAGAGAGAGAGAGAGAGGAGAACATGTATGCAAGGGAGACAGAGAGATCAAGAGAGAGAGATAGAACAAGAGAACAAGAGAGCAAGAGAGAGAGAGGGGCCCAGCAGGAGGGAGTTTTTATAGCCCAAATCTAAGGGGGCCTCTGGGTCTGCAAGCTGCCTTGTTGGCACAAGGTGGGGGTTGAGTGTTCAGCCTTGAGTGGGGGTTGAATGTTCAACTTTAACGCAAACAGGTGATAAAGGACCAGACAGAGGGGGCTTTGAGTGCGTGGGCCATCCTGCAGCTAACATTTGTTCAGCCTGCCCTGCAGATAACATAGTTCAGCCTGTTCTGCACCTAAAATTTATTGTGACAGTTAACCTGTTACAATTAATGGGTACTAATACTAATCTAACCAGATCCACTGGTTATTCCATGCCTAGAAAAGCTAAAGCTCAGGGTCATTCTTTAGCCTGGCCCCAACTACTCTCTGCTCCATTTCATCCCCTGGCACTGCAACCAGACTACCTGTGGTGCTTCCTGAACATGTGTTCAGGCTGGTGGACACAGTACATCCTGTGCACACAGTCATTATCACAGCGCTTTCTAAAGACTTTCTTACTTTCCAAGGCTTGCTCAGAAACCATCTCTATGAAACCTCCTGGAGTTTCCCCAGGCAGAATAAATCTCTCCCTGTTCCCCAAGCACAGCTAACAGCTTTATCATGATCCTCTCCACATACAGCACTCTCATTACACTTTGTGGTCGGTTCCCACTGCCATGCGATACTACTGTGACCGACCACCTCTGCACCTAGAGACTCCCCATCCCCACACACTGCCCTGCAGCAATGCTTGAATTTTCCACAGTTTAAAAACTGTCTCTGCCTCTTTCATCTGTGCAGCCCTGGGGCAAGTCACTAGGAGGCTTTTCTGTAGGTGTTTCCTCTTCTGCAAAACAAGAATCTCTATCTGGAAAGTTGTGTAAATCTCAGACTGTGAAATTATGTATGTGAAGCACCTAGCACGATGCACAAGGCAGACCCTTCATTATCGGTGGTTGCTAGATAAACCAAAGTGCAGGGGGGAGCATAAGGGGCCAAAAGGATTTGAGGACCAGGTGACAGAACAAGCTTAGGAAAGGACCCAGGAGCACAGTTCTGGATCCATGAGCAGCGTGCCCATGCCAGCGACTACAGGGTTCACTAGGGCAGCCCAGGGTTAACCCACAGCCCGGCCCCACCCTAAAGGACTGTCAGAGCAATAGCTCTCGCTGGGTGACGCTGTTCTCCCAAGGATACTGTCTACTGTCATCGTTGGGGAGAGGCGGGAGGTGCAGACCAGGGACGCCACCGCACACCCAGAAACACACATGCGGATGACAGCTCTCTGCCACCCAGACAGACCGACAGGGCCCAATGCCACTCGGACAGACCGACACGGCCCTCCCTCCCCGACAGACGGACAGGTCTCCCTGCCACCCGGACGGACCCACAAGGCCTCCTCCCACCCAGACACACAGGAACTCCTGTCATCCGGGCGGACAGACGGGCCCCTGTCACCAGGACGGACAGATGGGCCCCTGTCACCGGGACGGACAGACGGACCCCCCCCCGTCACCCGGGCGGACAGACGGGCCCCTGTCACTGGGACGGACGGACGGACGGACCCTCCCTCCCGACCGGGAAGGCCGCGTCCTTCCACCCCGCGGAGGCCCCGCGGGAGCCCGGGCGGCGCTGGCCGGCGGCGTCTCCGCTAGCCGCGGGCTGGGCGGGAGCGGCGGGGCCCCGCGGAGGGCCACTCACTACTTCTCCGCCTTGGCCAGGTGCTCCAGCCCCTCGTTTATCTTCTGAGCCGCCATCTCCACAGCACGAATCCCCCGACGCCCACAGAGACGCCGCAGCTTCCGGAGCCGGAGGAGCCGCGAGGGCAGCCGGGACTGTGCGCAGCCAGCACTACGGCGGCCGCGGAGCTCAAACCCGCCGCCGCGGAGGGCGTTGCGCGCAGGCGCACAGCAGCAGGGCGGGACTGAGCGCACTCGCGGGGGTTCAGCGAGCTCCTGTGGCGTGTCGGACGCTGCTCGACGCCCCGGAAAACCCGGGGTGCGACCGACACACTCCGGGCCTCGGGGAGCCTGACTTCTAGTGGGGTGGAAATGCTGGGGTCCCCTACAGAGCTGGAGGCCTTGCGGTGTCCCACGACTGCAGTGGGTAGCCCAGCTAGAATAGCATTTGTTCAGTGGCCCGTTTGCCCATGAGCGCCAATTCTGTGTCAGCCAGTAGCAGAACAGGCTGTGACCCTGCTACTGTCCCTCACTCAGGTGTTTCAAATTGAGAGGGTCAGGGTCACTTGCAGTGGTCTAGAGAAATGATAGTGTCGTGAGCAAGTTTGTCGTTAACAGACCAAATGGTGATTTTGATACCCACATAGGTACGTCCTGTGATGCCTATGCAGTCTGTTTCCCAGCCCTGGTGACCCTTCCTTACACCGACTCGTTGCTGCCATAGTTTGGATCCATGGAAGTTTGAAACCTCAGACACACCCTGTCCAAGCCTGCCTCCCTGTCTCACCCTCGTGGGTGCCAGCACGCCATCCTCCCCATCTTCCTTTCACACATCTCCTGCTGAGTCTGTCTTCCCAAGGGCCCTGGGGGCTGAGTCACCTGCCTGTCACCTGAGTCACCCCTGTCCTCACAGGTCTTCCAACTTTGCAACTAGCTGACCCTTTCTGAACACACCGGATCACTCACTTGTGGCTCCAGTGAGTTCCAAGTTGTCATCTCAGAGTAAAAGCCAGAAGCTGGCCTCCAGACCCAGCTCCTCAGGCCTCCCACGGGCCCCACCCTGTCCTTGTCTTGGCCCTGTCCCCTCCTGCCCTGGCCGCACTGGCCCTGCTATTTCTCAAGCATGCCCTTTGTCCTGGAGCACCTTCCTAGCAGCCTCTCTCTCTTGGCTGCCTGGGGTCTGTGTTCAAACCCAGCTTCCCACGTGCTGACATTCACTGCCCTGCGGTCTTCACCCTCTGCCTGGCTCCTGGAGGACCTGGCACCTTCTCCAGTGAGCTCATTTGTGTTTCAGTGGTCCCAGTCTCCTGGCTGGCTGCAGCTCTAGCACAGGCATGCCTGAATGCCTCCTTAGCAGGTGTCTAGGGCAAGGCCTTGAGCAGGTCAGCACAGTGACCAGCAGTGGGAGAAGCCGTGTCTGGCCTTTTCCACAGAGGATCTGCATTTTGGGCCAGGCCTGCCAGCAGCCAGCCTCTGCACCCCCCATGGGAGCCGTGGAGGAACGACCTGCACCCTCTTCACCTTTCATTCTCAGCAGCTGGCAAGGGTGGACCCAGGCAGAGCCAGCCATGTCGGCCTGAGAGTCCAGCAGGGAAGAAGAGGCAAGAGGCCCCAAGCCTGGCGGGACTTCCTGGAGGCCACCTCCCCAGTTTTAGGCAATGAGGACATTCTCCATGCTTCCTTCAGCCTCTTCCGTTCCAACCTTTCAAGAAACATTGTTGATAACTTCTTTTTATTTTCAAGTGCATTCAAAAAACAAGGCAAGAGAGTGAGTGTGTGAGAAAGACCAGCTGGGCCCACCACACATGCCCAGCCCCTTCCCTCAGCAGAGAACAGCATGGGCCTGCCTAGCCTGAGCCCAGGATAGCTTCCAGGGCAGCCTGAGCCCACCTCAGGGCTTCCCCACCCTCCAGGCACCTGAGGGCGCAGGCCCCAGGTCACACACACCATGAGCCAGAAACTCTGGTTAGTGCTTTCTTATGTAAAGAAATAATAATAATAAAGGGCGACACAGAGACAAGGTGCAGAGGCAGGGAAGGTGGCAGAGCAGGTGGCAGAGCGGCCCTTTGTCCAAGTGGCCATGTTTATTTACACCAATAGGTCACATTAGGTCATTAGTACCACACCACATTATTGTTTAGAGTATCAGTAAGGGCGCTTGTTCTGCAGTTACATTTCACAGTTACAATAGGCAACTCAGGAGCTTTGTGCAGCTCTCAAGAAGGTCCAGTGTCTGAAGTTACTGTGAGGCGGGCGGCTCCAGGAGCACCTGAGTTTGGTGAAACATTGTGGTTATCTGGCAAGCAAGTTCCTCTATTCCCAGGAGCTATGTGCCTGCCTTCAAGGTGGAGGCTGATGAGGCTCTAGCACAGAGGCATCTCAGGGCAGGACACTGCCATACCAGCTACACATGGCACATACATTAGCTCTGTTACTGGATCCTAAGAGAGACTGCAGGGCATTCTAAGGGTGGGAAACAGGGTGCCTGTTACGCCCCGGGAGTTTGCTCACCAGGGAAATGCTTCCCTGTACATTTCCATGGTCAGAATCCCTACATCTCCCCTTTCTTGTTGTTTAAGACCTTTCAGATGAATAATATTTGTTTTTTTTAATGTCAGTGGAGACAAAAAATAGGGTAAAATTGGCAACAGCAAGCACAACATAATAATCCCAATATTAATAAAATGCACCTATGAATAATTGACCCATGTAAAGTTGGGTAACCAAGAAGTTAGACTATCCAATAAGTCTAAACCTCCATCATCTTGCCAGACCTTTTTAATGATATCTTTAAGGTAGTCTAACTCCTTTCAGATAGAACATCTATTGTCACTTAAATTGAAGCAATATCATTAAACTCCTGACATCCTTTATAATGTAATAATTACAATCAATTGCGGCCCGATTGTCAAGAATAGCTTGATGATGTTGTTTTTGTTCTACATTAAGCATATTAATTGTCATAGAGGTATGATTAATATTTTTACCATAGCACAGGCCAGTTTCATAGTGGTTTTGTAAGTCCCAACAGCTAGTCCAGGGATACCCACTAAGGAAAATGTTGAAGAGTTAAATTTTGTCTTAGAAGGCTCACTGAATCATCACAGTTTTCATCAAGGGGAATAGACCTTAAAGGATATGTTGCACAGGATGGTGTTCTATTAAATCCTGTGGGGAAGGTAAGAACACAGTCTGCTAAGACAACAGTGGGTACCATGAGACATGTTTTGCAAGTACGTAACAATTTCAGCCAAGCGAACCCAGATATTATAATGGGTTTTAGAAGTCAAGGAGTCTGATTGTACTGAATTTCCACAGCTGGCGTACAAATGCATTGAACATTTTGATGAAAAAGTCCATGGGATCTGAAAAATAAAGGACAAAAGGATTTCATAGTTCCATCTGTGTGAGTGTCACCACCCATCAAAGGTCCAGGAATCGTGGTGTGGCTGTGCATATGAGCAAAGAGGATAGGACACACAGACCCTGCAAAAGGTCTGAAGGGTTAAAAAACTCCAGTAAATTGGAATCCAAACAAGGGAATAACACAGCTATGAAAATAGAAGGAACAGTTTAGTTAAATATTGAGAATCTGTAATAATGTTTAAAGTAGTAGAAAACAGTCTTAGCGCCAGGACAATGGCAGCTGACTCAACTTGTTGTGGAGAGACTTGAGGTAGGGTATAATGTCAGTCCATCTATCATTATTAAGAACAGATATTATTTCTCTTTATTTACTTTTATCTGTATACATCTTTAATCCATCTATAAGAGGAATGGTAGAAATAATATTTCTACCATTAAAATTGTTAAATATAATAAGGAGAATTGTCCATCATGAGGCATGTGAAAATCAATTGGTGCTAAAATATCTGTTAATACAACTTGATAGTAGAGGAAAACTGTAAGTATTGGAGATATGAAGTTTTTTTTATAAGTAAGGTATAAGACATGAATGTCCATGTCTGTGAAGGATAAAATTTCAATGTGATCATCAGTAAGTAACTGAGCATGCATAACAGTAAAATGCAAAATATCATAGCCTGAAAAATGAGGGCAATATAATTATTTCAACATATATAATTTTTTATTGTAATTAGCAACTAATGTTGTAAAAGTATAAGGTATTTTAACAAAAACTATCAATGACAATGACACATTAGATATTGAAAGTTGATCCACTGTTATTATTGATGATTCTTTTTAATTTTCCTTAAAGCCTGTTTTAAAGAAGGAGTTAAATAAAAAAGGATGCAGCATCCTGTTTCTTAAACAACTGGAAAAAATGAGAGTTCAGTTTGGCATCAGCTGTAATTTTTGATTTATGTATTTAAGAAACTATACTTAGGAAGATTAATCCCATTTATGTTAAATCTAATTTACTTATTTTAATTGTAACATAAAAACATAAGGAAAACATGATTAATAGCATTAATCATCCCTGTTTTGTTGAAAAAATTTAGAAGTAATGAGCATTATATTATATTTTGGATATTTTTAAGAAATTAAGACTTTATTGTTTGGTCACCTAGAAAAACCCATAAGTCAGAACTTTAGAGACATCCATATATTTAATTATTTGATTTGAATTAAATTATTTGGATTCACTTAATTATTTAAATTTTTATTTATGAGTGCTCATTTGTCTAAATGTCAATTTTGATATTAAGTACATAATATATAGACAGAAGACAGCCCTGTACAATTGGAAATGCCAGGTATATAAGTCTAACAGCTATCATGGACACTGAAATCAAGAGTTTCAGGGTAGCAGACATTTTTGTCCTTGATACTTATCAGACCCATTCCCATCATAACCATATTTATATCCTCCTGAGGATTTATTAAAAGAAATTTTTGAATGTATTTGAGAGTTAACTCTGGAGAAATTGGCCTTTGGATAAAGACAGTATGTAAAAACCTTTATAGTTAGATAAAACAGACTGATCAGAAAAATACATCAACTTATATGAATATTTAAAAACTTATATCGCCGTAATACTAACTTTTTTTTTATCAGGTCAGAGTGTGCTTTTAGCTCAGATAAGAGCCAGTTGGAAGTCTGTGAAAGTTTTAAGAAAAAAACTTATTTCAAAAAGAAAGCTTTTCATTTAGAATGTTTCTACTTTTCTCTTTCTGTGCTGTAACATTAGGGAGGATCTGGTCAAGAAATCCAGCTGAACACAAATAAGGCAGCCAGCCAAGCAGTTTGGATTTTAAAGAGACACTTTTTTCCTTTTGTCTTAACTGGTTTTTCATAAGCCTAGTAAATTTTGTAGGTCCTGTAATTTACATTTTAAATATAAGATTAGGAAAGTTAGAGACCCAGCAGAAGTTAAAAGGTGAGTAAAGCTGTTGTAACCATTTTTCTTTTCTTGTATAAGATAATGCTCTTGAAGCATGATGTTGCAGTTTACATTTTTTTTTTTGTGGAGAGTTATTTTTTCTTTTCTGTTTTTGTTTTAAATCTTGCAAATCTTGTAACAGTTTCCACATATAGTTGAGTATAAGTAATGATTTCTTGTGGATTGGAAAGGACAGAGCATGGTAGCCACAGGGAGCTTTTGGATCCTTTTTATTTTTTTTTCCTTTGCCCCAGACCAGGCTGGCCTCTTGAGGCCATGCATAAAGCCATACCATAAAAGTATTTATCACCATGACATTAGTATTTGTGTCCAATAACCCTGTAATTGACTGCTCATTTAAACAAAGAGCTAATTTAGGCTTATTTACAGTAACTAATAAACATGTTTCAATGACAGTAGAGTCAAACCTTGTATCTTCCTTTCATTTAAAGGTTGTAACTCTTTCAATACAGCAAAAGGTAACTGTTCATATTTTGGTTGGTTAGCAGAATTTATCTTAATAGGACAGACAGGTAAGTTATGAGACTCCCTCCTCCTCCACAGCTTGTCCCAACATTCAGTTAACTGGGATCTAGTTGGGGGCGGGGCGGCTTCCACAGCTGGCCACGGAGGCAATGGCAGTGAGTTAGAGGAGTCATGCGTGGAGGGCTCTGGGCAGAGTATAGTGGCCAGCGTTGTGCCGCCACTTCAGGGGGAGCAGAGGGGACTTAAAGGGGCCAAATAGCCAGACACAGAAGGAGAAGAGCAGGCAGGTTGATAAATAGAGGGTTTCTCAATTGCATCTGTACACAGGAATAGAAGTTCGTGTGTCTCACCTATTTTCTCCCAGTCTTCAAATTTAGTGTCCCACTTTCTGGATAAAAAGGACAATAAGAGCTTATCTCTCTCAGCAAGGCAGCAAGATCAGCACTATTTACAGTACGTTCAGCCTTGCTGAGTAGGACAGAAAGCTCAACCTAATGACATTGTTGTTGAGCGTCAGACAGAGATAGAGAATTACCCATAGCCTACTGATTAGGGACCAGTACCAGCCAATGAAAGAGACACACGTCCGAAGTCTGTTCCAGGCATAAAAAAGCTACTCCCTTCCCTTGTTACCTGTCGAAGTCCAGAAGGGTCTCTATTAAGGTGGATTCTGTTGTCCCAAATTCTCTGTGGACTGGGAGTCCTTTGGGGAGAGAACTCTTCTCATGCCCCAACATTGGTCATCACCAGTTGTAAAGAATAATAAATAAAGGGTGACACAGAAACAAGGTGCAGAGGCAGGGAAGGTGGCAGAGGGGCCCTTTGTCCAAGCAGCCACGTTTGTTTATTTACACCAATAGGTCACATTAGGTCATTAGTACCACACCACATTATTGTTTAGAGTATCAGTAAGGGCGCTTGTTCTGCAGTTACATTTCACAGTTACAATAGGCAACTCAGGAGTTTTGTGCAGCTCTCAAGAAGGTCCAGTGTCTGAAGTCACTGTGAGGTGGGTGGCTCCAGGAGCATCTGAACTTGGAGAAACACTGTAGTTATCTGGCAAGCAAGTTCCTCTATTCCTAGGAGCTATGTGCCTGCCTTCAAGGTGGAGGTGGATGAGGCTCTAGCACAGAGGCATCTCAGGGCAGGACACTGCCATACCAGCTAGACATGGCACGTACACTAGCTCTGTTACTAGATCCTAAGAGAGACTGCAGGGCATTCTAAGGGTAGGAAATGGGGTGAGGGGGATTGCTCACCAGGGGAATGCTTCCCTGTACATTTCTATGGTCAGAAGGCCCTACACCGGTATCCCATTTCACAAATGAGGAGACTGAGGCTCAGAGAAGCCAAGTAGCTTGCCAACATCACTCAGCCAGTGCAGTGAAGGTGAGGACTTGAAATCAGAAATCAGGACTCAATATGTGGCCCTCTGTGATGGACTAAGAGCAATCTCTTTACAGTAGATCAACAGCAACTTAGGTAACATTTCTATTTAGTTGTGTTGATCAACTACAAATTTTCAAAATTCTTCCAAAGGAAAAAAAATCCGCTATTTCTACACAATAGTTTGAAATTTACATGATGATTGAAGATGCAGTTGGGCGCTTATTAGCTGTAACCGAGGAAAGCCGCCAAGAGACTGAGGGCAGCACCTCAGGGCTGGGTTTGAGTTTGAGGCCAGCATCAGCAACTTAGGGAGATGCTCTTTCAAAATAAAATAAAAAGGGCTGGGAATTTAGCTCAGTGGTAGAGAGTGCCTGGGTTAAATCCCCACTACCAAAAAAAAAAAAAAGTTAAAAAAAAAAAACCAAAACAGCCCTAGTTCTATGTGGCACATGTTCTCTTTGTAAAAATAGGTCCCATAGATATGCCTGTGAGAAGGACTTTAACCTTAATTGTAACCATTCCCTTTTATTTCAAGATTATATTCATGTGGTTACCTTTTGTGCGAATGTGAATTATGCAAAGTTGAAATTAACACAACAGGAACTATTACTCATGCTTAGGTTCATTAGTGACATTTTAAAAATAACATCTATCTTCCAAATTAAAAATTCCTCAAGAACCACACACTTTGAAGCTGCCAGGAGCAAAGAACTGTGACTGTGTTGACACTGTTCACGAGACACAGCAGCCTCTCTGTGCAGGGCCCTCCAGGCCCTGGGGTAAGTTGGGAACACACAGCCGATCCCAGCACCCCTGGAGTCTCCCTCCAGCTGATGGAGGTGTGAGGTGGGGGCACGAGCAGGGAACAGGTGGGGTGCGGTACAGAGTGCAGGGGCAGGAGGGGAGAGCAGGAAGGGGGGTGCCACCATGCACCCTGTCCTCACCCTGCCCACACCCAGCAAAGATCTGAAGGAAGAGGATGAGGCCAAGAGTGCCCTGGACCATTCCAGGAGATGGCTGAGAACCAGTGAGGCCACAGGGGACAGAGGGAGCTCTGGGCCACTTGGCACATGAACCAACGCCACTTCCTTTGTCAAGATTGGCCTCAAAGCAGGCAGCCTGTGGATTCCGTGGGGAAATCTTCCAGAACACATTTCTCGCAACTTCCCTCCACATGCGTAATGAGAATTAACACACGTTAATGAGGAAGCTGGACAGGCACTCTTGGTCTGCGCAAAGCCACCAAACACCAGGGTTGCACATGTCACCACGGGGTCCTTTTCTTCAGGACCCTCGGGTAGCTGAGCAAATAGAGACCCCTGTGTGCAGGAGAGACCGAGAAGGGCACCAGAGTCTGGGGGCTGTGTGCTGGTTTCAGAGGGTTGAGTGACTATAGCTACTAAGGGGCCTCAGTTGAGGGCAGAAGACCAGGGCAGCCCTCACCACACGCCACCTCCCTCGGCTGTGCCTCCCAATATGCCCACTGGGGGGCGCTCTTGGCCCGCAGTTAGGGCCAGAGGAGGGCATATTTGGAATGGCAGCCCAGGAAGACTTAACATTGTCACAAATGAAAGGAAAACTTCCAGATCTGAAGATAAGAAAAAAAAATACCCTCTTCTCCCAGCCCTCAATGAAATCAGAGATGAAAGAAGACAGTTTTAGCCTGGCAAATAAGAAAATAAACAAGTGCTTGAAACGGAGAAGTTTTTTCTTTTAAATGTGTTTTTGCAAAGGGATTCTCTTCCCTGAAAAACAAAATACTAAAATAGCAGGTTGTGTATTTATTTATACATCCTTCTCCAGAGGAAATCTAATAATAACGAAGGGCTCCCATTGGACCCCAGCTTATTTCATACTGTAAACATATTTGTGTCCTCTGGGGAAAGCAGTCAACGTACCCTGAGCCAGGTAGTGAGTTTGCATTTGAATTTATGATTAGATTCACTTGCATTTCCCCCTTTTCTGTCTTGAACTAAAGAGAAGTTTTATTAGAGTCTACGTCTGTGTGTTGATTGGAGCAGGGCTCTTCAGCTAGTGATATACGTCACAGACAGAAGGGAAGACATTGTCTGCCGAGCGTGCCCTGTCCTGGGCCCCTCAGGAGAGAACTGTGCCCCTAACAAGCCATGTCCTTGTCCTGGGAGCCAGGCTGTATCCCAGAGGGAGAAAAGGGTCAGGATTAGTCACACTTTCAAACCTCAGCTGTGTTGGTTGCAATATTCGTATTATTTGGGTTCTTTGAGCTTCAGTTTCTTCCTCCAGGAAGGAAGAGTAATAATGTGGTAGAGTAAACATGGCGGCGGCTACAGTCTGGATTTGGAATGGCCCCAGCCATGGCTCTATTGGGAGGCGGTGGAGGCTGGGCCTCCTGGGAGGAAGAGAAGCCACAGGGGTGTGCCTTGAAGGGTCAGCGGGACTCCAGCCCCTTCCTCGACCACTCCTTTTGTTTTCTGGCCAGGATGCAGTGATGGGCTCCCACCTTGATATGCTGCATCGCCAAAGAAACAGGCCAATGGGCCATATACGGAAACCTCCGGAACTGTGAGCCACAAGTAACCCTCTCCTCCTCCCCCTCCTCCTCCCCCTCCTCCCCCTCCTCCTCCCCCTCCTCCCCCTCCTCCTCCCCCTCCCCCTCCCCCTCCTCCCCCTCCTCCTCCCCTCCCCCTCCTCCCCCTCCTCCCCCTCCCCTCCTCCTCCTCCCCCTCCCCCTCCTCCTCCCCCTCCTCCCCCTCCTCCTCCCCTCATCCCCCTCCCCCTCCTCCCCCCCTCCCCCTCCTCCCCCTCCTCCTCCCCCTCCCCCTCCTCCCCCTCCCCTCCTCCTCCTCCTCCTCCTCCTCCTCCTCCTTTCAGTTGAACTGGGAACTCTGCAGAATTTTTTTTTAATTCTAATCTGTTATGTGTGACAGCGGAATATGTCACAATTCTCATCACCCACACAGAGCATGATTTTTCACGTCTCTGGTGTACAGCAGGCGTATTCACACCACTCGTGTCTTCATTCAGGAACTTTCCTTCTGATAAGTTGGTCAGTGGGTCTTTTATCATAGTCACAGCCCCACCTCCAACCCTCCTCCGGCTGGGAGGTGGGCCCACATCTGTTCCTTTGGGACCTGGGTGGACTCTGGGGCTGTTTCACCAATAGAAACTGGAGGAAGTGATGCTGGGCCCTTCTCGGGCCCCAGCCTCAGGACGCAGTGCTCCTACTTCCCATCTGGAAACAGAGCGCATGCCTGAGCCTGCCCAGCTTCTCACCCCGAGGGATGAGGTGGCAGCAGGGAGCCTCAGCCCAGAGCTGGAAGGTGTGCGGGGAGAAGGACGCCTCGTACCCAGCTGCTCCCGCCTGGCCGGGACAAGCTGGTGGTGCTCTTGCCCTGCTCTCTGAAATCCCCTCCTCACTGTCATGAGATATGGTGACAAACTGCTGCCAAAGCCACTGGGTGTGGCCTGCTGTGCTACACCGCTGCCTGCACACACTAAAGGCCCATCACGAGGGTCTGTGTCAGTTTTGCACACAACACCTCCAAGGCACCTGTCCCCTGGGCTGCACAGAACCTCCCCCAAGCTCACAGAGGACACTGAAATCCTCACAGCTGACCCTCTGGCCATCCAGGGGCTCTGGAATCACAAATCCTTCCCAGTCCCAGCAAGTCAGGTGCAGGAGAGCCTCTAAGTCGCCCGCTGCCCTCAGGGCTACTAAACCCGCGTGCTCTCAGGGACAACGTGCCTCTGGGCGCTCCAGGGACCTGGCAGAGCGGACAGGGCAGCACATGCTGGGCTTGGCTTTCTCCCCTGCAAACCTCCCCAGGCAGTCACTTTGGGCTCGTGAAGTTCGGGGGCCTGGGAGAGTGCAGATGCAGCCCTTGACGCCAGGCTGTGTGGGAGGGCGGGCTCGCCAGGCCACCAGAGCCCCATGGCCCCAGAACCTCACACCCCATCCCACGGCCCCAGGTAGCCTTATCTTTTGGGCATAGGTGTTTCAGGGACACTTCTAGTGATGACACTCTTGGGCTTCTTGAATCACGGGTAACCTCAGGAAATTGTCTCCCCAGTGTAGTGGACCTGCAGAACTCAGAATCCCAAGAAAGAGAGTGTGCTGACTCCTGCGTCTCCCCTGTGTGGTCCACTGCCCGCCACACCTTGTCCCTCCTGGCTCGATGGCAACCTACTCTGACCTCCTAGTCTCTATCCATCCATTGTCCCCACCGTGGCACAAGCTTCTGAAGGCACAAATGGCCCCGTGTGGCTATACCCCTCTGGTTTCGTCGTCCCTCATGGAGGGAAGACCAGGTTCCAGGTGCACAGGGCTGAGACCTGGCTGGGGTCCTGCCCCTGCCTGCTGCCCTGCCTGGCCTGGATGATGGTTCATGGCAGTGCCAGGGAGGTGCAGGGACTGGGGGTGGGGACACAGCACCGGTGATGGCCACAGACAGGGGCAGCCTGGAGGGCAGGCGGGGTTCTCCAGAGCACTTGTACACCTCTGTCTGCCACGGGGTCCTACCTGGGACTCTCCGCAGCAGCCAGAATCAGAGGACTGGACGACTACCTTCCCTGTTGATCCTCTGGAGCTGTTGGAGGAAGAAGAAAAAAGGAAAAGCTAAAAACAAAACGTAGGGAGAGGGGAGACATCAGCTAGGACTCACAGGTGCCCAGCAGGGCTGGTCCAGGCTCCTGACCGCTGTACCAGCGCTTCCTGTTGGCTCTGTCCCCGAGGACACCTGGCCCTGAGGGTTCCCAGAGGGCCATGGTGACACACCTCAGACTCCCACTCAGGAACCAGGCTTCCCTGGCGCCCTCTGCTCCTCTGTTCTTGTCTCCCTGCTGGGTCTCTCCGTGCCAGCGGCCCCACGGGTCCTCAACTTCTCCTTTGGACACCAGACACAGTGTTCCCACAGCCACAGCTCTGCCCAGTGTAAGCAGACCGCAGCTCACTTCTCTTCTCCCCATGGGCCTCCTCTCTAGAGGGTCTTGTTGCCCTTGGTTGGGTTCCTGCCGCCCGCCATGCTTAATTCTCAGGACAGAATGGCAAGGCAGCACCTGGCAGGTGCCAGGTGTGTCAAGGGGCCATGCAGGCTCAGTATGAGGACGTGGTGCTTGAGGAAGGTTCTAGAAGAGGCTTTGCCTTGACAGTGGCTCACCCTCACTCCTCACTTGTGGGGATTAGCATGAATCCTGGAGACGCGCAGCCCCGGTGCTGTGTGAGGCTACAGGAGTGACACACCTGTCTCCTCCAGCCTCCGGCCTGAGCAGGTGCCAAGCTGCGGCACTTGTGACTTCAATTTTACGATTCTGGCTTTGGAGTCCAAATCTGGAGCTGTAATTTAGAAGAGCATCAACCAAGCCGACTTCCAGGGTGGACGAGTATGTCTCTGATATTCCCTGCAGGCTTCTAAGACAACCTTCTTCTGTGGCTTGGTCAAGTCTCTTTGCTGTTTGATGCTCATGGCGCCGGGACCCACAGCTTCCTGGCTCGAGGCACGTGCTGCTGGGACCCTCGTATGGAGTTTCCCCCAGTGGGCTTCCCCCCTCCCCGGAGGCAAGGATTCCCTTTCCAATTCTTAGGAAATATTGGATTGATTTTGTTTTCTTCTTTTGTCACAGAGGAGAATTTACAAAGAACTTTGCTTCTGACAATAGTAGTTTTAGATCAAAAATTAAACTAACATTCATATTCGGATAGCAGTTGATACATTTTCACAAAACGGAATGTTCTGAGCTGACGCACAGTGTGGTGTTTGAAGCTGAAGTTCGGCTGATTTTACTGCCAGAGCAGAGCCCTGATGCACTCTGTTTGCGCACTGGTCAGATTTTGTAATATTCTGGAATCCTGGATTCTGTCCACAGCAGTCTTGATGAAACTAGGCTCTCAGGCTGGGGGGACAGAGGGCCAGCTGTGTTCACCTGCTCGTCCAGATCTCTTAGCCAAAAGCCTTCATGTGCCAGGGGCGGGATCCACAGGGGTCTCTGGAGGGAGTTGCTTTTTAACAGGAGAGACGCACAGTGAATAACACTTTCTAAAATTACCAGCATGAAGAGCTGCTGCCCACGGGGCCGCCCCACCTGAGGCTGCGTTGTGGGTGCCCGAGGGAGGGAGGGAGGGGCAGGAGCAGGATCACCAGGGCTGGCCAGGCCATTCAGGTGGGGTCTGAGGGAGGCACCTCGGTTGATAATGAGCCCTGGAGAGGGCCTGGCTCAGACGCCACCTGCCCTGGAGCAGACGTGAGTCTCTGAGCAACCAGCACAGAGCCTTCCAAGCTGGACTATCAGGCTGTCCACTGGACAAGGGCGTCTTTGCCAAGGTCACTGTGGCATCTCCAATGTTGAAAAAGTGGCAACGGCTAAAGATTAATAACACAGAAACAAACAGAAAAGATGGATTTAGCCAAGGGGTACTCTCACATTGGAGTCCATTCTTTCCAGGGATCCATTTTCGAAAGTATTTGTGTGGCTATTGTGATTATCTGAGGACAACAGAGAAGACATTCTTATTTGAGGAGGGAACACAGGACGGGAGAGGATTAAAGAGTGTATTTGGGTTGATGCTTGTATTGTAAGCAGCTCCAGGGAAGGGGAGAGGAGGGTGCGGAGGGGACCAGGGCTGACCTTGGTGGGGTGTGACCGCTCCTGCAGATGACCCCAGACAAGCCCATGCACTCAGACACAAATAGGCCATGCACACACACACACCCTCTTGGGGACAGCAGGGGATCATTCCAGAGGTGACACTGGCCTGGGTGAAGTCCATGGGGGGCCCGAGGAGGGAGGTGCAGCACAGGGGTCCCAGCTGGAACGCTGTCACCCTGGGCAGCACAGGGGAAGGTCTGTCCCCAGTGTTCCAATGTCATCCACAGGCCGAGGTCTTCCTGACCTAAGCCCCCCTGTCTGGTCCACGGTCCTGGTTGGGCAGAGTGGCCAGGCAGGAAGAACCTGGAAGAGGGGGCTCTCCACTCTGCGAGAGGGCAGCTTAGCCCCAGGGCAGAGGGAGACCCCAGAGGTGGCTGCAGCAGACCCCTTGGGGAGAGGATAGCAAGGTCAAGGCCTGTGGCTCCCCTCCCATTCTCCCCATAGAAGTCCAGCTGAGAACATCCTTGCCTACGTTTTAAAAACCAGTTCCCTTTCATGTGGAGATTACACAATAATTGACATTGCTATAAAGAAATACAGCAATTTAGAGCATTAAACCTGAGTAAGCCTAACAGAGACCATCCAGACTCTGTTCAGGGGGACATGCTGCTTGCATTTACTGACACCTAATAACAGCCTCCTGGGATCACGTGAATTCTGGAGAGGGTAATTAAAATGGGCATGAGGCCTTTGATGGGCATGAGGCCTCCGGTGAATGACTGTTACCCAGGAGACTCACCGGCTTCAGTCTGCCTTTCATTAGCACATAATAATATCTCACTTTTATGGGAAGTTGCTTCAGTTGGTTTTCTTAATTAGGTTTAACTGAAGGATGAAAGTCCAAAGCCCTGAGAGGCACCCTGGGCTGAACAGTCATCCCACATGAAAATCACATGCGTCACATGTGCAAGTCACAGAGAGTCGTATCTTCTAGAGATCCTGGGACCGGCAAAGACTCATCTCAGATGCTCCTGGGGTTGTGCATTTAACTGCAAGCCACCGAGCTTGGGCTGAATGTGGGGAAGAGCCAGGGTATGTGACCCAGGTATCCTGCTCCATCTTCCAAAGATACAGAAACCTGCCGGGGTCAGTAGGTAGCTGGTGAAGGTCATCTGTACTCCCGGCCAGAAACGAGGCCTGGGGATAGACAAGTGGATTCTCCCTCTAGGAATAAGTTCGCCAAAGGAGAAATCTCTCTGCTATCAGGAATATTTGCTCTTTTTTCCTGAGCAATTAATTTGTTCAAATCACATGAAATTTTCAGTCATGTTACCATTTAGCTTCTAGAAAGCCTAGCATTAAATACGACTCACCTTTTGCTGGGTTTCATATTTGACAGCATTTCCTGGGCCTCCCAAGGCCACATGGAGATTGTTCCTAGTTTCAGAGCCCCACATGCTGGTCGTCCAGATGTTCTCAGCTATTTTTATATTCTGTTTGGTCTTGTTGAGCTGTAGGTGTTTCCATCAGCTGTCTTGAATCATTTCTGGAACAAAGTGTCGTATGAATAAGTAAATAAAGAAAAGCTGATTGCAAATTTAAAAAACTCAAGCAATTTAACCACACACTCCAAACTAATGCAGTAAGATCAAAGCCAAGAAGGGAGAGCACCCGTCCAAAAGCACGTGCAATAAGCACTAAGATAAGCAAAATTAAATCTTAACAGCTGCCCCTCCCTCTACGTAGAAATACCATCAGCCCAGGTGATGTCCCCCTTTATGGGTGTCTGGCTGCCAGAGCTCTTTCATCCTTGGCAGGAGTGAAACCCGGTGGCCCTGGCTCCAGGGACTCCCTGGACCTGCCCCGCATCTTGCCCTGTGGCTGAGCTGGTTCTGTCCTGGCACTTACGTCTCTTCTGTGAGCTTTGATAAGCACTGAACCTGCTAAAGGTGAAGTATTTGAACAGGCACCTCATGCAGTTTTGTGGATCCAGTGAGAGGCATTCCATCCATGCCAGGCACACAGGGGTGGAGCGGGCATTGCCTTTGAATAGCTTTCAAATAGACACAAATACAAATTATTTCTCTATGAAAAACTTTGAATCTTCTCAAGTTCTTCCACTGATGGTTGGTTGAAGGCTTACCTTTTTAACATTATGTAACACACGGGGGACAACTTTAGCTTCTCAGTCTTTAAGGATTCCAATACCAAAAGAGATTGTTGAGACTTAAAAGGATCACTTATTTATTCCCCCAGCACTGATCCGGGAGAGGGGAAGGGGTTAGCCAGCTTTCCATTGCTGCAACAGATACCTGAGTTTATCCACTTATCAAGGGAAAAGGTGGATTCGGGCTCACGGTTTTAGAGGTTTTAGCTCATTGTCAGCTGGAGCTGTGGCTTGGGGCCTGTGGCAGCAGGTCACGACAAAAGAGTGTGGCAGAACCAGAGAACCAGCCTGCTCCCCTGGTGGCTGGGAAGCAGAGAGAGGGAGGCCAGGGTCCCACTTCTCCTTGGAAAGCCCACCCCCAATGACTGGAACACCTACCTGCAGGCCCCACCATGGAAGCTTCCTCCTCCCCCCACAGCTCCACACTGGGGACCAAGGCTTTGCCCCATGAACCTTGGGGACACTGAAAGTCTACTAACCAGCAGGCAAGGACTAGTACTGAGATGGTTTTCGCTGGTCCATGTATGCATATTTTACTCAGCATTTCGGAGAAGCATCAGTTTATCAAGCTGGGGCTTGGCCAAGAGAGCCAGCACGGAGCAGCGAGCGGTTCACCCCACCCAGGTGGGACAAGGCCGGTGCCGAGAGCTTGCCCCTAGAAGAACAGCATTAGCAGCAGCGGTTCTTCAGAAGCTTGCCATGCGAAAGGAGCATCTGAATTACTGGGACAGAACGAGAGATGGGGAAACAGACTGACTCTGCCCAGCATGAGACACTCTCTTAAGAACAGCAGTGTCCCCACATGGAGCAAGGTGCTTGCAGAGTCCCTAGAAGTGTTCCAGTGACACTGGACATCCTCTGCCAGCTACGGAGGCCCGGAGCACTGCCGTGGTGGGAGAGGGGCTGGATGGAGAGCAGGGCTGGGCGGAGAGCCAGGGTCCTGTGCACATGAGGTCCTGATATGGCTTTTTTGCTTCTTGGGCAGCAGAAGGGAGGGCACAGCCTCACTGCGTGACCTACGTAATGTCAGTCCTGTAACAACTGGCGAGTACCAGACAGATATGAGAACTTTAGAATGACGACTTAGGTCACACTATCTTGGCCAGACTAACCGATACACGCCGCGTCTTAGCATGACTGTTAGCATGAAGAAGGAAGTTGGGGCTTTGCAGAGTCCATAAGAGCAGCTGAAACACCGTCCTCATTCCTTGGTGGAGGGATGTTTTGCAGGCAGTGCAATCTTGCACGCGAGTGGACCTACTTTATCAGAGGGTCTGGTTGTGAAGACACAGGTCACCCAAAGGCACCAGAAACGATCTGCTAACTATAAAGAGCCACGTTCCCTTGCCATCAGCTGTTCCTGGGCCGTCTGGGTCAGTTCCTAGTGTGTTGTTCATGAACGATATTGTAAAGATCCTGAAATTTGTTACAAGAAAAGATTGTTCCTAGTTTCAGGATTTCGTTTCAAGGCAATCAAGGTTTCATAAAATCATAGAGTAGACCCTGCTTCAGTGACCAGGAAAATATGTAAAGAACATTCGATTTAGAGGTGTGGCCAGACCATGGGCTTTCAGCACGGGGTCAGTCGGCTTCCGGGATCTCTTGGGGACCAGTGGGGGACGTTCTAGGAAGCGCAAAGCAGGAGTGGCAAACAGTTCCAGGCAAGTTCAGGCTGAAGCTTGGTCACACAGTGCAGCATGGGATCCCCAGCCACCTCCCTCCATTAAAGCAATGACGAAGACAGAAAAACTTGCCGTATTTACCTCTTCTCAGATCTCAGTAATCGGGTGAAGAACTTACGACTATGAGGATAGTTATAATATTCAAAATGTCCCTTTAGCATAAAAGTTATGAGGTATGCAAAGAAATAAGTAGGTTTGTTTGGGGTGGGGGACAGTAAAGGAATTGTCCCTAAGGAAGTCCAGGCATTGGACTTGCCAGACAAAGACCTGAATCAACTGTCTTAAATATGCTCAAAGAGCTGAAACAAACAAACAACAACAACAACAAAGACCTAAACTAAACCAGGAGGATGACGTCTCGCGGCACAGACTAGCTACAAAGAGAAAGGAAATGACCAAAAGGAACCAACAGAAATTCTGAAGCTGAAAAGTATAGTAAATACTATTTAAAATTCACTAGATTACTTCAACAGCAGATTTGAACAGGCAGAAGAATCAGTGGTCTGGGAGTTATTTCAGTTAAAATTATCCCATCTGAGAAGTAGAAAGAAGAGGGAATAAATAAATCAACCTACAGGAACCTGTGTGGGACACGGAGCAGACCTCTGTGCCATGACAGGAGTCCCTGAGGGGGAGAGAAGGAACGGGCAGGTGGAGTGCCAAAGACCACCCGTGTTCCCACATGTGATGAGAACTGCGGATCTGCACCATCCACAGGCGCCATGGCGTCCTCCAGGAGAAGACTCAGAGACAGCCACAGAGATGCACAGGAGAGAAGTGACACACAGCAAGGGAGCAGTGACCTGGCACATAGCAGAAGATCCTCAGGAGGCCGTCAGCAACTTTCTCCACGGAAACCATAAAACAGAGGCAGCCGTGTGACACCCTGAAAAGCTGAAAGGAAGAACTGTCAACCCAAAATCATACACCAGGAAAATCCTTCCCCGTGAAGGAGAAATCAAGAATAAAGCAGGCTGAGGAGTCACCACCAGGAGACCCACCTGCCCTTGAGATGCTAGTGTGGCCCTCGAGCTGCAGCAGAGACCCCCCCACACACAGCAGCTGGAGGCCACAGGAGGAAAAGAGGAACACCACGAAGGTCACCGTCCAGGTGCCTAGGACAACCAGCATTGCCATTTGCACTCCTGAGGTCTCGCCTTCCTGTGTAATTTAAAATGTAAATACATAAGACATCGTTAAAAAGCTGTCCCTGGACACCCAGTCGTGAAAGATGTGATTTTTATGATGACAGCATAGAGGGGAAGCAAATGTAGAATAGAAGTAGAGTTTCAGAAGCTGTGTTGATATTAATTAAAACTAAACTGTTAACAGATCTAATGTGCTCACTGCAGACCCCCAGGATAACGACTAAGAAAACAATTGAAAAATAGATAAAAAGGTACACTAGAAAAAAAATAATAAACACAAAAAATGTAGCAATGAAGAAATTGAGGAATAAAAACATAACATATCAGAAATGAATGTTAAATATCAGAAGAAAGGCCTTAATTGTTGGTAATCGCTTTAAATGTAAATGAATCAAACTTTCCAATTAAAAATCAGAGGTTGGCATAATGGATGAACAAATGTACTAATTATTTTACTGTCTACAGAAGACTTGCTTTTAAAGACACAAACAGGTTCAAAAAAAGAAGGATGGAAAAAGATATTCCAAGGAATTTTTAACAAAAAGAGAGCTAGGTGTTCATACTAATACAAATCAGGAGACAGAGGGGCATTATATACTGATGAAGCTCAATCCACACAGAAGATGTTATTGTCTTTAAAACGTGCCTATGGAACATCAAAACTTCAAAATGTCGCATAAATATTGAGAGCATTGAAGGGAGGAACAGACAGTTCTACAACAATAAGTGGATATTTCAGTGCTCCACTTTCAGTAACAGCAGAACAACCATGCAAAAGTTCAGTAAGGAGAGAACTTGAGAAGCACTATAACCCAGAGGGACCCAAGAGGCACCCATGGAGACCCCTCAAGAGCAGCAGGATGTACATTCTTCTCAAGGGTACTGCCACAGTCTTTAGGACTGTCACATGTTAGGACACAACAAAGACTGAAGTCAGACAACACAAAGTATCTTCTCTGACGATGATGAATCAAGTTAGAAATCAATAACAGAATGAAAACTGGGAAACTCACAAATATGTGGAAATTGGACAACATACTCTTAAACATCAGTGTAGCAAAGAAGAAATTTCAAAGGGAAAAAAGAAAATTCATTGAGACTAATGAAAACAATAAAACATATGATATGCAGCCAAAGCAGTGCTCAGAGGGAAATTCATAGCTAATGGCTGCATTTAAAAAGAAGGACAGGCCAGGTGCCAAGGCGCACACCTGTAATCCTAGTGGCTCAGGAGGCTGAGATAGAAGGATTGCTGGGTCAAAACCAGTCTCAGTAACTTAGAGATGCCCTAAGCAACTCAGTGAGACCCTGTCTCTAATAAAATATATAAAAAAGGGCTGAAGATGTGGCTCAGTGGTTGAGCACCCCTGGGTTCATCCCTGGTACCAAAAAAATATCAAAACAACAATAAAAAAGGATAGTCCCAAATCAATAGCCTAACCGGACCCATCTAGGAACTGAAAAATGAAGGGCAAGCTACATCCAAAGTTGGCAGAAGAAACAGAAATAAAGAAACACAAGAGATGAGTATAGGGATAAATTAAATAGAGGACAGAAGGACACATAGAGTGACCTAAGCACAGGTGGCTGCTCAAAAATAAATCAACAGAGAGAAGATCCAAATTGCCAACATCAGAAATGAAAGTTAAAACCTCATGGAGATAACATATGGTACGTTACTATCCCAACAGATAGATTAGGTAAAATGAACACATTCCTAAAAAAAAAAAAAAAAAAAAAAAAAAAAAACCCACCACAACTGACTCAAGAAGAAACAGAATCTCAAGTGATTAAACAGAAAGTGAAGAAGTCTGGTCATAACCCCAAACCAGCCGAGTCAGCCAGGACCCAATCACAGCATCAGTGAACTCTACCAAACACTGAGAGAGAGTCCAGACCAGACCTCCCTTAAAACCCAGAAGAGGAGGGAACTCTTTACTCCTTCTACCCTGATGCCAAAGTCAGTCAATGACGTTACAAGAAAAGAAAACTGCATACCCAGTGTTCCTTCAAATACAGGTGCAAAAATCCCCAAGAAAAAAAATACTAGCAGACTGAATCTTACAGCATATGAAAGGTATTATACACCATGCCCAAGTGGGAATTACAAGGGTGGGCCAACGTAACCACATTCAACAATGAAAAGAAACAACGAAATGACCAACTAATAAAGAAGTATTGAGCAAAACCAAATACCATTTCCTGACTAGAGGGGAAAAAAAAGCCTCACTAAACCAGAAATGGAGGGAGTTCCTCCAGTGATAAACAGCAATCCTGAAAATCCCCATGCTAACCTCACACCTAAGAGCGAAGTGCGGCAAGCTTTCTCCCTAACATCTAGATAAAGGTTTCTTGTTCCTGGATTTCAAGGAGTCTGACACCTTATTGGGTGTTCTATCGAGGGCAATTAAGGGAGAAAAAGAAAGATGAGGCATTCAAATTATGCAGGAAGAAATGAAACCTGTGTGTGTTCACAGGTGGCAAGATCTCAAACATAGGAGATAACTACGAATCCTATGAAAACTATTAGTTAACATGTGAACCCAGCAAGATGCAGGACGGGAGACATACAGATCAGCAAGCCCAGCAGTGGATAAGCTGTAAGGGAATTAAGAAAGCAGTGGCACTTACAATAGCCTGTAAAAGAACCAAGTGCCTTAGAATAAACTTCATCAAGAAGGTGCAAGACTGGTACACAAAAGCGGTAATATATTGTTAAAGAAATTAAAGAAGGTGAAAATAAACAAAAGGCATCTTGTACTCACAGACTAAAAGATTTAATATTGTTAAGATGGCAATAATCCCAAAGTCAATTTACAGATTCAATGTATTATCTAACAAACATCCCAATAACCTTTTTTCTTTTTGCAGAAATGGAAAAGCCAATTATGGATCTCATATGGAATTGCAGGGAGCCCAGATAGCCACAATAGTACTGTAAGAAGACAAAGGTGGACAACATTCTATTACCGGTTCCAAAACTTAACTAGAAGCCTAGAGTAATCACAACAATGTGATACTAAGGATACACCATAGAAAAATGTGCAGGTGAGATTATATTTGTGTAGATCATGGAATATAATTAAGACTGCAGAAACAGATCATATGTTACCATCAAGCTAAGACCATTCAGTGGGAAGAGAGCAGTGTCTTCAACAAATAGCATTGAGATAACCATTGCCTGGGTGTCAAAGAAGGATGTTGGGCTTCAACCTCACACCATATTAAATATCAACTTAAAATACATCAAAGACATAAACACAAGAGTAAAACTTAGAAAAATTTTAGACAGGATTATGGGGTAAATCTTCATGAGCTTGGGTCTGCAAATGGTTCTTAATATACATTAACAAAACTACCAGCAACCAAAGAAAAACCAGAAAATCTAACTTCCTCCAAGTTAGAAACTTCTCTGCCTTCAAGGACACATTCAAGCTAGGTGTGAGGTGCACATCTGTAATCATGGTAGACTGAGGCAGGAGGATCACATGTTCAAGACCAGCCTGGGCAACTCAGCACGACTGTCTTAACACAAAAAAGGGCTGGGGTATTGAAATATCTACTTATTGTTGTAGAATTGCCTATTTTTCCCTTTAGCTTTAGTTCTCACAAAATTTGCATTTTATATATATATATATATATATATATATATATATATATATATATATATATATATATATATTTTTTTTGGGGGGTACCGGGGATTGAACTCAGGGGCACTCGACCACTGAGCCACATCCCCAGCCCTTTTTTATTTAGAGACAGGGTCTCACTGAGCTGCTTAGGGCGTCACCAAGTTGCTGAGGCTGGCTTTGAACTCGGGATCCTCCTGCCTCACCTCCTGGGCAGCTGGGATTACAAGCCGCACCACTGCGCCCTGCTGTGCGTCTTGAAGCTCTGTTTTCCCATGAGCACGTGTTAAAGGTGGTAACATCTTCTGTGTAGATGGAGCTTGATGAGTATATACTATTCCTCTTTGTCTTGTTTTCTGTTAGTGTGAACACCCAGGTCTCTTTTTGCTAATACCCTCCCAGGTGCCACAACACTGCAGGGCCAGCGTCTGCATTGAGGGGAACCCCCTCATCAGAGCTTCTGGGAGATTTCGCCAGTGCATTTCCTCAGGGAAATAGGGCAGCCCATTAATCTAGGGAGCCGGTGGAACCTGCCTATTGGGAAGGCTCCTGTCCCCCTTGGTTCTGATTCTCATTCTCTGAGCGAGGTCACTGAGCTGAGGGCTTGCACAAAGCGGCCAGGCAGGCAGTGGGCAGGCAGGAGTCCTCACCACTCTGTCTGGCTCCAAGCTCACGCTCTTTCTCCAGGTGCAAGAGCAGCCAGACGGGGCATCTGGGGCAAGGTGGAGGAGATGGCAACTCTGCCCAACCTGCTGCGAGGAAGGAGCAGGAGGAGAAGGCAGCACCAGGGCAGGGTCTGTGCCGCTCGGGCTCTCAGACACCACGAGGAGGTCGGCTGATGACAGGCGTCATGCTCTGCTCTTAAATTGACGCATTGTCTAGGGCTTCCAGACTTCCGATTTAGTTTCTCATTACTTTTATCACTACCATTTTCTCTAAGATCCTGGCCTTTTTCAAGTGCATTGAAGCTGAAAAGCTAACTTATCAGCTCTCTGTGGTCTGGAAAAAGGACCAGAGACAAAGTGCAAGTGAGAAACTGGGCACAGCGCAGTGCCTTGGGGTCCCAGTGTCCCAGAGGAGGGCCGCTCCGGAAAGGCAGACTCTCGCTGTGCTTTTAAGCTAGGGCTGTGCCCTGGACTTCATAGTCGCTGCTGTATTATGCTGAAAAAAATGTACATGGCTTCTTTGGATCTCGGGCTCAGTCATCGCTTTGATGTTTTATTTATTGATGCAAAAAGTTCTTGCCTTTCAAGTTTGTTATCTCTCATTTCAATGGAATTTTTCAAAGTATTAAGGAACCGGCTCTGCAGTCCCGTCCACCCGGCCTCAAGTTGGCAGGAGATTCTGAAGTGTTATTGGTGCCCCTGGGTGTTTCCTGCCTTTTGGTTTCGCGCTCACAAGGAAGCAGAGCGGCGAGCAGGCCTCTGAATTTGGCGGTGGGCTGGAGGGCCTCGAGGGAGGTTCTGTGCGGACACTTGGACCACCAGGGACCTGCTCTCTTGGCCATGGGGGGATCGTATTTGGAAATCAGAGCCACATCTTATCTGTGACCGAATCTTTCACGAAGTCTACATTTGAAATGGTTACAAATCCCACTGGTGACGTCATGAGCGGTTTCCATGGTAAAGCTGACAGCCAGCTGTCAGGCGGAGGTGGTGGGCGTCACGCGGGGAGAGCCTGTCAAGCCTTCCGTTTTGTAAAACAGAGTTATTTGGTTTGTGGCTCTTGAGGGGCTTCCTTACGTAACCCTACTGCCGTCCCCCGCCCGTCTGTGTTGGAGTTTGCTCCCTGGACTGCGTGTCCTGGGCCCTGCGGCTGCTCAATCTGCTGCTGTCCTGTCTGTTTCTGTGGTTGTCACCTGTGCTTCTGCTATCCCATCCATGATGTCATCCTCCTGACCTGCCAGGGAGCATCTCAGTTGCTCCTGTGAATCTTGGCTGCAGGTTGTACATTTGAGTCCTCGGCCTGTCTGCGTGCCCTTGGATGGGAGTCTGAGGCGGGTCTCGCTTTATCCTGTGGCCTGTGCATGTCCAGTTTCCCCAGCGCTCTCTGTGGATGGGACTCTCCTTGCCCAGGGTGGTTCTGGGTGCTTGCAGCATGTTGATTCACCACTCATGCCCAGGTCTACTTCTGGGCTCTCTGTCCCAATGGGTCTCAGAGTCTGTCTGGACACCAGGACCACCTTGTTCTGACCAATGTAGCTTTCGAATATTTTTCACGATCAAGCAGAGCGATGCCACAAGCCTTGATCTTCTTTGCAGGGATTGTTTGAGTATTCGGGGTCCTTCATTTAATTTAATATTAATTTTAGGTTTATTTTTCCTATTTCTGTGAAGCGTTTCATTTGGACTTTGATACGGATTCTATTAGATCTGTGGACTGCCTTGGGCAGAATTTTTAGTGTATAAGTCATTCACATGCTTAGTTAAATTTATTCCTACTGCAAAAAGGAAACCCACCTAAGGGGAAAAAATGATACCAACCACATATCTGATAAAAGATTAATATTAAAAATACATAAGTAACTCAAAATCAGGAAAGCAAATCACTCAACTAGCAAAATGGGTAGTGTTTGAATAGACAGTTTTCCCAAGAAGACATGCAAATGGTCAGCAAGAATACAAAAAGAGGCTCTGTGTCTAACAGCAGGGGGATGCAAGGCAGAGCCACAACCCCTGTGAGCCGTTACCCCACACCTATGGGGACAGCCGTTATCAAAGGACAGAGCAAGACAGAGCTTGGCCTCACCCCTGAGCACCTCATCCTCAAGTTGTGGAGAAGCCTGTGTACCTGACGGGATCAGCCTGTGGCCCGACTCACAGGTCACCTCACAGTGGAGTGATGGTTGATCAACCAACGGGGGTCCAGCCGCCGGGAGAGGTGATGGAGAGCCCTGGTGAGGGAGCAAGGGAGGGGGACTGGGCAATCGAGGTTTGATCCCACAGGACGATAAGCCCTGAGCTACAAGCAGAGGCTCAACAAACCTCTAAAGGACACTGGTGGCCTGAGGGTGTAGACATCCCAGTCAACACTCTCCAGTAGAGGACCCCTCCGTGCCTCAGGCTTCTAAGGAAGGTCCTTGACCACATGAAGACTCCCCTGTTTGACCTTAGGTCTCCAAACATTGGCTCTTAAAATGGAAGCCTTTGTGCAGGACGCCATCCCCAAGGTGCCTGCACTCATTGCCCGGGAGACCGGGGGCTAAGAAAGATCATTCTTGGGAAGGCCGTGACACTGAGGGTCACTCAAGCCCCCTGGGAATCTGGGGGTTGAAATTGTCCACTGTTGCAAAGAGGGCTTCCATCATTCTGCTGGGGGGCTTCTGGAGGAGAGCAGGTGCCTTTGGCTTACCCCAGTCTGGATTGAGGGAGCGAGGTCTGGTGAGTCCCATCCTGAGAGTTAAAAGCCAGTTCCTCCCTTCTCCCTCCCCCAGTCAGGGACCAGACCCAAGTTTGTACGCTTCCCTGGGTCTCCATGGTCAGTAGGGCTCAGTAACGAAGCCTATAAAATAAAATGAAGAGGTTCGACAGAGCGAGCATGGTGCAGACTGTAGCTAGGGATCTCAGTAGGAATTCAAAATCTCAAAACTCCACGCTAGGCAGCTGTGAAGACTAATGAAGCAACCTGCACCAGGAACGGCATACAATGTCACACAAGTGATGTGCTTTCAGGAAGCGGTTGTTCCTGCTGTTGCAGAGAAAGCCGGGTTCAAATTCTGGGGCAAAGAAAGGAAGAGGCACTAATCAAAGTCTCTTTGGTCCAGGGAGCTCTCTTCGCAGTCGGTCCTTCCAGCCAGCTCCCGCCAGCTCCAAGGCTGGCTGAAGTGGCCGTGGGGTCCAGAGCCTCCCTCCCTGGACTTACGTGGAGGGAGCCGCCTGGCTGTGGTTTGCCTGCCCTGCCTTACCCCACCCACAGCAATGCCTGTCCTACTCCATGAGCTCCCTGCTGCAGTAGGAGCCCTGGGGACAGCAGGCTCCCTTCAGGGACTCTCAGAAGTGCTCTTCTCAGGAGCTGTCAATCAAGGCCCTGGGAGTATTTAACGGTTTCCTTTCATATCTGTGATGCTGGGCCTGAGACTTAACACGGCTCTGTCTCATTTCTCAGTGTCTGCCCGTGGATGCCAGGGTACCAGCGTGACCCACCTGCTCCTCTGCGGGAGCCTGAGCGTGGTGCTCAGGAGACAGGAGGACGGTGTGACGGGAGGTGTCTTTGGAGACACTTGGTTGTGATCACCTTGGTCCCCTGAAGGGTCCAAACTTGGTGTCCTGGCATCTGTCTGAGCTACAGAAGCAAGACTTGGGCTCAGAGGCCCAGAATCCTCAGAGAGCATGCTTTCCACCCCGAGGGACTCCCCTGCTATTAATGTCACTTGAGAGGAAGTGACTCACTGGGACATAACAAGGATCACATAATTCCTTATTCATTAGCAATGGACAGAGCGCTCACTGCCCTCCAGCACAGGGAGATGAAGGCTGAGCTCCTGGGGGGTCGGCACAGCCTGGAGGCCTGGGGGCCCCTGCGGCTCTCAGCTGTCTCAAGAGGCCGGCAACACCTGTGTGGGTGGCAGGCCTCTGGGCTCCCTCTGTCCCCCCTCTGTCCCCACTGCCCCTACTCATCACCCACCCAGGCTCTGGTGCGTGTCCCTATGGGGATGGGGTCCTGCTTACTAACTAGGTGCACTGTGGGGTTCTGTACCCCATGGCCACGCCCCTGGCCTCTTATGGTGTTGGGTGGCCGTCTCAGAACCAGACATTGCAGGGTGTGAAAGCTCCGCTGGTTTTCGGGGTGTACTTCAGAGGCGTGGAGCAGAGTGTGGCCCTCTGATTACCAGCTGGGCTTCTCCTCACTGGAAACCACGGTCTTCCTCTCAAGTCCCTCCATCAGGGGCGTGAGGCCCTATCCTGGACATGCTGGACTGTCCCTGGTCTAGTGGGGTCCTTAGTGTAGGGTGATGCCATGTCACCCCCGTGGCCACAGGACAAGAGCGTTGAGGGGACTGCTGCAATAGCCACATGACCCCAGTCCTCATCGGCTGGTTTGGGAGGGGCCTGGGCTGTGGCGAGCCCTCAGGAATGCATTGATGCTGTCCTCTTGGGAGGAGGGCCTGAGCTAGACATCACGGGAGTGGCTGTCACAGGGTCAGCTACACCTCGTGTCTTGCCTCTCCCACACACAGCAGCTGGCTCTTCCGCTTTCCACCATGTGTAGGGGCCCTTGCCAGAGAACCCACCTGACCTTGGAATTCCAGGTCTCCAGAACTATGAGTCAAAGCAAACCTCTGTTCTTTATAAGATACCCGGGCTCAGGTGTTCTACTGCAGCAATGAGTCAAGACACCCAGTTGCAGCAGGTCTGCTAGAGCCTCCCTTTCTTATCCTCTCTTCAGACCTCCTAGAGAACTCCCAGCCACTGAGTAGAAGAGACTCGCCCACTCCTGAGAGTGTGGAGTAGATAGAATGTTCCAGGAGCCGGCATCCCTTTCCTCAGGTCCCGTCTTGGTTTCCAGGCAGTGTTGCTGACCCTCGTCTTGAGGACCCGTGTCTTCAAGGTTCTGGGAAGCTCACTGTGGGGTGTGCAGAGGAGCTTAGTGTGAGAGATACCCATGGGTGCTGGCGTGACATGACCCAGGCGAGACCCAACTTACAAGGGGGTGTGGTGGCAGTGTCAGCCTGGGGGTCAGCATTTGTGGTAAGTCATGTTGGTCCTTCTCCACTGACCTACACTGCCTCAGCATGTGATGTGACTCAGCATGTGATTGACTGCCAGGACTCCATGTCACCCAGGACTGTCACACACTCATGCACCTGGGGGTATGTAGGTATGGGGGCAGGCTTTTAAGGACAGACAGCTAAGGTAGGTGACGGTGGTAGGCCGAGTGGCTACGCGTCTGTCACTGGGTAAGTGCTGGGTGCACAGTATCCCATGAAGTTTTATTATTCCTGAATGACAGCATCGGTATTAATTAAAAAGGTCCACAGATAAAATGCATTTTGGGGAGTAGTTTTGGCTTCATTATTTATTAAACTTGGCAGACATTAAGTTAGTATTTTCATTTTGATATATCCCCTCGGGTATGCACCACGAACTAAAATATAATCTAAATATAAAGTACTCTGGTGCTGTATGCCATCTCTGTACCTCACAACACACCAGACACCCGCGGCGTCTTACAAAGTCCACTCTAAATATGAGGGTGACTCCCAAAGCCAGGACCGGGGTCTCGGCATCTGCTCCTAGTTCCATGGAGCTTCCCGTCACTACACCTTCCCGTGCTGGTCTCTAAGAGCAAGAGCACTTGGTGTTTAGGTAGCACCATTTGCAATAACTCGAAGGGCTGGGCAGCCTTGAACACCCACTCTCCTGACGACTGTGAGAGAGAAGCTGACTCAGAATGAGTGGCCCTGAAACTCACAGTCAGGACGGATCCCAGGCAAGAGCAGGAAGGAACCCGAGCCACGCTGGCTGGCCGGTGATTGAAGGATGCACACGGCCCTGGCTGCACACCCAGGGGCACCCAGTGAGTACCTGGCACCCAGCATGGGCAATTCCTGCTGCACCCTCTGAAGAGCCAGCCGCTGCAGCGCCGAGCTTGGCCTCTCTGGGTTTGTCTTTAAAGATGGCAGAGACGCCAGAGTGGGGCTCCCTCTACTCCACCCAGCAGTGGGCATGGGACTGGGGTCCCCCACGAGGAGGAAACTGTGCAACAAATAGGTACTGTCTCTGTGGCTCGTGTGGCAATTTACATGCCACCCGCACCCTGCACCCGCTGCTTCTGTCTGTCCAGCGATAGGTCTGCTTCTGCCACATCCCGACCGCCCCATCCACGGCGAGGGTGATGAAGAAGCGGCTTGCCACCGGCACCAGCATGGGACAAGTCTCCTCTCTCAGAGTGAAAATGCTGATGTACAAATGGTTTAAATTACTTTGAAATTTTAATCACAGACATTTTCCCACTCAACATTCCCACACACGTGGACTCTCCTTTTTTGCACAAACGCTGTACAAGCCGTCTCGCTAAACCTCGCAGTTCTCCTGTATACACATCCACACCCTCTTCATTAACCCCCGGGGTCTCCAGGGCGGTCCCAGACCAGCTCTCCAGCCCAGGAAACGCAGAGAGGAAAACTGTCTCAAGGAGGCTGGGGGCAGCCGTGGTAAAGGGCAGGAGTGGGAACTGGACAGCTGCTTCTTCTAAGCTCAACTCAGAAAACACAACACCGACGAGGGCAAGGGCCAGAGGACCTCGCTCTCTGCCCACTGCTCTCCCAACGCGCCAGCCTGAAGCCAGGCCGTCTGCAGACCCCAAGGGCAATCAGGATCTGGCTGGCTGGAGTTCAAAGCAGAGACTTCAAACCAGCTGGTCACCACTCAGGGCTGGAGGGAGGGAGGGCAGAGGGGACAGCCTCAGGCTTTCAAGTGCATCAGAAGAATCAATGTCTTTCCTTTTTTGTAAAGAAAATCTGTAAATGATAAGAAATCCTGGCTTAGAAAAATATAACCTTCTAAAAACTTCTATCTGAGGACGTTCCACTGCAGAAGAGTCAAAAGGGTGGCGAGAGTGGTAAGCAGCAGCGGCCAGGCTGCAGCTGCCGGTGCCCGGCTGTAAGGGTGGCCGCGACTGTCCTCAGGCGAGTCCTCTGCTCGGGGCGAGGAGGAGGCACACTGCACCAGGGGCATCTGGTAGGAGGTGGCCCTCTTCTCCGGCCTGTCTGGGCTGGACCCGTCGCTGGGCCTCTGGCCGTTGAAGAGCAGGTAGCGCCCCCGGGCATCCTGCTCCATCTTGAAGATCTCGTACTCCGTGTGAGGTAGCTTGATGCCCAGGGCCACGCAGCCGTTGGTGTGCGTCACGTCCTGCTGGATGCCCACCTGCCAGGACCCCTCGGCCCCACACTCGTTCCCGTTGAAGACGTTGAGGAGTGAGGCTGTGGCCGCATCCATGGGGGTGACCTTCATGTGATTCACTGTGGAGGAGAGAGGAGAGCTTGTAACTCCAAGGGACAATACATGGCGGGGGGTGGGGAGTAGGCGCTCACCCAGCAAATGCTGGGGACGCTCCATCCCAACCAAGCCTCAGCTCCCTCCCCGGCCAGCTGGCCTGGCAGTCCTGAAGCACTCTCAGGGGGGAAGAGTCCCCATGTCATCTGAGTGGGAGTCACAGGGAAGACAGCCACCCAGGCCACCCAGGCTTCTAGGTCCCAAGACGGGGCGGGGGAGCCCAGTCTGACTGAAAGCAGACTCCTCCCTATTCCCCAAAGGACCAGCACTGACATCGTCTTAGGCAAGACCAGCCTCCTAGGGAGGCTCCTTATTAAGGATGCGGGGACTGCAGGTCATACAACTGCTACACAGCTATACATGGGGGGCTTGAGCAACTTCGGAACTGGGAATCTTGGGGGTCCTGGAGCAAACTCCCTGTGGATCCTGAAGGGTGACTGCACCCCGCAGGGGTGGCCAGGAAACAGACCACCCTCAGGCGCAAATGCAAAGCCCAGTCTGTGGCTGAGCAGGCTTCTGGGTTTAGCATCAGCCTGTGTGGGAGACTTCTGAGCTGTCTGTTTGGGAGGCAAGAATATTTAATAAAAGCTGGAATTTTGTTTTGATGAAAAAGTGTTGCGATGTCTAAAAGCGTCAGATGTCTGTATTAGCCTCAGCATCTCATGAACTAACAGCAGGCCCATAAGTCGGGCATCTAAAGTGAGTGAGCAGGAAGAGAAGGCACAGAAACCCCGGCCAGTGGCGAGGCTCTGCCGGCTGCCCCAGGGGAGCAGCTCCTGTTGGGGACACAGAGGTTGAGGGGACTGTGGGGAGGGGTTCTTTCTCTCAGCTGGCCCACCGCCTCCTGTGCTGGGGGAGCGAACCTTTCTCTCTAGCAGGGCCTGGGTGGGCAGAACATGTTAGCCAACAGCTCTAGAACCCACAGGGAGGCCCTCCCAGGTGGCCGTGCCTCTTAACTGGCATGACAGAGCTGACACTGGATATTCAAAGAGGTTCAAACTTAAGTCCTGAGGCCTCCTTGTTAGGTGACAGTACCTGGCCTGAACTCCCCAGTGCTGATCCCACCGCCTTCCCCAGGATGACCTTTCACATTCAGGGCCAGCTTAGCTTGGAGGTGACAACTTTGAGCAGTTGAGGGTCACTAACAGTCACTCCTTGTTGCCCACTCAGCATATAAGCAAGCACAAGGCTCTCAGGGGGACAGCTCAGGATGGCCACAAGGTGTGTGGCAAAAAGAAAACGCAGATTGAGTCTTACTGGCAGTGACAGCCTCTTGGGCCACACCTACAACTGCCAACCTGGTGTCACCTCTGCCACCCTGGAGCCCACAGGACCAGACCCAGCACCCGGCCCTGCTGTGAGCAGGAGGGGCTCGGGGTGTTTGAAGGTGGCCTTCTGATTTGTCCCCAGCATCCCCAGCAGGAGAGGCCCCACTGAAGCCCGGTGACAGCACAGGCAGCCTCCTACCTTTGAACACGAACTCGGTGCCGCCCAGGACCCTGGAGGAGAGCACACCGCGGCTGTAACGGCCCCGGGCGTAGATGGTGAAGGTGGGGTGCTTGCACACGGGGTCCGAGTAGTGGTAGTAGTGTCCCTCCCAGGTGTGATTGTTGTCGTGGAAGATGAAGTGGCGGGTGAGGAAGAGGACCTCCGGGCGCACCTCGCAGCGCTGGCTCACCCACTCCCCGTGCAGTCCGATGGTCAGCTCGGCCTTGGGGGGCAGGATGGGAGGGTGGTGCTCGTCCGACCGGTAGATGATCCGACAGGCGATGCAGGCGTGGTCATGGTTCTGCGGGCAGGAAACCAACGGGTCTCAGAGACCGCTGAGCTCCCACGCTGGGTCCCCATCACTTATCAGGCAAACTCCCCAGGGGCACCTGGAGCCCGAGGAGAGGTGCGGGTGTGCTGGACGAGGGTGTGTACAAACGTCCGGCGGGCAGACCTGCCTAATGGCCCAGCTGTGACAGGGGCTCTTTAGGCTCCTAGCAGGTTTCCAGACCACAAAGGATGGCCACAATCACAAACCCACAACCCACAAGTGCTGGCGGGTGCGCGGCAACCGGAACCCTTGCATCCTGCCAGTGGAAACGGCGCGGAGTCCTTCAGAACAGTGAGGTGGCCACTCAGATTGGCCGACAGCTACCAGGCGAGAGCAGCGCCCTGGATGCGGACTGGTATACCCAAGGGACCCTGGACGCAGACTCAGATGCTGAAGGGCCCTGGATGCTGACTGGTACCCTCGAGGCTCCCGGGATGCAGACTCAAAGGCCTGAGGAGCCCCGGACACAGAATCGGACGCTGAGAGGCCCTGGATGAGGATTCAGATGCCTGCGGGGCCTTGAATGCAGACTTGGATGCTGAGGGGCCCTGGACAAGGACTCAGATGCCTGAGGCACCCTGGATGCAAGCTGGTATACCTGCGGTCACAGCATCGTTCACAGGAACAAAAGGTGTGCATCAATGCCCCATCCACAAATGGACAGAAACCAAGTCGGGCCTCTATTCACACTGAATATCGCTGACACCTGCTAGCACATGGATGGACTTGAGGACACGAGCCAAGGGAAAGGATGAGCCTGGAGCCGTGAAACTCAGAGGCAGGAGTGGATGGTGGCCATCAGGCCTGGGGAGGACGGGTAGGTGTGGGGTCTGCTGGGCGGTTTCCAGTCAGCAAGATGAAGGGAGCCCGGGTTGGGAGTGGACAGGGCTGCACATCATGGGTGTAAGGAATCCCACTAACCTGCATTCTTCAAACCGTCAAGAGGGTGTGGACATCAGGAGAGCGGGTATGGCCCAAGCCCCAGGGCACCTCCGAGCCAGGGCCTGACTTGCCCTGGACATGGAGCGGCACCCACAGGGTAGTCCCAGGCCCATGGGGCTCACAGAACACCGACCTCTGGAGTCATGCTGCCCTCTGACCAGGGCTGCCGCGGGTAGGGGAGCAGGCCACTCCTGTTCCCGGGCACCTTGGCTCCCCAGCCCCATCAGGTGTCTGCTTGAGCCCAGCATTTGACTCCCCTAGTCAGAGACCCAGTCAGCAAGGCGGCTCACGACTGGGGACGCTGCTGTTTTGGAGAGGGTGGGCAAGGGTAGAGGTTCCCAGCTGTCCCCTCCACGTTCCCAGCCAGCAGCTCTCTGGGCTCAGGAGTGGGGACTCCGCATTCCTCAGGTGAGCTGAGCTGCAGGTTGGGAGTGTTCCTTGCTAATGTGCTGTGGCCCATGATGACCATATTCACAGGCAAAGTCCTTGCTGCACCCTGGGCCTGGGTGCTTTGTTGCCGTGGCCTCCTCGAGGGTTCTGAGGACACAAGGGAGAACTCACACTGCTGTGCAGCCCGAGCCCAGCAGGGAGCTGCCCTCAGCAGGCCACGGTGAGACACAGGGAGACCCCAGGTATGGCCCACCAGGGCAGTTCAGGCCAGGGGCCAGCCATGGCTTCATGGCTGTGGCCTCGGGAGAGCCTCTCACTTATTAAACCTCCTCCTTCGTGCATTACGGTCACTTGCATAACTGCCAGAAAGAAGGACTTTCAGGCCAAGGTTCTCACACAGGATACCTGCTTGGGGTGAAGCCCAGGTAAGCGGCCTGCTCCCCATTCTGGGCCACTTTCAGATGCCTGTAAGGTGAATAAATACACTGAGTTAAGAGAGCAGCGCGAGGGAGGAGCTCTGCCCTTACGCATTCCCCTAGTCAGTTACTATTGGCTGCAAGTTCTGAAATGTTCACCTTCAAAGACAGGTTCTGACATTTAAAGTCCAGAATGGAAGGTTAACGAAATGCCTGTCATGCCCAGTGGGGGTCCTGCACTTCCATCAGGGCTGGGACATCTCGGTGGCCTGCAAAGTCCTCACCAACTGCCTGTTGTCTTGGCTCCCAGTCCCTCACTGGCCAGAGAAACCCAGCCCAGAACTTGCACTCAGCTCACTAAGATCTCACAGGACAGGGGGGATCCTCTCCTGGTTCTGTTCACAGAGACATTTAGGGTGTACAGGGAGCAGCACCTGGCCAGGTACCACCCGTGCGGGCTGCCACATTCTGGAAAGAGGAGCCACATTCAGTGGGAGCAAGAAGGGCAGGGCCCCTGGGTTTAAGTCCTCCACAAGGGC
Organism: Marmota monax; assembly: GCF_021218885.2. Taxonomy (NCBI): domain Eukaryota; kingdom Metazoa; phylum Chordata; class Mammalia; order Rodentia; family Sciuridae; genus Marmota; species Marmota monax. Next base: position 851,005 of record NW_026694584.1, on the reverse strand, counting down.
CACGGGCCCTCCCTTCTGGCTCACAGCCAGGTACGCGTGCTGGCCTCTGTCCCTGCAGTCCTCAGGGGCTGCCTGGGCTTTGTCCTTCACCCGCACCACCCCAGCCACTCCCCACAACTTGGTCTTCTGTCTGTGATTCAGAAGTTTAAAATATCAACTGTGCCTACTTCGTTTCTGGCCATTCTGGAAGATGAGCGTCTCAATCCATGGAAAGATTTGGTTTTCCCGTCAAATACCAGTGTCAACTGAGGGAAGGCTCAGAAGGCCGCCTGGATGGGGAAGAAGGGATCTTAGCTCTGCAAGCAATGCTGCTGGTGGTGAGGCTAAGGCCTCTGGTTCTGTCAGGAGAGGGGTGGTAGACCCGGCTGTGACCCAGGCTGTCCAGAACAGCACCATGCCTGAGTGCTGTACTTGGTGCTTCAGAGGATCTCTGCTTTAAAAGTGACAGGCAGGGGTCCTGAGCTCCAGATGAGAACCTGGCTGGCCAGTGGTCATTTTAGGAGGATGCTGGTCATGGATGGTGCTTCTGTTGGTGGAAGAGAAAAGCAGCCAGCCCTGGCTTCCACCAGTTGGGTCTGGGAGTTCAGGTAGTACACAGGGACAAGGAGGACCTGGCTGGTACGTGCTGGTCTCCCTAAATTCCTTTTGCTCCTTTGGTTTCATTGTGGTAAAAAATGCCTAATCAGTGGCACTGAGTGCGCTCACGCTGATGGGCAGCCCTGGCTGCCCTCCCTCTCCAAAGCTCTGCACCTTCCCCAGCCGAAGCTCTGTGCCACTGAACACTGCCCGAGCCCAGCCCACTGCCCCACCCACTCGTCTCTATGAATCTGACTACTCTGGGTATCACTTATGAATGCGATCACACAGACACACAGATTTTTTTGGGGGGTGGGATGGGGACTGGCTTATTTCATTAGCACAATATCCCCCAAGTTCATCCAGGTTTATTGCCTGTGTCACAATATCCTTCCTTTTTAAGGCTGAATAATGTTCCACTGAGGTGTGGAGTGGGGGTGATGGAGGGAGAAGAGGACAAGGGGGAGGGAGAGGTGGGAAGAGAGGGGGGAGAGGGAGAGAGGCAGAGGTGGGGAGAGGGAGGGAGGGTTGGGGGGAGAGGGAGAGAGGCAGAGGTGGGGAGAGGGAGGGAGGGTTAGGGAGAGAGAAGAGAGAGAGGGAGGGAAAGGTGGGGAGAGGGAGGGAGGGTTAGGGAGAGAGGAGGAGAAAGGGAGAGGGGAGAGAGAGGGAGAAGGGGGAGGGGGAGGGAGGGTTAGGGAGAAAGGATAGGGAAGGGGAGAGAGAGGGACGGAGAGGTGGGGAGAGGGAGAGAAGGTTAGGGAGAGAGAAAGAGAGAGGGAGACAGGGGGAGGAGAGAGGGGGGGAGAGGAGAGGGGGAGGGGGGGAGAGGAGAGGGGGAGAGAGGGGGGAGAGGAGAGGGGGGAGAGGAGAGGGGGAGAGAGGGAACTTGGGAGGGAGAGAAGAGGGAGGGAGGGGAGAGAGAGAGAAGGAGGGGAGAGGTGGGGAGAAGGAGAAAGGGGAGGGAATGGGGGGATAAGCCTTGTTGTCCCTTTGTCTGCTGACCGACAGCCACTCAGCTCCAGCTGTTGGCTGCAGATGTGCAGCCAGGAAGCTGGGCACTGAGCACCCGAGTGCTGGCCTTCGACCTTCTGTGTTTGCCCCCAGAAGCAGCACAGCTGGGCCACAGGTCACAGGGCTGTGTTTTTGAGAAAACCCTGGTTGTCTGCTAAGAGCCACCCTGAGGGGCAACTTGTGCCCCCAACTGGTTCTACTTCTGTTTCCCCGATGACCCGAGAAGTGGAGCAGCTTTTTGTGGGCCTCTTGGCCACTCGTACATCCTCTTTGAAGAAGGTCAAGTCCACCGCTTGTTTTTAAGCTTCTTGGTTTTGGGGAGGGGTTGCTGACAGTTTTCTGAATGACCCTTCGTGTACCATGAGGAGCCTAAGATGTCAGAGATGATGGGGTCCCTGGGCCTGTTTGTGGGTGCTGTCAGCCAGGGCCCAGGTGTGGCTGATCACTGGCTTGAATAAAAACTAAAGAGACCTGCAGGACAATCCCCGGGAAGCAGACGTGAGGCGGACACCTGTGTCTTCATACTGTGCCTTCCTTAAATAGCAGCCTCTCAAGACTGGCAGGTGGAAACAGAACGGCCTGTGGAGTGTCGAGCGAACATCTCTGCCTGTGAAATGTCATCTGCTTCATGAAATGACTCTCTGGTTTTTATCCGTGCTATGACACGATTCTCAGTGGGAGGTGTCCTTTCCCAGGTTCACTGAGCTGGCATCTGCAGGATCCCATTCCCCTGGATGCTAGACAGGGCCATTTAAAGGCAGAGTTTCTATATGCGGAGTATTCGAAGGTTAAAAGCAGAGAGTCAGAACATGCTTCCTAGTTGCTATTCTTCCGCCTGCTATAAAAAGCTTTGATGCAGGGGCTGTGGGTGAAGCTCAGTGGTAGGGCACTGGCCTAGCATGCTCAGGGCCTGAGTTTGATGCCCAGCACTGCAGAAAAGGAGGGGGAGTTTCATTTGAAGCGGGGAGGGAGAAGGAAAAAGATCCCTATGTAAGAAATCTCTAAAAGGAGAAAGCAAGCTTATTCTAAAATCAAAACCCACACCTTCCACCCTCTAGGTGAGTGCTGTTGTCAGGCAGGGTGGAGTCTGCCTCTTCTGCTGGCCTGACCCTGCGTACTCCCTGGTCACATGACTGCACCTTGCAGTGGGAACCCTGGATCCGGGGGGCTCCAGTGCATGCTGTCTTTAAGAGTCCCAGGCTCCCACAGAGATCGGGGGACATCTTCCAGCCAAGGAAACAAGGCACAGGGAAAAGAAGGGCTCAGATGAGCCAAAAGCCTTGGGATGCCCATTGTGTCTTGGGACTGGCTGAGTCCCACCTCCTGCCCTGTGTTGCCTCTCAGGCTAGGGTCCTGAAAGAACAGATGTCGCTCCCAAGGCTCTAGCCCTGGAAAGGCCTCCAGGGCGATGACGGGTGGGGACTCTCCCGGCTCTCTCTGGTTTCCTGCCAACACCTATTCTCCATCAACAACCTCTGCTCCTGGGTCCACTCGTCTCTGTCATCAACCCAGAATGGAGGAACTGGCTCGAGAGGATCCTGTTGTGAGCAGATGGACCACAGAAGCAAGCTGGACACAACCTGAGTCTCCAGAAGCAGCATCTCTGGACTAAAAGCTGTGTTCCAGGGGAAGTGGGGACAGGGGATGGGAACTTCCTCTCCCAGGGTTTTGTTCCATAGACAAAAATACCTTCCTGTTTCTCAGAAAGAAGCTGCGGAGGCCGAGGGCCTGTGTCTACGGCTCTGTCTGCAGCTGCAGTTTGTCACGTCGGGTGGCCTTTCTGCTGTTGATGACCCTTTGTGTGCGTCCTCTAGGGTCTTCTCCATTGTACTGGAGCTCTCTCTCATATCTCCTGGGACATGGGCAGAATGATGGCCACACAGACCTGGACACAGGGAGGGCTCCCTGCATGACTGGTGGAGAGAGAGCTGAAGGGTGGCACTCATTCCCGTAGGAGCTGACCCCCACGGAGGGCATTTTCCAGATGTGGGGTTCTAGGAGCCCTGGACCTGGGCTACTTCAAGCACCAGAATGGATCAAGGTGGCTCTGCTTTCAGAAGGAGAGGGAGGTAAGAGCTGGGCCAAGAGGGTCGTGTCCCTGTGACTGTGGCTTTAAGTGCAGGCTGCTGGGCTGGCTGTCCACGTGCCATAAACATTAGTGCCCTTGAAATCAAAACCCTGGTCCCCAGGGGGAGGAAAGGCCTCCAGAGCGAGGATGGGTGGAATGGGGCCGCCTTGGGAGGTGACTAGGGCACAAGGTGGAGCCACACCTGTAGAGCTGGTGCCTTCAGAAAGAGGGGCTGCAGAAGGCACCTGCACCCTGCAGAGGCCCGCCAGCACCCAGCCACGCTGCCACCCTGCTCAGACATCAGCCTCCAGAGCCGGGAGATGGGACTCCGTGTGGTTGCCAACCCTCCAGCCTGGGCACTGCTCGGCACCTCCTGCAGGGGGTGGCATTGACGCAGGGAGCCGATCACCCCCTAGGAGGTGGGCCTATGCTCTAGGGGACTCAGAGAGAGTCATGGGGACCCTGCAAAGCAACCCACAGCCTCTTACAGGCATCTAGGAAGGGGCCTGGGCCAGGCGGACAAGGAGAGGAGGGTGAAGTCAGATTGTCGCCTTTGCGCCCGAGTCTGGATGCGTCCCCTCAAAGTCCACACACTTGAAACGTGACCCCAACTTCATGTTCATGCTATGTCAAGGTGGGCCTTTGGGCGGTCAGTAGGGTCAGGCGAGTCATGGGGCAGAGCCTTAGGATGAAGAGACTCAGCGGGCACACCCGTTTTGTTTGGCCGAGTGATGCTCCTGCCACATTAGGACTGAGCAACAGAGCCACACCAGGTGCCAGCACCTCGCTTTTGGACTTCCCGATCTCCAGAACCAGGTGCGAGCTAAACCACTGTGCTTACAAATCACCCGTCTCAGGTATTTTGTTATAGCAGCAGAGAAGCACTTTAGACACCATGTATCTATTTGCCTGCTGAACGCGGAGAGGAACCAAAGTCACCTGAACACTCTCTGCATCCTGGAATTCAGAAGGGACACTTCAGGGGTCCCCAGGAGCAACATGATACTTCTAGAAATGGGTCTTCTGAGAAGCTTGCCATCTAGAAAGTGAGCTCACAAGGCCTTTCCTGTTTTAGGAAACGTGGACAATCCCACGAAAGCCCATCTGGCCTCCCCTTGCTGCTCAGACCCGCGGGACTCGACAGCAGCGAGGAGACAAGGACAGGAAGAAGCTGGTCACCGGGAGCCTGACTTTCAGATGGGTCACTCAAGAAAATCTGTATTCATTTTCACTTGATTCTTTCTTCTTCTCTTAGGTATTTTAATTCACTTAAATAATCAAAGTCAATTAATTTTAAGAGTTAAGGGGGCTTCGAATCCCAAGGACCCCCGGCTTAGCCCCTTCCTCCCCCTCGGTCCCACTGGCTCAGCTCACACCCGAGGAGTCAGGAGTTAACGCGCTTTATAAACGGCCGATTTCCTGCTGCTTGGGGTTTCGCCCTGTCCTCTCAATGTTCTTGCCTTTTAAGGGATGAAATGTTTACCCCTGGCATTGTCCCTGACAACAAATCTTTCCTGGTCCTCCAACTCCTCACATAGAGCCACCCTGCCTGCCTGTCTGCCTGCCAAAGACTCCGGAGGAGTCAAGGGATACGACATCTGTATCTGCAATGACCGCGCAGCTGGAAGCCCCTGCAGCCGCCACGGGAACTGCAACCCCGAGCAACCCTGTGGTCAGGGTTGCGACCTGGCTGCCCACTCCTCCCACACAGCAGGCTGCTAGCTGAGCACTGCTTCCAGGAGCACATCCTCCATGATTCACCTGCACGAGGACTGGCCCCCAAGGTTACTTCAGGTGCGACCCCATGGCCTTCGGGTCCCCCAGTCCCTCTTCTGTCTCCCGTCCCCTTGGCAACCCCTTTCCTTCCCCACAGGCAGGAAGAGAAGGCACCAGGGAGCTTCTACAAGCCCCGGGACCCTCCCCTTCCCCACGGACACCCCCCACCAGGAGCACAGCAGGCACGTACCCAAAGAGAGCCCCTGCCCAAAGTCCCTCTGATGTCCCCAACATCAGGAAGTCGCATGGTTCACTAGTATTTATCATATACAATCATCCCTCTGGATCTGTGGGTTTTACATCTGAGGATTCAATCAACTGTGGATCAAAATACTGCCAAAAATCTACCTCTTCTGAACATGGAGACCTTTTTCTTGTCATGATTCCCTAAACCATACAGTACAAGGACTTTTACCTAGCAGTCACACCACAGGACCTGTCATCTGGAGACGATCAAGGGCATATGGAGGACTGTGTAGGGTCTATGCAAACACTATTCCACTTTACATAAGGGACTTGAGCACCCGTGGGTTTGGTGTGTGTGGGTGGTGTCCTGGAACTGATGCCCACAGGGGTGACTGGTGGTCACAGGGCCAACTGTGCTCTGCCACAGGAGAGGGGCCTTGCAAACCCATGCTGATGGACAGCCAGGCGGACGGTTCAGGGAGCACAGTGCTGCAGCTTCTCGGGCGGGGCCCAGCCTCCGAGAGCGCTCCTCCCTGTGCTCTCCTCCCACTGCCCAGCCCCGCGGCTGCAAGTCTGCTGGGGGAGAATGTTTAAGATACACGGATAGGGGAAGCTGTCTGGTTTTCAGACAGCCCCCTTGATTTACAACCCCGTCGTTGGGCCAGTGCAGGGTTTTGGAGAAAGACCAATTTCATTTGCTTACAAGTCTGATCCTGAGGCTCTGGCGTTTCTGCAGATCCCGGCAATCATTTGCTGTTAATTACCGTTGGATTCTATCGCTGCTGCAGGAATGGACCTGCACCCGCCCATCCACTGCAGGGCTTGAAGGCTCTGCAGGGGCAGGGGCTGCCGGGCGCTGACTCCATTCAAGCACAGCGTCTTCCGTGGGGTTATTTTAGGCCCCCGTGGTTTTTCTTAATGAAGAGTGGCCAGTTGCCTCCTGAGAGCGCCCTCTGCACTTGAATCTCTGCAAACATAATTTATTTGCCAAAAGACTCAGAGTCTCACAGCGAAGCTGCATCAGGCTTAGAAAAACAAGCCGGCTCGACATTTCTATTTTTACCTGGTGTTTCCACAGGGGCTGAGACTAGTGGTTTCGAACTCAATTTAGTATTTAAACTAATTTTCAGCCAGGTCTCTGTGGACCAGCCATTAGGGGAGGCACAGAGTTCCAAGGAGGAAGCTCCGACCCCTCCTGGCAGGGTGTGGGTCTTTGGAGACGCTCCCTGGCTCCTCCTATCCTGGGCCAGGCGCCACAGAACCCCACAACCTGCTGCAGCAGTGCCCACAGGGCCTTCGCCAGGCCCAGCGCTCAAACAGACCCCGACGGCCAGGTCCATCTGCTCTTCCTCGTGGCTTTCCTGGGAAGGATCTGAGAACTTCCTGAGGACTCCGCAGCACGCCGTGGGCCAAGAGGTACACAGCGAGGGTCAACAGGAGAAGAAAGGCCCTTTCAGGTCCCAGAGCCACGCCGACCAGCCTTGGCCATGCTGGCCAGGCTGGCCAGGCAGCCGTGCTAGTCCAGGGCCCTGGCCTTGGCTGGCTCTGGAAGCCCAGGCCCTCTTCCCCGCCAGGCCGCCAGCGCTTGCGTGACCTCTGCCTTCCTCGGAGTCCCAGCTGTGCTTTTTGTTTTCTGTAATTTTACTTTTGCGTGGTGATGGTGTTTGGGTAACAGGAGATCACGGCACAAACTGCAAAGGTGAGAAAATAATGTGGGCCCAGCCGTCCCCATCTCCTGGCCCCTTCTCGGTGGTCACGGTTCCTGTGCCTGACTCCTGTCCTCTCCTATCACTGGTCTGATCAAATGGCATCCATGGGGCTAGTCTGCACCTTTCTTTATCTACTGTGTCACTTAGTATATCCTAGATAACATCTAGTTCCCCAAGTTCTTTCCACCCTTCATATTTCTGGAGTCAGGGAATCAGGCCTGAGGCTTCGGAGTCCATTTCTTAAGAATACAGGTAAATGTCCCCACAACAGCCCCCGCAGAAGGGAAAGGAGAAGACAGAAGGAAGTGCTTTCATGTTGGGCCAGGCACACACTTTGATGTCCCTGTCAACCACCATCCATGCCCCGGCACCAGCCACAGATGGACACAGGGGGACAGAGGCCAGACAGTACCCCACAGGGTAACCCCACTGGATCTGATATTCCTACCATCTTGTAGCAAAGACAAAGCAGGGTTGTAAGAGGTCAGACAGTACCAGTGCCAGTCAACTGAGGCCGAGGACTGGGGCAGGGAGACTCTCATTGCCAAAGTCCACTTTCTTGCCCATTTATCCAGACCATGGCTTAAAAACCCAAAACTACCAGCTCTAGGGCAGTGGGGCGTAGCTCAGTGGTAGACGCTTTCCCAACATGCTCAAGGCCCCAGCATCACGAACAAAATAAAACAGAACACGCCTCAACATTTTTGTTTATAAAGATTCTATAAAGATCAGCATCACAACTGCCATGCCAGTTCCGAGGCCCTCCAGTGTGTGGTGGCACACTAGCTCCCCTTCGTGAGGGACACTAGCCACAGAGAAGGGTCCTCCCCAGCTGGACCAGGGGAGTAGCCAGGAGGATTCCCCTGGAGCTTCTGGGATCAGGGATGTGGACTAGACCTGCAGGACCTCCCAAAGGAGTCACCCGTACCTCCAGAAAGTGAAGGGCCGAGGTCTGGCAAGAGGGGCTGGTGGGTCACTCCTGCACACTTTCAGTTCTACAAAGAGCTAAGGGATCAAAGCACCCACAGGGGCACATGCTGGAGAGGAGAGCCACCTGAACCTGGATGGGGGCAAGCAGCACCTGACGTCAGGCATGGGGCACCACCTGCCTCCCCCAGGGCAAGTCAGCCTCTTACTCAGCCCCAGCCTCACCTCTCCCGAGTCCCGGCTGTCTGGCTGCTCTAGGGACTTGCTGGAGAGGAAGCAGGCGCAAAGAGGGCTCTGCCCATTCGCAGGTCTTCAACAGGGCTTGGGGGAGCCAGTGGGAGGGGCGTGCTGCTGGCCAAGGTGGGGCTCCTGGGTGACCTGGGGGCCACTTTCATCCCTGACAGTGTCCCTATTACCGCCCGACTCTCAGAGGGCTGGCTGCACTGTACTCAGAGAAGCCCAGCTGAGGGCATGAGAGTCCTCTTGCCCTGCTACAGCCACCTGCTGAGATGCCAGGAGAGGCACTGTGTGGCTGGGGGCTCCACGGTGACTCCAGATCACACCTTCAACCGCAAAGTCCCAGAATGTGCCTGAAGCCCACGAACTGCATGGTTTCCCAGGTGGCCCAGCAACGCCTGGCCCAGGGCCACCGTGCCCAGGCACCACCCTGGTCCTCCTCGCCAGGTCCTTGCTGGAGCTGGCAGGCCACAGGGGCAGAGCTCTGGGCTCCTCCCTATGAGACCTCCCTGAGCACTCCCGGGAACTCCCACACCTGCCATGAGGGAGCGGGGCATGGGGGGCCCCTCTCACGGCACCTCTGCAGTGCCCCGGAATCCTAAGGTCAGAGCGAGCAGAACTGGCTTCTGTGTCAGGACAAGCCCGGTGGCACCGTGAGTCCTGCAGGTGCACCACAAGCCCCGGGAGGGCAGGGACTTGCACACAGGCCACACCCTGAGAAGCAACCAGAGGAAGCACCTCCGCCATGGGGCAACGACCATAAGGCTGCTTTCATTACACGAACTCACGATAACAGGTTAAGAGACAAGGGCACCAGAGGGCATCGTGTGGTAGAGGAAGTCCTCTGTGATGCCCAGGCCAGCCGCACGTGAGCTCACAAGACCTCTAAGGAAGACGACTGTCACAGGTGAATAAGCCATCCCAGATGTCAGCCAGCCTGTGATGGCAGCTACTGCTCTAGAGTGCTCCATCAAAGCCCTGGGGGACCGCCGGGGGACACATCAGGAACTGCAGCAAGCCTGCTCAACCTGCTCCCGCTGCGGCGCACACGCACTCCTAGGGCTGTGGACGGGCAGCTGCACGCTGACCACCGTTCTGAGCCTGTGAATTCCACAGAATTACTGCGGTGTCACTGGGGAAGAGAGAGCCACCAGTGGTCCTTGTTTCCAGCCCTCCCCACTCGGTCCTCCCTTCCGATCACAGTGACTTCCCACGTCACATGGTGAGGTGGAAAGAAGTGGGCGTCTGCAGGAAAGAGGTCAGGGCTCAAGTCTTGGCCCCAAAACTCACAAGTGGGAGATCATGGGGACCTGACCCCCCGTCTTCGGCTGCCTGCTGTGCCCAGGAGGATCATAATAGCATCCACCCCCAAGGCCACTGTGCACACCCAAAGCAGTAACAGGAAGGTCTCTGTGACGCCTAAAATGCCATTTTCACCGTCTCCTCCTGTGGCCCCTCCCCCTCTGCCAGAGCTGGGCTGGCGGCTGTCATCTGGTCTCTGTGCCAAGCGTGGCTGTGATGTCCTTTCCTTTGTGCTTTGCTCTGGGAGTCACAGAAGAGCGCTGTCGGACATTAGTGCCAGAAAATTTCTAGGACTGTCACCCACACCACCAAACACTTCAAACAGGCATACCTAGCCCCAGGTCACTGAAAGCCAGCTGGTGGCAGCCCCGGGTCTCCTGCCTGGCTGTCCTCTCCCACCCACCAGCCCTCCTCTCTTCTCCTGCAGTCCCATCTTGGTCTGTCCCTCCCCTGAGATGAACGTTCCCTGTCACGGGTCCCTTTGCACCTGTGACATGCCCTTACCAAGGGCCACCTGCTTGGCTTAGTAGGAGGAGGTGCAGGGCTGCGGCCAGCCGGGTTACCTTGGCATTCTGCAGGGGCGGCTGATAACTGGAGGGCCGGTAGAACACCCGCTGGGTGGCGTCTGTGTGGATGTCCCCGAGGAAGAGCTCCTGCACCAGGTGGTCCAGGTTCTGGTGCAGGTACTGCTTCTCCACGCGGATGAGCTGCAGCTCGTGCATGGCGAAGTTCACGGCCCTGGTGCACTCGCAGCCGTTCTCCTCCCGCCACAGGTCGTAGGCCACATCCTGCACCCAGGGGCCCCCGGTGGCCAGGAAGCCTGGACACGTGCGGTTCACCAGCTGGCTGAGCTGCTCAGCCACTGCCTCCGTGTGGCAGATGACCTGGACGTTGTGCAGCTGGTAGTCAGCCTCCGTGCCTCCGCGGATGATCCAAGAGGCCTGGCGCAGGCGGATCTTGCCGCGGATGATGAGGGTATAGGTGGGATTTGTGCACCGGTTGCTGCCATAGTAAAACTGGTAGGCCTGAAAGGTGTTGTTGTGATAGAACCTGTAGGACCTCGTGAGGAACTCTGGCCCCGACCGTACCTCGCAGCTGGAGGAGAGAAGAGGAGAGGTGGTGAGCCCAGGGCAGGGGGAGGGACAAGGGAGGAGAGGTGGGGAGCCCAGGGCAGGGGGAGGGACAAGGGAGGAGAGGTGGGGAGCCCAGGGCAGGGGGAGGGACAGGGGAGGAGAGGTGGGGATCCCAGGACTGGGGGAGAGATGCATGCCAGCAGTAGAACACACAACATGCTGTCTACACGGCCAGCCTGCAGGTCCAATTCTTTGAACCCTTACACCAGCCAGGGGTTACATATGATTATCACTTCATTTTACAGCTGGAGAAATGGAGGTACAGGCCAAGACACGTGGCCAGCTACTGCATGAATCCAGGCAGCAGGGCCCCAGGGACTGCTCTGAGCACTGCACTAGTCTGTGTTCACTGGGGAACAGGCCGGGGGAGCCCAGGCTCCTCAGTCCTGGCTGTGGGCCTATTCACAGAGACATTTCCTCCTGGATAAGGAAGAAGAGTGCGGAGCAGGCCTAGCAAAGGAATTCCCTTCTCTGGATCAAAAGTGGATGACTTCATGAAATGTCATTTAAGGGACTGTGTCTAGTGCAGGCAGAGGCAAGATGTACACTGTCTTGAAAGGGAACCTAGTCCCTGGTTGCAGACAAATTCACCCTCCCTCCCACCCATTCAAAAGGGATTTTCCCTCTAGCTGAGTGGTGGGGGTGGGGGTGGGGGAAGAGGCCACTAAGTGAAAGGGAAGCTAATACCAGGAACAAGGGTCCCTTTGGCTTGTGTGGGCTGACAGGGAGGAAGTGCCCTTTGCTGGGGCGTTAGATAAAGGCTGGGGTCCTGACCAGGACACTCAGACTGGCAATCACAGCAAAGGTGTCTGGGGTTTCAGCTCTGGGCCTCTGCACTGCTCCAGCTGCCACCAAGTGCCATGGCTGCACAGCCCAGGGCAGCAGAGGTGTAGAGCCAGGGTATGCAATGCTTCCCCCAGAGACTGGTGTGTTGAAGCTGCTTGGGCCCCAATGCAGAGGTGCACAGCGGCTTCTGGTGATTGGATCACGAGGGCTCTGACCCCAACGGTGGGTTGATCCACTGGATGGGTTAATAATTTGAGTGGATTCTCTCAGGAGGTGGTGGAAACAGGAGGAGGTGGGGCCTGCTTGAAGGGAGTAGATACTGGGTAGGCCCTGGGAGGGGATTTCTTGCCCCTGAGCCCTTTCTGTCTTCTCTTCCCAGCTGCCATGAGCAGAGCAGTGCCCTTTGGCCTTGCCCTTCCGCCACGATGCTCTGCCTACCTCAGGCCCAGAGCAAGGGAGCCAGCAGACTATGGATTGAAACTCTGAAACCATGAGCCAAAATAAATTTTTCCTCCTTAGAGCTGTCTTCTCAGGCATTTGTCACAGTGATGAAAAGCCAAATGACAGGAGGGACTCCTTAAATCACTGGCCAAAGAGCCTGTCCATGAGCTTCTGTGAGATCTCGGCTTCTGGTCCTGATTCTCAGCTCACCAGAGCTGGCCTTCAGTCCCTGCTCCTGTCTACAACTTGAACAGAGATTCTGGGCTGAGCTGACACAACACGGGTACATCAAGCCACTCAGGCCTTCTCAGAACCCCTAACATGCTAGTTCTTCAGCTGAGACCTGAGAGAGAGAAAGCTACATCAGGGGGTACCCATGGCAATAGAAAGTTGTCACCTAGTGTCAAATGACATCCTATGGATGTAAGACACAGCGGTCCTGCAGGCACCAGTCACTGGAGCCACAGGGGTGAGGAGACACTCCAGCTCTCTCCTCCAAGGAGAGAGGAGAGAGTGAGCAGCACCCAGGTCACGGAGGCTGAGAAGAGCCTCTTGATGATTTGTCTTGTCAGCACTGCTTTCGATCCACTGCATGCCAGGCCCTCCTGCCCACTGCATCCTGGGCCCTCCTCCCTACTGCATCCTGGTCCCTCCAGCCCTCTGCAACCCAGGCCCTCCTCCCAATGGCATCCCAGGACCTACTGTCCACTGCATCCCAGGCCCTCCTCCCTACTGCATCCCAGTCCCTCCAGTCCTCTGCAACTCAGGCCCTCCTGCCCGCTGCATTCCAGGCCCTCCTGCACCCTGCATCCCAGGCCCTCCTGCCCACTGCATCCCAGGCCCTCCTCCCCACTGCATCCCAGGCCCTCCTCCCCACTGCATCCCAGGCCCTCCTCCCCACTGCATCCCAGGCCCTTCTCCCCACTGCATCCCAGGCCCTCCTCCCCTCTGCAACCCAGGCCCTCCTCCCTACTGCATCCCAGGCCCTCCTGCCCACTGCATCTCAGGCCTTCCTCCCTACTGCATCCCAGGCCCTCCTGCCCAATGCATTCCAGACCCTCCTGCCCACTGCATACCAGACCCTCCTCCCCACTGCATCCAGGACCTCCTGCCTACTGCATCCCAGGTTCTTCTGCCCACTGCATCCCAGGCCCTCCTATACTCTGTATTCCAGGCCCTCCTCCCCACTGGATCTCAGGCCCTCCTCCCCACTGCATCCCAGGTCCCCCTGCCCACTGCATCCCGGGCCTTCCTCCCTACTGCATCCCAGGCCCTCCTCCCCACTACATCCCAGGCCCTCCTCCCCACTGCATCCCAGGCCCTCCTGCCCACTGCATCCCAGGCCCTCCTCCCCACTGTATCCTAGGCCCTCCTGCCCACTGCATCTCAGGCCCTCCTGCCCACTGCATCCCAGACCCTCCTCCCTACTATATCCCGGGCCCTCCTCCCTACTTTATCCCGGGCTCTCCTGCCACTGCATCCCGGGCTTTCCTGTCCACTGCAATCCAGGACCTCCTGCACCCTGAATCCCAGGCCCTCCTTTCCACTGCATCCCAGGCCCTCCTCCCCACTGCATCCCAGGCCCTCCTTTCCACTGCATCCCAGGCCCTCCTCCCCACTGTACTCCAGGCCCTCTTCCCCACTGCATCCCGGGCTCTCCTGCCCACTGCATCCCGGGCCCTCCTCCCCACTGCATCCCAGGCCCTCCTCCCCACTGCATCCCGGGCCCTCCTCCCCACTGCATCCCAGGCCCTCCTGCACCCTACATCCCAGGCCCTCCTCCCCACTGCATCCCAGGCCCTCCTACATACTGCATCCCAGGCCCGCCCATTCTCCACTGAGCCTCTGCTCTCTCCACTCAGAAGTGAGTGACAGTCTTTTAGTATCATCCCCGATCCCTGTTGCTCCTGTGTGGTTACCACTCAGCAGCTGCAGTGCTCTTTAGGAAAGCCGAAGCTGAAAACTTCCTAGTTCTCTCTGGTGAGAAACTTGCACGGGGGCACGTGGGGCGCTCCTGTCATTCCAGGCAGAGGGATGGCTTGAGCCCAGTAGCAGCAGTCAGCCTGGGCAACAGAGTAAGTCCCCTTCTCAAACAGACCAATGCCCCAAAAGGGGACCTGCTGTGCAAGGTGCCTTTGGAGCTGGCTCCACCCTCCTCCAGGTGCATTCCTGCTCACTCCACGCAGCTGGCTGCAGGGTCCTCTTGACCACTCTGCCTCCAGCCTAGATTTTGCTAGTTCCTCCAGACTGAAGCCCTTCCCATAGCCTCTGTAGGCAGCTCACTTCTGCTGGACTTTCTGGCCCCCACCCTTATCCTGAAGTGGGGGCCCTGGTGTTTTCCTGCCACCTGTCATACTCCGTGCCCCTCGGCCACGGGACTTCTTCGTATAGATTCACATGTATTTGTAAAATCCCTGAAGATAGGGACCAAGTCTGTTTGGTGCACTGCTTTATACAGGAAATATAACATAGTGCTTGGCACGTGGTAGGCACCTAATAAATGACCATTTTAAAGTTATGATCTTGCATTAAGAATCTTATGCAAATAATTTATAATGCCTTTACTTTAAGAGACTCCCATTTTTAGAAAAAAAATTCTGAATCTTCATCATCTTATAACATTTCTTTTCCCTCTTTTCTGACATGCACTTGATCCCTCCCCATGGAACCTGGAGGCTACTTATCCGACCCCAGGAACAGTGCACGGGGAGAAGCGATCCTATCTCAGGGTTTGTCTAGTTAATGCTCGACAATTTAGTAGGCAGAAAAAAACATCACAGATCTGCCTCTAGACTGTTTTTAAAAGCTCTAATCGAAGATAAGCTGGAGCTCAAACTGGGGTAAATCTCAGCCTCATGGCATGGAAACGAATCTCAGAATCACGCGCTGGCTGGCCCAGGCAGCTCTCACCTTGCTCTGGGAGCCCTGAAGCCACATATTGAGTTACCAGGCTATGGCTAGAACCTAGAGGCCACAGGAGCTTGCCAGGCATGTTCAGGGTTGGTGACACACAGACGCTTAATTTCACTTGCTAATGGATTCTTTTTATGTACAGTGGTCCCGCGGAGTTCAGTAAACAAGGATCTATTCACTCGTGGCTGTGGTTCAAGTAGCACAATATAATCTCTGCTCCAGCGTAGGATTTCTACAGCACTTAGCTCTGTTTCTTAACCAACCATCATTTCTAACCTGGTCCTTCATTAGGACTCACACAAGAACCAGAGAAACCACACAGAGAGTCTTCTGGTCCCTCCCCAGCCCCTCCCACCTCCGCAACCCTTGAGCTCTCACCCTGTGGAGACCCAGTGGCCCTCGATGGTCGGTGGCATCTGCACAGTGATCCGCGCGCCATTGTGGAGGTGTCTGAGCATGTGATGGCACTGGGATTCCTTGAAAGCCCTCCAGGCACTTTTCTCTAAGGACCGAGGATGGGATCTGCCATCAGGATGAAGGAGGGCAGAACCCTCTCCCAGCCCTGGAAAAGAAAGGTGGGCAGTTAGGGAAGGGCCTGGAGCATTTGAAGACTGAAGGCTTCCTCTGTTGTGTGCCACTCTGCTGGCTCCCACAGGACCCACTCTCCAAGGGGAAGTGTCCCTGGGAGCCACTTCCCAGGTGGCAAAACTGAGGTCCATGGGGACAAGGGCTTGCTTTGCTTGAGGTCACCTGGCTAGGTACCAGCAAAACAGGAGTTCGAATCCGTGCATCTATGAACGGTGACTAAGGCAGGCACCTGTGGGAGCACCTGTGTGGTGCAGGCAAGGGAGTGACCACAGCTATGGAGGACAGCCATGGACATGTCCCAGAGCCACCAGGGGAGGAGACAGGGTTGAAGGGAGACGTGAGAAAGGGGTCACTCGGAAGGGTGGACACGTGCCAGGCCACCTGTGGATGGGGAAGGACAGAGCTAGGGCACCAGTCTCGGTAGAAACGTAGCCTGGAGGTGGAAGGACCAGGGGCCGGGGAACAGCTCTGGAGCTTCCAGCAGGGAATCTCTTCCCTTGGTGGCCCCATCTGCTCACACCAGCACGTGCATTTTCTAGCTGTCTCCGCCTCTGGGTGGAGGTCCTTGCTCTGATCTGAGTGCAGTGTGTCCCCAAGGGCTTGCGAATCAAAAGCTTGGCTTCCAGTGTGGTGTTGCTGAGAGGTAGAGGGAGCTTCAGGAGATGGGGCCCAGGACAGACATTTAGGCCACCGGGTGCTGCCCTCAGGAGATGAGTGCAGTCAGTGGGACCCTGGATGGTGGTTGCAAGGGGGCTGTCATAAAAGAACGTGCCTGGCCACTCCCCAGCCTCTTATACTTCCTGACTTGCCATGTGACCTCCGCCTCTCACCAGCGCTCCTGCCAACATGCCGACCGTCCTGTGACACAGCCACGGGCCCAGAGGAGAGCCAGTACTGTGCTAACTGGGCTATCAGCCTCCAAGACGGAGCTCCACAAGAACCCAGTCTCAGAAAAACTGAACAGTCCACACAGTCTTTTTAATCAAGATAATTACGAGAAGATCACAATTTTGTTTCTGGAGAGTAAAGCATGACTAGGAATAAGTTTATCTTCACAATGGTATTTTAGGTTGGCCACCATCTACCCATGCAAAGTCACCACCAGCTGACGTCCAGAGGAAAGCAATGGGGACAAATGGGGCATCGCTGAGAGCCCAGTCCCCCTTGAGAGTCTCTCCTGAAGGGACCAACAAATCGATGGGTCTTAGGGAGGGCCCGCCATGTACTTGACACCATGTCAACAGAAAGAGACAAGAGTTAGACAAATGTGTGAAAATACAACAGAATCTACATAAAGTCAAACGACCCATCAGATCACTGCTCCTGAGGAGGCGATCCTTCGATTTCATCCAACCCCTGAATGACCTCATGGAGACCATGGCTCACGAGGGCCATCTGAAATCACAAGTGAGACCCAGAGTACAGTGACTTACAGCCACATGAAGAAAATCTACCAGGACACACTCAGGCCTGCAGGCAGGTGACATCCAGATATCTGAAATTTCTAGATTTCTGTCATATCCAGGTATCTGCTATCATGTGGTCGAAAAGCTCAAAGATGGAGCTACTGTTTGGTGGAGAGTCCCGGCTGCGAAACGGCAGCGTCCCCACTGTGACCTGGGTTTTCCTGCAGGTGAGTGCTGGTTTGAGAAGGAGCAGGATTTCAGCTGCTTTGGCACCTCACCTGAGCCCATGGCAAGGAGGCATGGCACCTCCTGGCATCTCCACCAGGTAAACCGTGACCAGCGATCCCGGACAAAGATGACTGGGTTGGGGTTAGGGCTAGGGGGTTAGGGTTAGGGGGTTAGGGTTAGGGTATTTAGAGTCAGGATTAGAGTTAAGGTGTTAGGGTTATGGTTAGGGTGTTAGGAATATGTAGTTAGAGTTAGGGTATTTGTTTTAGGGTTAGGGTATTTGTATTAGGGTTGGAGTGTTAGAATTAGGGTTAGGGGGATCGGGTTAGGTTGTTAGTATTAGAGTTAGGGTTAGGGTTAGGGTTTCAGGGTCAGGGTATTAGGATTATGCAGTTAGGGTTAGGGTATTTGTTTTAGGGTTAGGAATGTTAGGGTTAGGTTTATGCTGTTAGGGTTAGGGTTAAGTAGCTCAGGTTAATGCAGTCTCCCCGCTGGCTCTGTCTGGCCCAGTCCACTGCCTCTGGCTTGAGCTGGAATGAGGGAAACTGCAGAAACGGGAGATCTCTGTCTGGTGACCTTGTTACTATGTGGGAGGGTCCTCCTACTGGAGGGGCACTCCTGGTGTGTCCCCGCAGCCCTCACCATCCCTCCCCAGGCCATGGGAGGAGACAAGTTGTCTTTCCCAGCCATTTTTCTCCTTCTGTTTTGAGAGCCAGGCTGTTTACAAAGTATGTGCATTTTGATCAGCTCCCCCAGGTCTGATGACGCTGCCCTTCAGTGGTCAGCTCTGGCACTGGGGCAGTCAGCAAGGGATGAATCTGGTGAACGACTGGCCCTCCTATCATGGACACCATTGACAGCGTCCTCTGAGTGCTCTTCACTGTCTGGTCTTCAACCCCCATCTGTCCACACCACATTGTCCTCTTATTTGGTTTCAATCTGACGCAGGAGATACGATGCTCATAGGACCTCCCCGAGTCCCGGGGCTGCGATTCTCTTGATGACAGTAAA
Source organism: Marmota monax (assembly GCF_021218885.2). Classification (NCBI taxonomy): domain Eukaryota; kingdom Metazoa; phylum Chordata; class Mammalia; order Rodentia; family Sciuridae; genus Marmota; species Marmota monax. Next base: position 832,707 of record NW_026694584.1, on the reverse strand, counting down.
GCTTTTCTGAATGTCCCTGTTCAGCAATCAAGGAACAAAAGGCAACACGGCCTGCTGTTGGAGGGTCCACGTGTGATCGATCACGCTGTGAGGAGTTTCAGATAGGTTTTAGCCAAACTCACAAGGCACTGGGAGTCGGAGAAGGGTCTACTTGAAACAGGACCCAAGCATTCAGTAAAGGTGCCATCAGTGACCACAGCCAGGCTGTGTTCTAAAACGTGGTGGTAAACTCCCCCACCTGCATGTGTTTTCCATGGAGATAACAAGATGGGTGCAGTGGAGGGGCCGCTCGCTGGGGGGGAAATTGGACCTGCCACGGGGAGGGTTTCACTGAACCCGCGATTTCAATGATGGTTAAGATGCATCAGTATTTTGTTACCAGAGACAAAAACGATTGCATTTAAACGATGACACGAGGCTTTAACAGTAGTTCTGGGAAGCAGTGAGTCACTGCAGCAGCCGGGGGTGGCTCTGACATTCCTTTGATCTATTCAGGGAGACGTGGGGATTTCTCACGCAGCTCCATGGCCACTGCTTGCCCTTGGCGTTTGGGCAGTGGAGTGTAAGCACGGCCTGGCTCTCCTGGGCACCCTCAATTCTAAGTCACTGAAGGAGATGTAGGAGAGCACATGCCCGGCAGCCGCTCTGGCCATGACAGAATGTGGCTTCACTGATGTCTGACAGGCACCATGCTCTACTACAGGCCTGGTGGTCGGGGCGGAGGGCAGGAGCCATGGGTGAGGGGGGGCACTACACACGCAGACTCAGTGGTGTGCTCCTGATTCTCAGAACCAGCCTATCTGCCATCAGACTAGAGGTATGGAGCCCAAAGGCACATGGGAAGGAAGTGCCAGTGCTCAAAGGCGTGTCTGAGTCCAGTTGCCAGGGGCAAAGGCGGGCCGCCCTCCTGGCCACTGCAATCCCACCATAAAGAACTCCAAGCAGGAAACAAGGGCGTCCTGCCCCCGGCCATCCCCTGTCAGCACGGCAGCCGCCAACACCTGAACCTTCCAGGTGCTGGTATCCGCGTCTCTCTTGAGCAGAGGTGTCACCCACCTGCCAGAGCCGGCTTCTCCTGAGCACAGCGGTGTCATTACCATCAATGTTAGTGACAAGGCTCTTAGGCCAACCTCAAAAGGTCCCTCCTAACTAGAAGACAGTTAAAATAATGGTGAAAGTTGCCCAGGGTCAGCCTTACTCTGAGCCGGGAAGACAGACAAGCAGCTAGCTCTCAGGAGCGTTCACCAAGCGCCCGTGGCCCTGGAGTGGAAGGGGCGGGACCCCGAGCGCCAGACCTGGAGCCTGTCTGTTCTGCTGGCTCAACGAATGCCCATCAACTCTTACTGTGTCTATTTTAGGGACCAGAGGCACAGAGGGGAACAAAGGCAAGCTCTTGGACCTTGAGGTTCTCAAAGTCTCTCTGACATTCTGACATAGATGTTGAAAAGGGTAGAGATGACGAAGGAGGGGTCCTGGGAGGAAAAGTGGGACCCTAGAGGCAGAAGAGTGGCAGTGAGCACATATGCAGGTTGTTCCTGAGGCTGGAGTCACACAGGGAAGGCAGCCTCCTTTCAACCAGTGGTTGAGGAAACAAAGCCCAATCTGCCCATCACTGGAAAGCAGGGAAGAAGTGTCCAACTGGTTTGGGTTTCTGCCAACCAATACCCAAGCAACTGCGAGTGGGCCAGGCTGAGGGGCCCCTGAGGCAGTCAGTACAGTGGGAGCCTCAGTGAGCAGCCAGGTAGGGAGACACCCACAGCTGTCACAGCTCACCAAGGACGCTGTGACAGGCTCACGCTCTAGGGCAGTATTCAGTGTGGGGCAGAAGGACGGGCTGGTGTTCACACGGGTCTGTTTTCTACTGCTCTGACAAAACACCTGAGGCTTGGTAACTTGTTTTTCAAAATGAGGTTGATTGATCTCAGCTTTGGAGGAACAGCGGGTGGCCACAGCCTCTGCTCAGCTCTGGCGAGTCCTCTAGGCTGCACTGCATCCTGCGTCACAGCGTCACAGTGTCTCGGCGAAAGAGTGCCAGAGGAGATCATGTGGAGACAGGCAGAGTGTGCGAGAAGAGAGTACAAGGCAGGAAGGCTAGGTGAGGAGAGGTCATGAGACTGGAAGTGTAGGAGACCATGGGGCAGGACGAGTGCATGAGCAGAGGAGCAAGCGTCATAGCAGCGTCCTGACATCCGAGGCTTCCTCTGAGAGCAGCCCTGGTGCCCCCTCCAGGGATACCGCCTGAGAATTCTGGTCCACCAGGGGCCTGTGTTCCCGCATCCCCTGGAGGTGTAAGCCCAGCCGTTCACTCCCACAGTCAGGAGGCCTGCGGGTCAGGGTACTGCTCCCTGCACGGCAGCTGCGGACATTATAGCCTGGAGGCTGGGCTGGGTGAGGGTCTAGGCCCCAGAGGGGCTTGTGAAGGAAGCAGGCCCTGCATCTCCCTGTGGGTTATGGAGGACATCTCTGCCCGATGAAGGAAGGGCTGTCCAGGCAGAAGACACCACCTCCAACAGGAGGGCGCTGCTGTGCCCGTGGGGAGAACCAGGCTCAGGGATGGAGATGCCCGTGGGCAGAGGGCAGGCAGCCATGGTCAAGCAGGATGTACGTGTGGAGGGAGGCCCCTCTGGGAAGCTGAAGCGGCACCCCACAGCTTTCATCACTGTAAGGGCAGGAGGAGAATGCCACTGACGTTTTGGAAAGACCACTTTTTTTTTTTTTTGGAGGGATTAGGGACAAGCAGATCAGAAGCAGGAAGACCACGAGGAGCCTACTGCACCGGCTCAGTCTGGTATCGTTTCTGCACAAGTAAATGAGAAATGTGACGACTTTCAGCAAATGGCATTCCACCCTTTATGTGGTCTTGAAGGGCGCTGACCATTTTCTGCAAACTGGGGGTGAAAGAAGAGGGAGGGCCCGAGGAGGGGAGGGAGTAGGCGGGCAGGTTCAGCACTACTCTTGAAAAGGGACTTTTGAAAGTCCTTCTGCGTCCTACTTTAACAGATCTTAAGTGGCACACATCAATCATCCTGATGATTTGCAAGGCAGAACAAAACAACCGCAGCTGACAATGATGACCATTCTTGCCTGGGACACCTGTCATTCCTCGTAGTAAATGTGCTTATTACCTACAGTAATTTAAAAACCCTCCCCTTAATTGGATTATTTGTGTACTGTTGTCAATCACATATCTGGTTGTTGAAATGTGGACGCTGCTGTTGAAATGTGCAGCTGCCGTTGGCTCTTCTGACGATTTGCTTCTGCAGTGCCAGAGGACACTGAGGGACCCCGGCAGTCCACGGCACCAGCGCTCAGGCAGCCCCAGGCTCTGCGCCCAGCGGGGCCATTCTGTCACTGCAAGGCCTGGACGGACCCAGATGGAATTATGGCCGGGAGAATATGGGAGAAGTAAGTGGATTCTGGAAGGAAACTTCACCTGTTGAAAACGAATTAAGTCCTTCAGGCTCCAGGGCACAGTTTTATAGATTACCACTTCCAGAACATTCCACGAAACCCAGGAGCTCCGCAGGCTATCCATGTGTGTGCACTGGGGATTTACTCCCCCAGTAGTGCCACTCCACAATGGTACTCCCCAAGGACAACGCAAAGACCTTGTTGACCATCACAGTCTCGGTTGTCTCCTGTTCAGAGAACGAAAATTCCCAGGACATCAAATAGGAAACAGATTTTCCTAAATGAAAGGCAGCAGAAGGTTGGCCGTCCATGTAGGGCTGCCTGCCTAAGTGGAAGTCCACGTGGGGCTGGGTGTAGCTCAGAGTAGAATGCAGGCCTAGGTGAGGCCTGGGGTCCAATCCCCAGCACTGCCCCAAAGTAAAAGTGACCGAGCAGTTTAGGCCCCTTGAATTCACCGAATCCCGCACACAGAGTGTTCAGGGGAGGAAGGTAGTTCTGCTACGGTCACCACGTGGTGCCAGGTGCACTCAGAAAGCAGACCAGGCACGGGGAGATCAGGCAGGACCTTCCAAGAAAGTGGGGGCGGGAGGGGCAGTGCCTTCAGAAGCTCAACCTGCCTTCCTTCAACACTGCAGGTGCCTACTGTGTGCTGGGGTCTCTGTTAGGCAAGGACCACCCTTGACAGGAAATGAAAATTCCACAGATTCTCCCCTGGGTGGAGCTAATCCATGGAACATTCTAGTCAAAAAGGGCAGAAGGGTAGGATTACAACAAACAGGTGGGTGTCACTCACCCCATCGGGTGACACCCACTCCCAGAGCTGTACCTTTCCTATCTGAGCAGAGGTGAAGTCCACTTGTGTTGCAGGTGTAGTACATACAGTCCAAGACCTCTGTACTCAGGACTTAGAGGTAGGTGCACAGCTCCTGTTCAGGTGGCCCCGACACTCCCCTGCTGTCAGGACTGATGGGGAAACTTCACATGTACAGAACGTAAACCTTGTTGGGAGGGAGCAACAATTATTAAGCACACGTGGACTGAACTGGATCTAGGTCAGGATGGGCTCTCCGTATGTACTCTAATACTTTAGAAAAACCCATCTTAACAAAACAAAAAAATCACATTAGTTAAAATACTGATGGCTGTCTGTGGGTAAAAGTATTTGCTGGGGGACACTGGGGATGGCCCCCAGGGGTGTTCTACCACTGGGTTACACCCTAGCCCGTTGTAGTTTTTACTTTGAGACAGGGTCTGGCTACATTGTGGAGGCTGGCCTCGAGCCTGCTGCTTCCTGCCTGGGATGGCAGGTAGCTGGGATGACAGATGGGTGCCGGGTGTCTGCATGGGCAGAGGTTGAACGGCTCTCTTCCCATTCACTCTGCAGGTTCCCTCCTTCACTGGTCTGCCTGCAAACCTGGGCCATGCAGTGACGGGCGCACCTCAAGTCAGAACTGGCCGACGTGTAGAGGGCAGCTGATGAGATGAAGCGCAGTTAGTTATGTGGCCGTGAACTTGCCGGCTATTTAACAGGCACCCTCCTCATGAAGGTGTGCTTTGAAGTGGGTCCTGTCGGGTGAGCTCCAGGGCTGTCCCCTGGGACACAATGGACGTGGGTGCAGACACGCTGGTTCTGCTGCAATTCAAACGTGATGGGTGCTTACCAAGGTCTTATATTCATTTCCATTTTTTTTCTGCAATAAAAAGCTAAGAGAACTGCTTTTACCAACTGTACACCTTCATACTAAATGTGGTCTCCTTTTAGGAGAAATAATAAAGTCAAAGCTTCAAGCCTGGCTCCATTTAACTTTAGTGGATGAGTTATTTTCCAGTGACATCATTTTCAATGCCAAGGTCCCTGGGCTAGATACTGGGGTCAAACCAGAGACTGTAAAGCTGAGTGTGTGTACAGGGAGTGTGTGGGGGGGTGGTGTATGGGGTGTGTGTATGGGGTGTGTGTGTGTGGTGTGTGTGTGTGTGGTGCATGGCATGTGTGAATGGTGTATGTGTAAGTGTGGTATATGTGTGTGGGTGGTGTATGGGGTATGGGGTGTGTGTGTGTTGTAAGTGTGTGGGTAGTGTGAGGGTATGTAGTGTGTGGGTGTGTGGTATATGGATGTGTATGTGTGTGTGGCATAGGGTGTGTTTGCGTGTGTATGTGGCATTGGATGTGTGTGTGGTGTAGGGTGTGTGTGTGTGTGTGGTGTATGGGTGTGTGTTTACAGGGGGTATGTGTGTGTGGCATAGGGTGTGTTTGTGTGGCATAGGTTGTGTGTGTGTATGTGGCGTAGGGTGTACGTGTGGTGTATTGGGTGTGTATGTGTGTGGCATAGGGTGTGAGGAGGGGGCGTAGGGTGTGTGTGTGGCATAGGGTGTGTGTGTATGTGTGTGTGTGTGGCGTAGGGGGTGTGTATGTGTGGTGTATGGGTGTGTGTATAGGGTATGTGTGTGTATGTGGCTTAGGATGTGTGTGTGGTGTATGGTGTGTGTATGAGATGTGTGTGTGTGTGGTGAGGCATGTGTGGGATCCTTAGCCTGTAGAGTGGCCCAGGGGGGCTGTCCTCTGGCTCTGGGGCTCTGCAGTGGGCATTTCTTCCTAACCCTGGGTGTTTGCAGGAGTCCTTGGGGAGAGGACACCCCTCCCAGTTTCCACCCTGACAGTGGTGACACTGGCACGTGTCACCTAGCAGGTCTTCACAAGTGAGTGTGGAATGAGGGGCCAGTGGAATGATCAAAGCGCCCTTCATGACACTAGTGGGACACCACATGCCCCTTGACCTAGAACCTGTCTCTCACTCCCTTTCCAGAAGGATCTACTCGAAGTGAATGAAGTGTCCCATGAGCAGTCCACAGACGTTTGGACTGGGAGGGACGCACAGGAGCCTTGGCGACATGGCCTCCCCAGGGTCCCTGGTAAGGGCCTCAGCTGCAGGCATGGAGCCTGCTGCAGTCCCGCCCTGTGGCGAGTACTGGACACCCTGCACCCAGGCCATCGCCAGCAGACTGCTCTATGCTTCACTTTGACCCACTGCATCAAGTTGTCATGAGACACCCCTCAACAGCAGGTAACTATGGCCACTGCTCCCACCTCTCTAGACCTCTTCTCTTCTGAGGGGGACAAGAGGGCAGGTGACTGTAAGCTCCCCAGCCACCTGAGCCATGTCTGAAGCAAGTCCATTGTTTTAACAAGGGAAATATCCAGCAAGGGCCCGAGGCCTTCGGCCCTTTGTGCACAAATGAGTCAGGTTCCTTTCCGAGATTTCCTTTTCTTTTAATGAAAAAGATGGCAAAGGGTATGGGGAAGGCTTTCTTGGTACAAAAACTATCTTCAATAAACTGGAGTTTCCAAGATTTCTATTTTGTGCCATTTAAAAGTTTCCTCTCATTCTGATGGTCACCCACTCAGTCTTTAAGTCTGGACAGCATAAGCCTGAGTGAAGGGGAATTGTTGGAGAAGTCTCCACCTCCCCAAAAGTCAGTGTCCCCTTTCAAAGTCATACACTGCCGGACATGCTCCACATCTGGCCCAGTGTCAGGTCCCCACAAACCAAGAGGAAGCGCCTCACTGGGCGTTCAAACACCACTTACTCACTCGATCTGGATGCCTCCTGCTAATCTGCCTTTCTGGGGCTGACTGACTTTTAGAACTGGACATCTGAACATCCGCAGCTTTCCTCTAAGCAAAGAAAACAGTGATAATGGATATTTCCCAGCCGCATGCTTTCATGACACTCAACGGGTTTTATTTGGATTAAGAAATGCAATTGTTTTCAGAGTCCGAAGAAGAGGAGAGCAAAGGTGACATGTGTACTTTGATGCCAACACATTTTGAACCTGGGTCTTGCCCGACATTTACAGTTTTAAAAAAGAACAAAAATAAACACTAGGCTCAAGTCCTGCCAGAGACTAATTTACTCACCAACAGAACTTAGGGGTGATTTATGACTTGCAATGAATTGAAATGATGTGGCCAAGAACCTGAACAAAGGCTGGATGCCACACATGACGGTATCACCTGTGTCCTCACCTGGCTCTGTGTGCTTTTCCATCTCATTGACCTGACTTGTCAGTGCAACCCTCTGAGTATGTGTGTGTGAAGATAAATGTATTAAAGTTTGTCATAAGTACATTTAGAAACATTGAACACTTGCTTCCATCTACAAAGTTATTATCATAAAGAGAAAAATGGTATCACATAGTTCCAGAAATCAAATGCCTACTTATCAGGAAAAAGTCATTAAGTCACTCTAAGAAGATTTCAGGACTTCCCTCACACAGACACATGTCTACTGACACAAATGATTGATCTTGCTTCTACAGAAGTCTCAAATGCCTGTGAAACCCTCTGTTGAGCATTAGGACATGCTCCATGAAAACATTCCTGGGGTCAAGTGGATCAATACCCTTTTTCTGTTAAAACTACTTCCATCAAGCAAAAATTGGGAGGAGGCTATATCCATTTTTTTTTCCTGGTGCTTGACATCATCCTAACCAATTAAGATAAACCTTTCTGAGGATTTATAAATTGAACTACTATCCCCTCTGTTTACTTCTTGCATTGATCTCCAAAAGCTTCTGGAGAATTTTGTCACTGCAAATTTATTTTGGAATTGTAGATGCTTTTGGTAGGTTAAGCCATATCATCCAATTAAACTTGCAAACCTCCTTTTTTATCTTAAATTCTTCCCCTCCGCATACACACAGACTCCACAGACTGCGTCTTCCAGTTGCCCGGCTCCACTAAGACCCCTCCCACCAAGGCAGGCTGACCCAGACTCCAAGGAACCACCACATCTCAAAGTCAAGAGAATTGGGGCTATCCTAGACCAGAGGACATATGGACATGCTTGGGCTCTTGATGTCTGCCAGCTACTGCATCCCAGGTTGGCCTGGGGGGAGGAGTGTATAGACAACCCCCACCTTTCCAAGGAGGGAGGAACTCTTTAGAGGAAACCGAGCTACACCTCTGAGATCTCTTCTGCAGTTCAAAAGGCAGTGCTTGTCTGCAAAGAATTCTGCACATGCCAAGTTTTTAAGTAATTTCTCTTATTTGAATTGAATTTTCATTTGCATGACCTTCTTCTCCACAGATACTACAAGTCTTTCAAAGGGGCCAATTTTGCCTGTTTCGTCTCTCTTTTTTCTTGTGTGTGTGGCAGCTGCTGTTTGATCTGCTCATTGGCTCTGATTTGTTTCATGTTTCAGCCAAAGATTAAAACTGCTCTGTAATTCTAAGCAGATGGGCCTAGGAGCCCAACCCTGTAATTACACCTTCTCTCTTCTGCTCTGAACTGCCAGCTTCCACCCTAACTCTGAGAGCGTGGGGATGGCTGGGGCTCAGAGCACACCTTGGCAATCAGCAGGTCTGGCCCAACCAGACATGTTCGCTGGGCCTGGGAGCTACAGGAGCCTCCCACTGGTGGCAAGACTACAAAGAAAGAAAGACACAGCAGCTTGTGGGTTAAACTCTCTTCCCTTTCCTTGATCCTCCGGGGTCGACAGCCCAGTTTTTCAGTGCTGACTCCAAGGCATTGTAAAGCCAGAGGCAGCTGCAAGTTCTGGGGTGACTGTGGTGGGTTCAGGGTAAGGACAGTCCTGAAGTCATTCTTGAGATGTCAGGTGTCTGGCTGTTAGGGACAGTTGCTTAGGATATTTTCTGGCACACTGTGTTCTGCAATGGCCACTATGAATATCAACAATGACCTGCACAAAACCTACCTTCTTCACACCAATGCATTTGTTATATTGCTCAGTGCGATTTCTGTAACTCTATTCAAAGGCTGACACTCCCGAGAAAATGTGGCATGGGAAGCACAAACAGAACACATCCAGTGAGAGAAGCAGGGCATCAGGTCCCGGGAACCTTAGTAAACTGGGTTTCAGGTTAAATCCTAGCTACCAGAAGCCCTTGAACTGCACCCAGAGGGCCAGCGGAGGCCACCGCACCCCACCTTCCCAGAGAGAGCCCAGAGTGCAAGCAGACCACAAACACAGGTCCTGGACCGCACAGGGACACCGCGAGGTGTACTGCCCTTAAGCGATCAAGGTTTCTCTTTTCAGTAAGGGCTCGGACCGCACTAAGAGCCCCTGCGCGCTGACACTTTGGAAACAGGATCGCGAAGCCTGCGATTTCGTGACAGTCTCCAGTCCGAAAAGCCAACAGAGTGGATAAAAGTATTCCTTCGGACGCGAAGCAACAGATTCTGGAGATAAAAGCGTCGGTGTGGGCGACGTTTGCGCCTTTGCAGAAAGAACACTTCGGCAGCAACACAGCTCCGGAGCCCCAGCACGGGGCAGGGACCGTGGGGCCGCAGCGGAGCAGGGCTGTCCCCGGCCCGCGAGGGGCAGTGCAGACCGCGCGGCGCAGCTGGTTCCACGCTGTACTCACCGTGCAGCAGGAGGGCCGGGAACAGGTAGCTGAGCAGCAGGCGGCGCGGACAGGACATCTCCAGCGCTCCGTGGCCTCAGCCCGCGGCGCGTCCGCGCCCGGGCGCTCTGCGCTCCCCTCCGCTGGGCCGGCTGGCGCGGGGCGTGCAGGGCTAGCTCGGCGGCCAGGCCGGCCTCGGCCTCAGGCGAGGGCTCGGCGCCCCATGCCCCGCGGGCCCCGGTGGGCGCCCGGCCCGCGTCAGCGCCGCCGCCTCCCCGCGTCCCGCCCCGGCCTCCGCGCGCCCGGGCCCGCGTCCCGCCCCGGCCGCCGCGCGCGCCGCCCCGAGCTGCAGTGGCCGCCGCCGCCGCGCCTCTTCATATTTCCCCAGCGCCACCGGCAGGGCGGCTGCGGCGGGGCGGGGACTAGGGGCGGGGCCGGGGCGGGGCGAGGGCGGGCGCTGGCCACGCCCCCCGGACCGGCTCCTCCCGCCGCCCTTCTTCCTCCCACTCTCTCCCCATTTCTTCCCCTCCTCCTCCCCTCCTCCCAGGGCCCCTTGGGACCTCTTGGCTGAACGCGCCCCTAGCTTTCCTTCTCCTTTTTCTCCTCCTCCCTTTCCTCCTTCTGCCCCATCCTTTCCCTCCAGAGCCCCTTCCTCCCCCGCCCCGTCTTTACCTGCCCTCTCCCTCCACCTCCCCTCCTGCCCCAGTCCTTTCCCTCCTGCCCAGCTGCCCGCTCCATTTGCGCTTCCTCCCTACCACTCCCTTGAGGGGCTTACAGGTTTGGGACTATATCCCTTCTGCGAGTGAGGAAATAGGCCCTTCACCCTCTGGCCCACCGCATGGGTATGGATTCACACTTGGAAAGCGTCTCCATACTTTTGTCCAGGGCCCACCAGGCTGCGGGTTTGCAGTGGGAGCTGGGCAAAGTGGGCCTGCTAAGATTGGGCCGTGAGTGTGCTCTTGCACATACACGTGCCAGAGAGAGAGAGAGATTAGAGAGGAGTTGGGATCAGCAGAACTGCTCTGCAGCCTGTGCAGCCTTCACTGCAAGCCCCCATCGCTAGTGAGCACTTGGGCTACTCTGGGGAGCATAGAAGCCCTGTCGCAGGCCCTGACCTGTGAGGAACAAGATGTAGGCAGCAGGAGCCCTTTATCTTTTCCACCCCCTCGCAGGAAGCAGAAGACTTGTTGAAACACAGGAGAAATCTGAGAGAACCTCTCCCTTATTCTCCTTCTCTGATCCTCCCCCACCACAAATCTAATAACCACAAACAGGATGATCTTATTTGTGTCCTGTGGTCTGAGGAAGGGGTGTTTTTCCTTTAGGGTGATTTTCCTTTGGCCTTTGAGACTTCAAGGCAGAAACAGCTTCCTCCCTAGTCCTGAATTCCCTGGAGAGCTGGTACAAAGCCCCTACTTCACCTGGGAGATCCCTCTGCAGAGGAGCCCTTCACTTCTCCCAGCCAGCTTAATGGGCTCCTAAGCTAATGTCAGTCCACCTCTTCTCCTGGGACAAAGAGCAGGCATGAGATGGGTGTAGAGAGCATTGTTTGACTCAGCCCTGCTAGGGTTTTCCCTAAATAAAACACGTTACATGAATGCCTGACTTTCCAAGAGAGTTTTCTGCCCCTTTGAACAAAGCAATAATTCAATTCCTTAGGCATTAGACTTTCAAAACTAGTTGGATCTTGACTTCATTATGATAGTAAAATACAAGAGGATGCACTTGACAGTTTCCACTTTCCCAGCGCCCCCACCCTACCTCGTCACCAGTGTTTTGGTGTGATGGTAAATATTACCATCATTCCTCTTTCCATCATTAACATGGGGAATTATAACACATACCACACATACCGGCTGCTCCCTTACAGAGTGTCCTGAGAGTCAATGTCACCACTGTTTGCTGACCATGAACATCAGCATCTCTGTGTGGGCTCAAGAAGACCCTGGGAATGATGCCCTGGAGCCATGGATGTGTTTCCAGTGAATCTTGCCTGGCTCCCTCTTTCTGGTTAGGGTTAGGGTTAGGGTTAGGGTATGCTCATCCTGGTTGCCTGGCGTGGGCGGCCACAGTGATATGTAGGATTTGAATGTCTCTCAAGAGATGGTCAGATTTTCATTTTAAATGAAGAACTTGACTTCTTCACAAATGTTGGGCAGTTGGAAATGATATAGCACTCATTGCCTGCTTAGGCAAAACATGGGCCTTGGCACCAAGAACACACACCAGCCCGTACCAAAAAAGGAACACACACTAGGATCCTCGGTCACGTTGAGGTTTTGCAGTTCTCTCTCCCACTTAATGCCTTTCAGTCCCAGGGAATATTTGGATCAAGCAAACAACGGAAGAGGCTATGAGGAGCAGGTGTTTTCCTATAAGCAGCTTTGTTGATAGTGACTGAAAAATGTCAAGGTCATTCATTACACATTAGTACAACAAGTAGTTAATACATTCACTTCAGTAGTTATTTGATTTTGTTATATAAATAAGAAAGAATAAAACCAAGGGCCAGCTGTAATTTGGCCCCTTCTTGACATTCAAGTTGTTTCAATGTTCTGTTTTCCCAACTGGTTCCACCAGTGTGGTGTAAACAGCCGGAATGAGACCAGCAGTTTGGAATCCATTTGCGGTGAACTCTCTCCTCCCGATGTCTTAGGTTTAGATACTGGACCCTGCACATGGCCCGTCCAGAGGTGTCCTGTGGACAACTGCTGCCTGCTGAGGAGGTCTTCCCCATAGGCTCATCTTCTGTGTGGCTTCTGTTTGTTTTCTTTTCAGATGGGACCTACATTGCCCATGCTGACCTTGAACTCCTGGGCTCAGGTGACCCTCCTGCCTTAGCCTCCCAGGAGCTGGACTGCACCACTGTGCCAGGCTGCACCACTGTGCCAGGCTTCTGTATTACTTTTTGCTTTTGCTAGAATGTACCCACTTCTGAAGAAGAATGAAAAAAAAAAAAAAATATATATATATATATATATATATATATATATATATATATATATATATATATATTACAGATTTGTTTGAGAGTGGTTATTTGTGAATCTATGCTCAGAGTCATAGGATCAGGAAGAGGACCTTGCTGGGAAGTGATAAAGCTATTGTTAAATCAGCTCAGAATGTAGAGCTCTGAGCATAGAAAGTCCCCAGACTAGCGGAGAGGGCACCAGCCTAGAGCAGGAGCCTGGGTGCCCTGTCCTGGTGATAATGAGAGAAGCCCTGATGGGCCACTGGGAAGGACCCTTTGGCAGCATCCCCAAGCAAGTGAGATACCCAGAGGACTGTATGCAATGGTCGTGTCAGGAGAAGAAAAAAGCGTGAAGGAGGGAACTCTCATGATTTGCTCCGGCAGCATCATGATCACCTAATGGTCTTTTCCTCGGGGCATTGCTGATTGGCTCCTGAGCCATGACCTCTTCTCTGTCAGAACTGACCGCTTTTCCTGTAGGAACTGTGACCAGGAGCCAATGTTTTAGGATGTGCTTTGCAGGGAATGGTTGGATCCATCAGTTGGGCTTGATTTTCACAGCAGGATGTCACAATCTTTAGGGGGCATGGATCAGTGGAGCCGTAGCAAGCTCACTATCATTGTTACCCTGGGAGGTTTGGGGACCAAGGCCCATAAAACCTGTGCCACCACTTGCTTTTCTAACACAGGCTTTGCAAAAGTTAACATCATGCAAACCGTTTGGAATTTCAGAGGTGCGAGGCTTTTCTTTTCTTGAAGAAAATGGTATGTTTCAGAAGGGCCAGAGTAATAAATGTGAATACCAAGACGTGCGCATGATGAACCTGTGGGAGTGGCGCTGTGGCCTCAGGCTGGGAATGTCAGCAGGCACAGGACTGTGCTCAGGACATGCTGGACGTCGGTGCCAGCCTGTGACATAGGTTAAATCCCCACAGGCTGGGACACCTGGAGGTGGGACCTGTTGCCTCTTTGCCCCACTCCTTGCTCCACCCCACCGCATACCGGAGCCAGATGGGCCTTCAGCTTTGCCTGCAGCAGGACTTTGGTCCACGGTGAAGACATACACATTTTAAAAAATCCTACACATCTTCCTCAGAGGCAGAGATAAGGACATCCCTCTGCGGAAGCCTTGGAATGGGTCACACTAAGAATCCTACTTTTTAAACACACTAAGTGCAACAGACTCCATACCGAAAATTAAACAGATGCATCTGAACAGCACAATCTTCAGGGCCTAAGAAACGAAACACCACACATCACGCTCCTCTTCAGTTCCTTCCAGTCTCCCTGCGCGAGAGCAGCAACGAGGTGCTCATGGGCCTGCCGTTCTTCCTCCACCACTGACCGTCCGTCCGCAGGGATAGAGTGGCTGCTTGACACCAGACACACCCTGTGACCATGCAGGGCACAGATGGTGTGCAGGAGGGTGACAGCTGCCATCAGACACCTCTTCTTGGGAAGCAGACTCAGGCTAAGGACCCAGCACAGGAGAGGAGATGTGGCCCCAGCATTTGATCTGAGACCCACTCCCCCGCCGGGGGTGCTTTCTGGGAGGCTGGTGGCCCTGTCTAGTGGCTTGAAGGTTCAACTGGAGTTTGTAACTCTTTGAGAACAGAAAGGAAGCTGGAAGTTCTGTCCCCTCCCCAGACCCTTCTCAAGTCCGTCCAAAAGGGTGCTTCTAAGACCAGATCATCAGGAGGGAGTCCTTCCAAGCCAGCTCCACCCTAAGCCACTATTCACAGGCTCCCGCAGGAAGACAGAACTCTGGTGTTGGAGAGCAGAGGTGCTGCAATGCTCAGACCCGGCTGGGGCTGGGATGTGCTTCATGGTGGAGAGCTTGCCCAGCGAGGCCCTGGATGTGACCCCAGCCATAGCACCACGAGAAACAACAACGTGTCTGACATAGAGTCAGCCAAGCCCGGCTGCTGAGGAGCCAGAGTGCTAGGCAGGAGCAACTTGGCTGTGTGACCTTGGGCAGGGCACTCACCCTGGCTGGGCCCAGTCAGATGCATACGTACAGTTCAGCACTACACAAGTTCACCCTAAAAAAGTAACTCACTGACAAGAACGAGTTAGATCAGACCATGTATCCTCAACAATGGAGAAGCTGCTCCCCAGGGGACAAGAACTTTTTCTATGGCTGAGTGTGTGTGAAAAAGCTTAGGTGTGACCATGATTTGTGGCCCTCCAAAGGAACACAGTGCTGATGAAAAATGAATCCACGGTACCTACAGTCTAGTGGGAGGAAGATAATGAGAAAAAAAGTGTTTTAAAAGTCTCTTTGGGGGCAATAATGAAAAAGTTTTGAGGAGCCCTGTGTAAGATGAGTGAGTGATAGGTTAGTCCTGTTATAACTGGTCACATGTCAGACATGCACATTGACTTCATCCCTTTAACTCTCCGAATAGTGGGACAACATGGAACTAAAGATCTCACTTCAGCTGACCATCTAAGTGACAACCTGCCGTCTGAATACGACATCGTAAGGTCACCCTCAATATTGATCTTGTTATTTGCTTGATTTTCATCGTCTTTGAAGATTATTTTATTGGCTATCATGGGTTCACTAAACAATTCAGTATGAATTATGACATAACCTAATATCCATGAGTTGCCTTCACCTTATTTAGATTTTATCAACAGGTGCTTACCCTGAGAAGGATGCACTGTACTCCCGTGGTGATGAAGGTAAGGTATTCTCTTGTGTTTGTTTTTTTATTTTTTATTTATTGGTTCTTTTTAAATATTTATTTTTTAGTTATAGGTAGACACCATATCTCATTTTTTTTTATGTGGTACTGAGGGTCAAACCCAGTGCTTCATGCATGCCAGGCATATACTCTACCTCTGAGCCATAACCCCAGCCCCTCTTTTTAGTTTTGTAGAACATTAGGACTCACTTTGACATAGTCATAGAACATGGAATATAATTTCTTCTAATTCAGTCCCCCGTATTTCCCTCCCCAACCTTCTCCCCAGTTTCCCTCCCTCTATTGATATTTCTGATATTTCTGCTATTTGCTTATATAATTTTAAAAACTAGTGTCTGGTGGGCGGGCGTGATGCTGGGACTCACTGTGGTCCATTTGCACGTGTGCACAGGGGAGTTGGATCAGGGTCAGTTCACTGTCTTCCCCTGTCCCGTCCTCCTCCCTCCATCCTAGCCCCTTCCCCTACTCCACCAATGACTCTTCCATTTTGATGGAATTTCCCGCCCCTTATTCTTTTCTTTCTTTTATTCCTCCCCCACCCCACATATTTTGGACTGGCTTCCCCCGTCAGACAAAGCATACAACCTTGTCTTTCTGGATCTTGACTTCATGTTGGTGTGGATCTGAGCAAGCTAGTGCTCTCCAAGCTGTTCACATCATGTACAGTTAAGAGCACTGTATGCTTCCTCAGCATGGCACCACAGACTTGCCACATGCAACTGGAGTTTCATATCACTTTCAACATACCAAACACATGAGGAAATATTGATTTCAAAATAAATTCAAAGGCTTACGTGTATTTGGATGGTGATTTTCATGTGGTCTGTATAAGGGCAATGTCGTGACCTATTCCTGGCATGGACTGATTCTCCAGGTGGCCACACAATACCAGATCTTCCAAAGGAGATAATAAGCAGACTTCCATTGTTTTAACCATTCAAAGGCCAAAGTTCAGGCCAGAGGGCTCTGATCAAAGTTGCAAGGCCAGGATCCTGAAGGGAGGCATCCTCAGTGTCCGAAGCAATCCTCTCCATATTTCCCATCCATTGCATGCCCCGTCCTGTCTGTGTTGTTTCTCTTGGATTTAGATAGTTCACTTTTGCTGGTCTCTCTTGCTGGTCTCTCTTTTTAAGTGGGAAACTAAGACCACAGAGATGGAGTGGATTGCCCCAAATTCACAACTGCATAGAAGTGGGACTTCTATTTCATAGCAGTGGTTTTCAGACATTCAGTGATGTCCTGCTTCACTTCTGCGACAGTCTTGGACTTCTCCATCTTATATTGAGATATCTGAGCCAATGGGAGGATTTATGTAGGCTATTTGGACATTGACTGTAGCTGGGATCTTAAAGCTTAGATATTTTACAGATAAGGTTTTATGGGTAAAATATGCAAACATTGTAGTTTTAGAGCAGATAACTGCAATCTGTAAAGGCAGGTGAACCAGCCACGAAAATGCTGCCGCAGCTTGGCGTCTGAATGTTTCCGTGTTAGGGCTCGGCTAGGCCGCATATCCCGTGACTGTGTTTCCAGGGGTGTGCATGGAGAGGGGTGACCACTCAGGAATGGCTGTGTGTAGTCACATTTCATCTCTCTGAAGCCTAGGTCTCTGATGCACACATGGGCACCCAATTCCACGCCACAGTGACAGTTCATCTCCACATTAATGTAACATTTATAATTCCCTAGAGACTTCCAAATATGTGACGTCTGTCTTGGCTTCCTGCAGTTTTGAGAAGGCCAGAAGACAGTGGGGCTGTTCCAAGGTAGAGTGGAAAACCCCAAGAGAGGCGAGGAAGGCCTCCAAGGCGCGAGAAGGTGCGCTGCCCTCTGAGGTGCGGATCAGGCTCCGAGTCAGACTCTGCTGTTTCTCCACAGGACTTGGTGACTTTGCCCTGTGCTTGCAGAGACAGCAAGAGGGGAACTCTGTAAACAGATACATAGTGAAAGGCGCCAGGGTTCTGGCCACTGAGGATGGACGTGAGCTGGCCCTACAGGCCCAGGCAAGCCTACCTGCACCAGCAGGTTATTTCTTCACGATTTGCCCCAGTGTTTTTCTCAGGTGGAGTAACGGGCGCCTACATCCATAGCTGGTGAGAGACTCTCAGTGGAGGAGAGGGGACCAAATGTTTTACTGTGACAGACCCATTGACTCAAATGAGCAAACTGTTGGAGAGTAGGGAGAGAGGAACAGGGTCAGGAGCTCCAGCCATGCACGGATGGCATGCTCTGGGCCCACGGGGCTAGTGGGGGCCAGCTGGCTGATCTCACTTTAGTGGCAATGGCCCTCGGCTGTGAGGACAGTGTCCCTCCGGTGGGGATGGCTGCCTGAGGATGGGACAGGTGCCTGAGACATAGCTGGGCTCAGACTACACAGCAGCACTGCCCAGCGCTTCCCTCTTGGAATTCCAGAAGGGGGTGAGCAACTCGAAACGGTCTACAGAGGTGGGCGCAGGGGACATTAAAGAGACACTCGGAACTCAGGAAGGTGGTGTCTCCTCGTGGTGGATGGCAAGAGCCCGGTTCCAGCCAGAGGGTCTAGAGGCCCGTCCATCAGAGCTCTGTCACCACCCAGTGGGGTGGCCAGGACTCCAGGTCTCCCGTCTCATCCCAGGGCACCTTCCTCTCCACCTGAGCTTCCATGCTCTCTCTTTTGTGCTGATTAAAAACTTGGAGGTCAGGCCCGCTACAAAGCCCTGTTGATTAAATTAATCACTTTCTTGGTTTCCTCTTAAATATGCCTGGTTGGCCTTCTGTGGCCATGGGCTCCGGGTCCTCAGCCTCAACCAACGACCAGTTGAACATACTGGGGAAACTGCCTTTGTGCTGACCACGGGCAGACGTTTTTCTTGTCATCATCCCATGATGTTACGCTACAGCACCTGTCTGCACAGTGTTCTCACTGCGTTTGGTATTATCAGCCGGCTAGAGGTGACTGGGGCCGCAGGAGGATTGCAAGGTTCTGTGCAGGTACTATGCCGTTTTATGTGTGGGATAGGAGCACGTGAGGACTGTGCTGTCCATGGGGTCCCTGGTTACTGAGGGGCAATGGGACCTCGTGTCCCTGCTTCTTTCCCTGACTGCATCCATTCTGCCTTTGGTGCTTCTGGGCCTGTGTGAGGCTCCTGTCCTGCTGTCCAGTATTTTCTGCTTCCCCTTGAGCTCCTGGTTTGTGATCTTGGTGTAAAGTTTTAGGAGTGTAACTAGGGATCCAACCTTATCTATGGCACTGGTGATTTGGGGTCCCACTATAGTTGTTTCCTGGATGTGGGAGGTCATTGTGCTTCTGTGAGGACAAGCCCTGGAGAAAGCAGCTCTGCAAGATCCATTCAGGCTGCAGAGCAGTACCCGATGACTGGGGAAAGACAGCCCCGCCACGCACATCCTCCCATGCCCCGGCGGCCTCAGACCCTCCTTGCAGAAGGCAGTACAGAGGGATTCCCTTGCCACTGCAGAGTCAGATGTGCTGAGTGTCCAAGATTTGGTGGCTCTCCAAGGACATGGATGGGCAATGGGCAGGACAGGTAGGTGGGAGGGGTCAGCCGTTGCTTTGTGTATGGTGGAAGTGAGGCTGAGCATTTCCAGCCCAGGCTGAACGTCACCGGGTACACACTGTCACCAATTCCACAGGAGCCGCTGCGGCGCATGACCTCTGACATGTTTGGAGAGGGCTGGCCCAGTGTGTTATGCCGAACCCAGCAGCTCACAGTGAAGCTCTTGATCCAACCACCTGCAAAAACTTTGCATAGAAGACCCTTCCCCTCAAGTCCCGGACACTCATGCACCACTCTGCCACGGGGAAGAGCCCCAGCGTGGACAACAGCATTGGTGCAGGTGGGTGGGAGGTGTAGAAAATACTGGAGCGGAAGAGCCGGACAGCACTATCCAGGCTGGAGCTAGTTACATGGCAAGCAGAGTGCACATCCACACGTCCACACACATATTTGTCCCATCCCGACGCTTTCAAAGTCCTACCCTTGGACGTGAAATGATGGCAGGCACAGGCTCCGCTCTGTTCCCCAGAGGCTGGCGTAACTCGGGGAGATGGGTTAGTGCTGCAGCCGGCTGGCCACCCAAGAATCTGCAGAAGCAGTAATTAAAATCACAGCACAGCCAAACAATCAAACACAGACATTAGCTCTGTCCAACCAGAAGAGAACAGGGCAGTCAAAGGACAGAAAAGGATGTGGAGAAGAACCGTCGTGGAGTGCTCTCAGACCAACGCCGGCAGATAGAGAGCCCAGCAGCAAAGAAGGGGACGTGGTTCCGACCTCCTGCTTCAATCACCATCATTTATGGAAGACCAAGTCTTACTTCTGCTCTCATACATTCTTGAAAATTAGACTCTAAGGTGGTGACAAGCTAGTCAAGTATGTGTGGGAGTCACTGCGGACAGATGCCATCCTCATTTGAAGGCTGTTGGCTTTCTAGAATTTTCTGGGAGAATCTAGTCACTTGTATCTACAACCTTTCTAAATAATGGTGATAGAGTAGAAAGAGTCATAATGGTGCACATGAGAACGTGCTTTCACTTTCCAGCAGGGACGTCGCCTGCCTGGGATTGGGAGTGCAATCTGGGGGTCTGAATGGGACTAATATTCCAGACCCTTCCATGTACCCTGGGAGAGCCCGTGTGCAACCCAAGGTCCCCGTGAGAGGAGAGCCACTCCTTGGCATTGGCGGTAGATTAGGGACTTGGATTTTGTCCAGCACTGACACAGTGAGGGGCCCAAGATGGGTGAGGACTAGGCACCAGCCTGCAGGTGGCCCGGGCCCGAGTCCTCCTTTCGTTTTCTGATTCCCCAGGTTCTATCCCCATGTCATGACCATTGCTTAGAACATAACGAGAACCTTCTGTGGGTCATCAGTAAACACTGAGTGTCCACCGTGTTTCAGGAGTGGTCTATGCAGGCGCACCATTACTCTCACCAGGAAAACCCAG
This sequence comes from Marmota monax, assembly GCF_021218885.2. Taxonomy (NCBI): domain Eukaryota; kingdom Metazoa; phylum Chordata; class Mammalia; order Rodentia; family Sciuridae; genus Marmota; species Marmota monax. The sequence continues at coordinate 812,308 of NW_026694584.1, read as the reverse complement.
AGGGCATCAGGGCTCCGGGCAGAGCCTCTGCGACACTGCCCTTCCTTCTCTCTGGACCCTGCTGACCTGGGTTGGTTCCTCTCCCATGCTGAAAACTCGTCTCTCTGATGCTTCCTTTCTTTGCCTGATCCTCTCAAAAGATACCAGAGTTCTCATGGTCTTTGCCTTTCTTCTTTAACAAACAGGATTTGAGTTCAGAAACTCATTCATGATAAAATGTAAATAATCTGGACGTCCTGAAAGGTTGGCCTGTATCTGAGTTCTTCCTCTGAAGTTGAGGGGGCCGTGAGCTGGAGTGAGCTGGACAGTGGAATCCCGTAGCGCCCACTGCCTGCACCCCAGGCATCTGCTCTGGGAGATGCTGCCCGAACCTCAGAGCCAAGCCCTGTCCCGTGGGCAGCGAGTGGGGAGAGAGTGGTGGAGACCTGGCTCTGCTGGTGTATTCTGAGCTCGGGGAAGCCAGATTTTCCCTTCCTTTACATTAGAGCTCTGGTCCTTTGTTTATTGTTTTAGCGGGGGCTGGAGAATGTGGCAATGGCACCAGGTGTTGTCTTGGTTCTGTTCTGACTTGTGAACGTTATCTGGTTCTATTCTGTTTCCACCTTGTGCAATATGGGTCCCATATCTCAGGGATCTGAGCCTTTAACCAGGTTGCAAAACCCTTCCCTTTCTCATGTGAAAGCAAGGAAGGGGGGAGCTGGTCTGAGGATAGTCAGCATACCTCTTTAGGTGGGCTTCAGGGCTGTTGGCTTCTCGCCTGTGGACTCCCGTTCACTCTCCTAGGGCTGGTAATTCCGTCTTCTGTGGGACCTTGCTGGAGAAGGTATCAGGGACTACCTTCTTTCATTCTGCACATTTCCCTGCCTATGATGCAATCTCTCCTCTTTCATTCCCTGGTGGTGATTTCTGGTGGCAAGCTGAGGATCTGAGATTCCTAGTCCTTCCGGCCCTTGTGGCCTCAGCCCTGGGGTCTTCTCTAAAAGGGCAGTGATACATCCAAGATCTGGCAGTGCTCCATCACGGAACACTCCAGCGGTCCTGCATGTTCCACAAGATCACCATCCTGGAAGAAGTGGCCCCGGGGTCATGATGGACACTGCAGGCTCTGGATGAATCTCGAGATGGCTCAAACTTCCCACATGTAGCAAGGTGGTGTGGACTGGGTAAGGTGAGGTATGACCGACCCAAGAGAATGACCAGTGTCTCAGCATTAACCAGGAAAAAGATAAGCAGTCGTCCCATAAATGTCAGCATGAACACACTTACTTAGAGCTGCTTATGGAAACGAGTGTGCCTGGCTTAATTAAATAATATCTAAATAAAGGAACAACTCCAATGCACACCTGAGGGGTGTCCCTTCTACTCCAGAGAGGTCCCACTGCAGATGAAAACAGAGTTGTGATCTTACCGGGCTTTCCAGCCATTCTCCCTACTTTGTATTCCATTTGGATACAACTCTTTGAAGTTAAAATAAATAGAAACAAAAAGACAGACAACAAAAAGGCAACTCAGAGAGAGGAAATTCGAATAAAGGTTTCTTGTGGTCCTACCAACTCCATGTTTATTTTAAAACACTTTTTTGTTTATTTTCCTCTTCCCAACTAGAACAATTTCTTCTAGAAATATGAAGATGGGGCATCTTCCGCTGAATAAGTTAATCTCATTTCGAGTAGAGGCAGAAGTGGGCTGGTCTGGCTTTGGCTTTGGCTCCTCACTGTTTAGAGTGACCTCTAACTCAGCTCACAAACTATGCAGAATGGCTGACACAGCCTGAGCTCACACTCATGAGTGTGAGTGCCCCAGAATGGCCTCTTGCCTCAGTCCAGCTGTCTCTGCAGGTATGATGTCTGCTTCGTATGTTTATCAAGTCCACGTGGCTACGGAACAAACTGGAACAGCACAGCAGAGCTGTTGGAGCTGATTCCCCAGCACTTGACCACCCTCCTTGGGCGCTTGAACACCAGCATTCATATGAGACGAAATGTTAAAACCTTAGAGTCCCGAGCCAAGTCCCTTTATGTATGGAGACGGTGTTGCTAGATCAGACAATGTGGCTTTGCAAAACTAAGGCTAACCATCTGCTCTGAAGGCCGAGCGTGCAGCCGTTGTTGGGCTCCTGTCTGCATGGACTGGGCCCTCGGTGCCCTCCTTTTCCTTTGTCCCAGCACCATGATGACTTGGCCCAGTCCCCACACAGATGTCGGAGTTGGATCCCGCAGACTGACGTGGTAAAGCCCACCGGCAGCACCACAGAGGCCGTGATCCAGATGCTTGGAGAAGGTTCTGGGCATTTTTGTGGTGAGTGTCAGGTGACATGGCCGCTGGCCTGCTTCAGGTGTGATGGGCCATTGGCTTTAGGCACTGTGCTGCAAGGGGCTGCGGGAGGAGAGTGCCCCAGGCCACCGCATGGCAGAATGGCTTTGCTGCTCTCTCCAGAGGCCAGGGTCTCCACCTGTTTTAGGTCTTTTATAAAAATTTTTTTTCAGTTATACTAACGGTCACAGCCACATCTGACTGACTGTCATTTGTCATTTTGATAGTCGTTTCTCAGCCCTGTACTGTTGGCAGCAAGGAGCTGAAGGTCTAGGCTGACAAATGTTCCCCACTTACACACGGGCTATGCTGGACCCAGCGGGGAGACGCAGTCAGAAGCAGAGATGAGCCACTGATGAGCCTGGTATTAACTGCCTGCCAGGCCCAGTGCTGGGGAACAGATGGTGGGACCCTGTGTCAGTGGGTGAGAGCACACACGGACTTTGGTGACCAATTGGCCTTGTTTCAAAACCGTGCTAGATCCTGGTGACTTCACTGCATCACTCAATCTCTTGAAAATCTTGTTTTCTCGTTGGTGAAATGGGGGAAACGTGCTGCGGACCTGAGTGTCTTTGAGATCAGACAAGGGCCACAGAAGCTGTGGCATGTGGTACTCCGGCCAAGGACTGCTGCCTGGTATTGGCTGAGCAGCCTCCACAAAGCCGGCCGGATGGGCTCCTGAGGACTCTGGCCATGCTGGGCTGCAGCCAGTCCAGAGAGCAGACCGCAGCTCTCCACGCTGACCTGGACCCCCCCCCCCACCACCACACGGCTGGGAGGGTTCTTGGTGGCGAGGCTGCCGAGACCCACACATTTAAACACAAAGCGCAGAGCTGCTCTTGGGAAACGTGCAGCTGAGGTGGCCCCGGACCAGACCTTTTAGGGTTGAGTGAACACGTCGACCCCAGACCCTGGGATGAGCCACTGCAACAGCTGCCCAGAGACAGAGACTGGCTGCCCTGCTGTCCCCAATCTGTCACCTCACACCCAGCCAACACTCAGCTAGGTGAGTGGTCTGGTCATATATATCCAGGTCACAGCCTAATCCTTTACCTGCCAGAGGGCAGGATTTTCAGCCCCCACATGGGGGGACCAGTTCTGCCCCTAGACATAGGGGTGGGGCTCACAGGCTTAGAACAAGACAACAATGTCCATAAGGGCCTAGCCCACATCGTTGGGCTCCTGCACTCAAGTCACACAGCTTGTCAACCCTAATCCCAAACTCTAAATCTGAAGTTTTTTGAGTGCTGGCATGACACCACAAGTAGAAGATGCCACCCTGTGAAACTTCGTTTCATGCTCAGAATTATTTTAAAAATTTAGGGAAGAACTTCAGGCTGTATATATGGTGTATGTGCAATATAAATCAGTTTTGATTTTGGATATTCCCAAGATATATCATTATATATGTGCAAATATATATTTTTTATTCAGAATCCAAAGTCAAGGGATACTTGACTTTGACAAGGGATACTTGATCTACAATAATGAGCTGATTTCCTACAGCAGCCAGTGACAGATTGCAAATACACTTTGGGAGTATAAAAAAGACAGGGGATTTTCTCTCATACCCTGGATTATGTTAACTGGTTTCATGTCCAGTAGGAATTATTTTCTCACGGCCTCAAAACCGGGTGCTGGGCTCTCATTGTCAGTGGTCTTCTAGACTGACAGTTCAGACACCACCCTGGGCAGTGGAGAGAGGACGCCAGAGCCAGCGACCTGGTACAGCCTCAGGATTAGTGGTGGCATGTCCCCAGTGTCCCTGACGCCAGTTTCTTGACTGAAAAATGAGTGTCCTATTCAGGGTCAGTACCTAGTGGAACTGCAAGGGGGAAAGCATGCCGTGTCCACCACAGTCCTCCTGTAGTGGGCACTCGGTGGCGCCTCTGGTGGTCTGGGCCCTTCCATCTCCCCCAGAGGCCCTGGTGATAGCCAGGCCTGTGTGGCTGTGGCCCTCCAGGGCCTTTCCCCATGGCCTTGTCCTATACTTGAGCACCCCTGGGGGATCAATCCTTTATGGGGGTCGGTAGCCTGAGTCACGGTTTCTGTCTCAAACCAGAGTCCAGATATTCTTTGGTCATGAGAAGACCTGAGCCAGGGAGAGTCTGGGACAGAGGAAACATGTAAGTTCGTGGGCTCAGACACCACCTGCCAGTCTTCCCAACCACCTGATAGGACACCCAGGCCAAAGGTCCCTTCTACTCTGCCTGCTGGTACATATGGGAAGCCCTTCACATTCCCTGCTGCTGCCTGGGGGCCTGCAGGGCTGCCTCGACCCCCCTCAGCCCTCAGGTCAGCTGGCCCGCAAGCTGTGCATCCAGAAGCTGTAACGCGGGAGGCCTGGCTGGCTCGGCTCCACACACCCTGGGTTTCCTTGGGTCCACCTGAAACTGCCCCATCTTCCCTGAAGTGCAGGAGGAGGCCCTGTGGGCGCCCGGAGGGGCCTGAGGGAGAGAGCCCAGGAAGAGCAAGTCTGTGGCTATGGACAGGCCCAGAGCTATTGTGGGTGTTGGGAGCTCAGAGAGGAGCCCTGGAGAGGGTGCTGGGGGCAAGGCCAGCGCCGTGTGGCCTAGGCTCTGGCCTGTGGGTCAGGAGGTGTTGAGGAAGGCCTCTGCCCCCCAGCTTCGGGCTTCTGGCCCAGCAGGGTCCATTGCTCTGTCACAACTGAGAGCTTCCGAGGCAGGGACTTGGGTACCTATGGAAGATGGGCTGGACCACACCGGGCTCATGCTGTCCAGGGCAAAGTCCTTTGCAGTGGCCTAACACACAAACACATACGCAAATAAAACCTCCTTCATGAGGCAAGACATGTCATGAGCAGGAGTGGGACGGGGAAGGTTGGTGAGCGAGCACTAAATCACAGCTAGGAGAAAAGTCCCTAGCTCTTCTGAATTGGTGCATTATAATTAGACATGGCTGCGGGATTGCCCATGCCACAGGCCCAGGGCCCCGTTACAATTCCATCAATCTCCTCCCTATGCCTGCCCTGTCCAGCCCGATCCAAGGAGAGCAAGGAGCTCTGAGGTGCTACTGCACAGTAGGGCAGCTACAGAGACAGTCCTGAGGAGTGACTTGAAAGGAGTTTGAAGGGTTTCACATAAAGGATAAACGTTTGAGAAGGTGGGTACATTTGTCATGATTTGAGCATTATTCAACGTATACATTTTAGAAAATACAATACTCCATAGATAAGTCTAATCTTAATGTTTTTATGTATCAGTTAAAATATATTTAATAAAAAGCTATTCTTACGATAAAGGAGACGTTTCAGAAATTGAAGTCTTGTCTGTGACAATGATTTTGGGTCTGTGGAAAGTTACTTAGCAGTGTTTTCTTTTGGGTAGGAGTTTTGCAAAAATAAGTAACAGCAGTTATTTTATTATATTACTTCTAACACAAAGGTAATTTTAAAAGAAAAATAATATGCAGAGAGGAAACTTATGAAGAAACTCTTACTCTGGAAAAAAACTGAAAATAGACATTTGGAATTATTTCAATCATTATGTGATTTTGTTACTAAAATAATATGAAAACCTTTATATCTCTATTCTTAAAATACCTGGGGAAAGATTTTCTAAAGTATTCAATTTAGCATCCAAACATTAAAGCGTGAAACCTTCTGATTAGCACAGAAACAGCACAGTGCAAACTGCTGATTGACGTAAGGAAATGAAAAAATGGAAAAACATCTAAGCAAATTTCTATGGAAAATTTGATAAAATTGGTGGATGGACTAAAAATAAGAGTCTCGATTTATCATGCCCAGCCAATAGAGTTCCTGACAGAATTTCATTGTGGTGCCTTCTTCAGCTACCAAGGATCAAGATAAGTTGAACTCTGAACCAGATGGTTAAATCTCTCTGTCACAAAGTGCAAAGCTTTTTGAAAGACGTGTAGGAAATTATAAAGCAGAAAATGTTTTTATAGCATTAAAAATGTTTATTATATTTAGTGTATATCAACTTTTAAAAAAATCATGCCTTTATTTATTTTATTAAAGGCATAGAGTGATGCTCTTCATTTTGGTTTTTGCTTAACCAATATAGTTAAGTGAACAGAAACATTAAGAAACTTCTGTTCTAGAACTTTTGTAAAATTTGCTGGGTTCTGTGGATCACGACAGGCATACCTGTAGTCCTAGCAGCTCAGAAGGCTGAGGCAGGAGGATAAGACTCAGCACTGAGCAAGACCCTGTCTCTAAATTAAAAGGGCTGGGGATGTGGCTCAGTGGTTAAGCACCCCTGGGTTCAATCCCCAGTACCGAAAAAAAGGAAGAAGAAGAAAGAAAGAAAGAGAACTTCTGTAGAATTTGGAGAAATTGAATCCCTTCCTGCAGGAGAGGCAAATGGAAGGTGATCTTTCCATTTGGTTAGTGGTGCACTTGGGGAGCCATATTTGGCTAAATTAAAAACCCCAAGGGGATTCCTGAGATTTTTCTCACTTTGCAATTCAAGGAAAAAGAAAATTAACTTGAGAAATAGTGTGTAATTTTACATGTTGAATCACTTATAAATATATTGACAATTAGATTTTTAGGCAATGTCTTGTTTGTTTTCTGTTTTTACAGGCCTTGTGCATGCTAGGCAAGGACTCCACCACTGGGCCACACCCAGCCTGGACAGAGTCTTAATAAGCAGAGGTCAGAAACAGCTGGTAGCAATAGAAGAAAGAGTATTAAACAGACATTACTGACCAATTGAATGTAGTAAAAAGAACTCTGGCCCATATGATTTAATCTGCTGGTCTTCAAAAGACTTACCTTCATTCTCTAATTTGGCACATTTTAAACAATTGGTTTATGAAATAATATCAGAATTTTTTTTTTTTACTTTTTAAAAGCGTTCTTATAAATTATACACCCTTTGGTAGAAACTTGGGGAATGTCTTATGCCACATTAACTTTATCACATCTATAACATCATATTATAGATGTTCAGTGAAATCTAGTTATTTTAATTTAACTTTTTATGATTGATTTTTAAAAATTTTTTAATTTTAGAATTCCATGCAGACAGTGATACAGATGCACTTGGGCTTTTGACCCATGTACTACCTTCTTTTTGATCCACGGAGATATTGTTGCTTCCACTGGTCTCTCATCAGCACCACCCTAATGTTAATAATGCTCCTTTTGCTTTATATTTCTGTGAAATAGCTAAACTAGATAACCCTGAAATATTTGATCTGTTCAACTCTCAGGTACAAATTTGAGCAAAAAAGGCAACATAATACAAGATCTGCTAGGAGTTCACCAGTCACTGAACACAACTGAAACCTTCAATCTATTGAGCATCAATGATGGACCCACCATTGTTTTAGAAACTAATAAGTAAATAAATGAATAAGTGAAAAACGCTCCGTAGATCCATCATAAATATAGACCGTTTTCTGGAATCACCATATTGTGGTTAATTATGTAATTGCATTCGAGTTTATTTTGTGCTTACTCAGCAAAATGGGACCACTGAGCAACTTCAACAAATGGGATTGATGAATAAATCCCAAACAAAAAGACAAACTTTGCCATTAATGACAGTCAGATAATTTTTTAAGTGTATTTTCCAAGTTAATGCATTAAAAGCCACTTGCTTAATTTTGACCTTAAATTTTCTGAGTCCTTCAGAAATCCAAGGCCCTGGCACAGGATTTGCTTCCCATTGAATATGAGGGACATCTGCCCCTAATTGTTTCCAGGTGTCTTTTCCGGGCCTTTTCCAGCTCTTCCAGAACAGATGCCTTTGTTTGGGGGAGGGCATAATCCCACTGAATCACAGTCTGTTTTTTAAATATTCAGTGCATGAAATCGGACTGTTCAAAGTCGGACATTTGATGTGGTCGGCGTTACTTCTCTTCTTCTTACACATTTGATGAATGCTAATTTGTTGTTTTCAGGTTTCTCCTAACGACTGACTTTAAAGACTCTTTCCTCTGCATGCTCCTCGAAGCAGTGCCATCTGAAGCATGCGCCTGGAGCCTCACGTGTGGTTTGCTGCAAACAATCACGCTCCTCCACCGCAAGGGCTTTTTGTTTCTTTTTTTTTTTCCTTTAGTTTCACTGACTTTTAAAATGTCAAGTAAAAATGCTAGGGGAAAAAAAAAACAGTTAAATTATATTCACTTGAACAATAACAAGTTGCCTCAGAAAGCAGAACTATTTGTTTGACCACAACACATAAATATCAATAGAAATGCACACACATGTGTACATTTATACATGTGCATGTGTCCAGATCTATATCTTCAGACACCAAATGGCAATTGTAAAGCTTTGAAGATTAAGACGATTTTAAAAAACAAAAAGAAAAAAAAACTATAAAGGAGAAGAAAGCTTTGAAACACGTCTGTAAGCCATGTGAAATGCATTTAGGTTTTTCAAAGTGAATCGAGGGCTTTCAATTTCAACAGAAGTAAATTGCTGTCATTATTAATAGCAGACATGTGGCAGTGTTTTTAATTGAGACCAAAAGTGTGGGGCCTTCCTGGTCTAAGAATGGTACAAACTAAGAGGAAGTCCATGCTCAGAACTAATTTTCAATCCCTCGGAGGTTATTCCTCCTTCTTTTTCTTCTTCAAGGACTAAAAACTCAGTGTCTGGTCTTGGTGTGCAAGGGATAAGCTGGTTTGGAAAGTGGGACTATTCTTAGAGCAGGAAAAGGGTGTCTATCATTCTGCTGTTAAATGAAGGCCGCCACAACCTGTGTCTTTTAATGAGAATCAGAGGGAAATTCACCCTGAGAGATGCTTCAAGGCAGCCTCCGGGCACCTGCTCCTTTTCATTCTCTGACATTCTTTCTCCTGGGATCACACATTTCTCTCCAACATGATTTGACTTAGGAAACTAAATATAACTTAATAAGTCTGTTCCCTTAATAAAAGAGCTAATAAAACTGCCACAGACCTATAAACAGGGACTGATCTGACCTGGAAAGCAGTAGAGAGTGGCAATGCTGCCTTCAAAGAATTCGCAGTTGGGTGGTACACATAGATATGTAATCACAGCGTGAGGACAGGAGCCAGAACAGGAGCCAGGCCTCAGGGTGGGGATGGCCGGGAACAGCCAGCCTGCTGGGGGAGGGGCCCATGCTGGGGGGGCGGGTATCCTTGTAGCAGCAGCTTTCACACTTGTAGCTTCTAGCAGGTTCACTGCTTTGGAACCTGCCAGAAGGCTCTTAAAACAGATGGTTGAGCACCTCCCAGCCTGATTCTGTCAGTGTGAGTGAGGCCCACAGATGGGTACTTCTAGAACATTCCCCGGTGAAGCTGATGAGTTGTCCCCTGGAGGCCCACTGACCTGAAGAAGGAGAACCTTGGCTGGGTTTGGTAGCAGGAACAGTAAGGGATGGCTATCTAGGCCACAAAAGGCCAAGGGGGCGGGCCAGCCAGGGAGCCTTTGGGGACTATAAAGAGCCCCTGGAGTACACAGAGGGGCCCAGGGAGGCAGATCCACGGCTCTGGTCTGCCAGGGACGGAGAGGGTTAGTCCAGCACAAAGAGCTCAGCCAGGACTGCCCTGGGTCACCTGGAGCACTGGGTCTCCTGGGAACAGCAGGGGAGGAACCCAGACAGGTGGGTACAAGTCACACCCTGATTGCCCCCGGGGGCCAAGTCAAGGCTTTGACCAGTTGGAAAGCCGCAAGAGCCATAAAAAGACCTCAGGAAAACCACTCCGACAGCCCAGGAGGACAGATGAGCAGTGGCCTGGGACTCAGGCAGGAATGAAGCTCCGTGGGAGACCACGGTGGGGCTGGCGGACTGAGACGGTGTCCTTGTTGGGGCATGGGGAGAGGTTCCCTGGGCAGGTGACCCCCTGAGGAGTCTTAGCCTTGGAGGGTGTGGGGTGCCTGAGACTCACAGTCAAGGCCACGGTTCTGACCATCAGGGTGCCATCTCACAGGTGAGAAACAGAGACAGATGTGCCACAAGCTCAGCCCCTTCCTTCACCGACAATGTCCTTTAGTGTCCTCCATGCTCAGAGTCAGGCAGGCGCGGCACTGACCAGTGGCCATGCTCTGTGCTCAGGACACCCTGGTCCTGGACTTCCTTTACGGGAAGGCACCGCTTGGCTCGGCCACAGGATTCCCACGTGTGGCTCTGTGTTCCAGTTGGGCTTCTGCTCGCCCGGTCTTCCTGGCCTTTGTCCAAGACCACATCAGTGCAGATGGACGTGTTCTTGGCCTCTGTGGGTCTGGGCGTACACGAAAGTGATCACGTTGCTTTTGAAATCAGTTTCCATTGCTCAAACTTAATCCCATCTCTGTCTTGACCTACTGTGTGAGGGTGCTCCAAACACAGTCTCCCTGAGCCCTGTTGACACAGGGGAGCGTGTCAAGGCCATAAGAGGAGCACCTTCCACTAAACATTGTCACCGACTGGAGGGACACCCGTTTCAGTGCGCTTCCGCCTGCTTAGGAGGAGCTCCGTGCAATCTCTGCCTTGCACACAGGCCCAGCAGGCCCCTGCCTTGCAAGGGTCAGCCTGCGTGGCACCTGGGAACAGGTGAGGGGCTTGGGAAGGGCTGACTGCCCAACGGCTGGCATGGATGCATCGCCCACCCTGAGCACCCTGTGGCTGGAATGTGCTGTTTCCTTAGCTCTCTGGCACCTCTGCCATGTCACAAGGGGAGTGGCCTAGAGTTCATCTAGGGCAGGACGAGCTGGCTGAGGGGGAAGGGGAAGATGCGAAGGTGGTGTCCCCATCACCCCTCTCTGCACAGCCCTTTGCAGCCCACATCTTGCCCCTCCTGGGGGTCTGGGGCTACCTGTTGGACCCCATTCATGATAGCCCATCTCAGAACACATCTACTATTTTAGACTTCAAAATCAGCCATTTGAACAAGGAGCCTCCCAAAGAAGCATCCTCCAAGCCTCTCTCACCCCCGGGAAATCTTGGTTAAGTGAGTCCATGAAACCTTGGCTCTGCCAGCTCGTCTGTCCCTTGGCTCTTCATTGACATTGCTTCTCCAGGTGATGTCCCTCTGTGCTGCGTTCAGTCTCTAGAGTTTGCTGTTCCTTGGGCCATGTTGCTTCTGCCTTCATCTTTGCTCCCTTCTGCCCCTGGCTTCCTGTGCTCCAGGTGTCTGACCCTCTGCTGCCCTGAGTGATTCTTTTCCAGCTCAGTCAGGCCGCCAGCCACCACCTGCCTTCACCTCTCAGCCACCAGCAGGTTGGAAGAGGAGCCAATAAATGAACCCATCTTGATCAATGTAATGGTGGTTGAGAGGAGTGACCGTCTTAGGTGGACTGGTATCTTCTTGTGCCCTAACCACACATAGTTGGGAAGGGGCTTCCTGGCCACCTCAGATGGGCTGTGTCTGTGAGACCCTTTCCAACTAACCATGGCTATGTATGACCCTCCCCTCCCCACACAGAAATATTTTGTTCTCCAAGGCCAAGTTTTATGCCTTTAAAAATACCTACTTTATTCTTTTTGCAAAAACAAGCCATAATTGTTTTTTTTTTAAAGGAGAGAGAAAGAATCTTTTTTTTTTTTTTTTGGTAGATGGACACAACACAATGCCTTATTTTTATGTGGTGCTGAGAATCGAACCCGGGTCCTGCCCGTGCCAGGCGAGCGCTCTACCGCTGAGCCACAATCCCAGCCCCACCATAATTGTTTTTTAAAACTCCAGTGATGCAGAAAAAATATAAAGAAAGAAAAAATCACCTCAAAACCTATGAAGAATTATGTGTCCTTAATATTTTTTGTGAGAAACACAAAATCTGGTGACCTATTTTTCAGAATATAGTATTTAGCCTTAAATGTAAATTGGGATGTAAAAAAGGCATCCTGTAGACTGTCTAAACTCCTGGATCTAGGCTCCAGAGGACGTCCCAAATGCATCCAAAGGTCGCCGTCCTGGGCTCCCAACCTGTGTGCACTGGTGGCCATTTGAACCACAGACCTTCCTTTTTACCACCCCAATTTTAAAATCAGCCAATCCCTGCAGTGTAACCCTCAGGTCCTCCCATGAGAGCAAGAAGCAGCGCTGTGATAGGGATGAAGACAGATACCGGCCAAGTTTACTTCCTTAGGTAGCACACCCATCTGCAGAGGTCAATTTTGCCTTGCCCGGCTACTTCCAAGCACGTGTCTGATTCCTTGTGACACCACAGTATTTCTAACCTACGTGAGCCATCTCCTGTGATGACCTGTGAAATCATCGACAGACTTGGAGTAGAAAAACACGCTTGGCATGCTGTCTCTAAGCAAAAATAACAAAATGCAATTTTCCTTAAACTAAATAGAAACTTATGTAACAATAAAGAGACCGTGGAAAAAAGGACTTTGGATGGATTTTTCTTCTACCACAAAAGATTCTTTCCTTAAGTGAGCCTTCTATGATGAATGAAAACATCAGGAAAACAATAAGTAGTAGAGATCCTCAGTAGTTTCAAAGTACCTGTGTTTTTCTGATTTTCATTACTGCATTGTAACTATGCATAATATTCGGGTTCATTTGGACATAATCATAGGAGCATGGAGTAAAATTTGCTCAAACTCAGTCCCCAGAATTCCCTTCCCCCTCCCCCTCCCTCGCCTCCTCCCCCTGACCCTGTTCCTCTGTCTATGTACATATATTTTAATTTAGCGCTTCACAGGTTTTCATGAAGGTGAATTCACGGGGTGTATTCAGACCTGTGCATAGAGTGGTTTGATCAGTTTCATTGCACTGTTCCTCTCTTTTCCTGGCACCCCCATCAACTTCCTCTGCCCTCTGATCTCCCTTCTGTTTTCATAGGGACCCTCCCTTCCCCATTTTCCCGCTTATTTTGCTCTAGTTTCTGCCTACAAGAGGAAACATTTGACCCTTGACTTTCTGAGTCTGGCTTACTTCACTTAGCCTGAGATTCTCCAGCTCTGCCCATTTGCCAGCAGATGCCGTGATTTCCCTCTTCTCTGTGGCTGATAGAACTCCATTGTGTATGGATTCCTCCTTTTCTTTATCTATTCCTCTACTGACAGGCCTCTGGGCTGGATTTTCACTGCCGCTGGGAAACTGGGTCATTTCAATACTTTTGCTCACCTGCTGGCTTCCCCTCTGTGTTATTATTTCCACTGGGTTTTTTGCAACACTTCGTCTCTCATTTGGTAACCCAGGTCATTGAGGCTGCTGCTGGTTAGAAGTGACTCCTCATTCCTAGGAGGTCTTTTGACTGTGGCTCTTCTACTTCTCCTTTCTTTATTTTGATGGTCACTTGTTTGGCTGGATTTCATTCTTAAACGCTTGGAAGGAAAACTCCTGCTGGGTGTCAGATTCCTGGGTCATGCTGCCCGGCAGTCTTTGGATGAGGAGGTCAGTCCTGGTTCCTCCACTTGCCCTGGGCAAGCTGACTCCCTCCATCAGCCTTCGAGGAGCCACACTCAGCAATCCTGAGCTCACTGGTGCTTGCGTCATCTGACCCATTGTCCTTGTGGCTGAGTGACTGCTTGATCGGGCATGGCCTTCTTGCGTCCTGCTTTGGCCGCATACTGTGGCTCCCACCAGCGCGATGGCCAGAGCGCTGTGAGGGTGCCTCGGAGGCCAGCCAGCGAGGCCCAAGGTCCTCTCTGTGGGTGATGAGGAATTTGTGATTTTTTGCCTTGAAGGTTAATGACACCCCGAATAAATCTCAATATTTGTCATTTTTTGTATCGATTTTCTGGAAAAGTTCCCTCCCTAACTGGAAGCTCCCTTCTTCTGGCATTTCAGGATCATGTCTTTCCTGATGTGTCTTCAGCACTTCTAGGTTTTCATTTGGTGGCCTTTTTCTTTAGGGACATTGGTTTTATTATATCCTCTTGTCTTTTCCCTCTGCACTTACTTTGATTCTTTTAAGCCAGGCTTTTATGTTAGCAATTGACTTCCGACCTTAATCATTTTCCCTCTTGCTGTTTCCAATCTTCTGTTGTTTCGGTAATGGTATTGTGCTGATGCTCAATTTATTTTTCCAGCTCTACAATTCCCTTTAATGTGTGATTCCCCCCCCCCCAATCCTGTTTTTTTTTCTATTATTTTATGGAGTTCTTTTTAAAGGAAGGTTAAATCAGTGATTTTTTTTTTATGTGCTGAAAGGATTATTTATGGCCTACTTGGCTTTAAAATGAATACTTGACAGATTAAACTTGCAAATCGTAAGATCTAGTTTTAAGAGTTCAAGTTTAATCGGCAAATCGTACTTTTCTATTTGTAAATATAAACTTGGCACAAATAATTCCTCTTGTGAGCTGAAATGACTATCTCTGTGTTTATTTTTAAAAGTTATGCATGTGTACCTTTTCATATCCAATGAAGAGAATAACTTTACCTTCACAAATGGCCAAGGTTTCCCAGGCCCCAAGCCTAGTTATTGATGGGATTGTTTATAAACCCGTGGATCTGAGCCCAGGCTGCAGGACTGGGCAGCCGCGCACGTGCAGAAGGTTCTGTCCAGCTGAAGAAGTCAGGCACAGTTGTGTATGTCATGCCCAGTGCAGAGACTCTGCAGAAGGCTTCGTGGGAGCTCAAGCCAGGCTGGCCCTGGGCCAGGACGTGGCCCTGGCAAGGCTGCGTGTCAGAGAAAGGACTCTCATCCCAGGGTTCTGCCCAGACGGCCTTTTCCAACTGGCATCTTCCCACGCTTCGGCTTGCTTGCCTAGAACTGGTGCCTGCCTCTGGGGCTGGCTGGTGGGCAGCAGAGGGGCCAAACCTTCCTTTACGGGGGAGATTTGCTTTCGCAGACTACCCCGCTCCTGGGCTCCCTGTTCTTCTCCAGGTGCAAATCCCTGACTCAGGTGGACAGATTTCTGGGCTCCACTCATTTGGCTGCCGAATTATTTTGTGACATGATGACTTCAATGCACCTCCCTACTGCCTTCCTGGATTCTGCATTAGTTCACATTTTTCTTGGCTAGATCTCAGCTACATTATAGTCCTTCATTAATATGTGTTTCCAAAATCCTATAGCGTAAATCCCTCAGGGAGTTTCTTCTTTTCTAAAGTTATATTGGAATTTCTTCCATTTCTTAAGTAACCCCTTCTCCCTGATTGCAGTGTGACTCCTTCCTTGGCTGGGTAATTCTCCTTCCTCCCTCCCTTCCTCCTTCCCTCCCTCCCTCCTTCCCTCTCTCTCTCCCTCCCTTTATCCTTCCCTCCCTCCCTCCCTCCCTCTCTCTCTCCTTCCCTTCCTCCTTCCCTCCCTCCCTCCCTCCCTCCCTTCTTTCTTCCCTCCCTCCCTTCCTCCTTCACTCCCTCCCTCCCTCCTTCCTCCTTCCCTCCCTCCTTCCCTCCCTCTCCCTCTCTCTCCCTTCCTCCTTCCCTCCCTCTCTCCCTCTCTCTCCCTCCCTTTCTCCTTCCCTTCCTCCCTCCCTCCCACCTTCCCTCCCTCCCTTCTTCCCTCCTTCCCTCCCTCCTTCTCTCATAATTATTTTGAGGTTGCAGATTGGCATACTGGCTAAGAGAAGCCCCCTTCTTAATTAATAGATTTCTTACAATGACAAGGTCAGAGAGGTCTGGCAACCTGTGTCCTAAAGGCACCGTGGGCAGGAGAAGACAAGGTCAGGGGTTCTTTCCTCCCAGGGGATGTGGCAATCTGTGTTTTGGTCTCATTCCTCAAAGGGCTTCTTCCCCCACCTGCTGTCCTCTGAGTGTACCTAGTATGTCATCCAATGGCGAGTGCCATCGCAGTCTTTGCATATGTCCTCATCCATCCCACAAAAGCGATGAGCCTGTATCATCTCCCTCCCTGAACAGGGTCTGGCAGGAGGCATCCTGGGTTTAAAACACGCTCTGTCTGTACCATGTTGCCCTAATTTGGGAAGAAGCCGTGTCTGATAGCAGACACACAGGCCTCTAGTGTGGAGAAGCTAAGTGTTTCCCAGGGTTTGAGACGAGGGTGAGACGAGGTCATCAGAAATGCCGTCCAGCCTCGAGTCGGCCTGTGGCCGTGGCTGGGCATGTGTTTACACATTGATTCAGACACAACAACCGTTTCATCATTTTAAGCTGATATAAGCTCTGCTTATAAAGAGTGTCTCACCCCAAATCTCATTTTCAGGCTGAATTCCAAAAACAAAAGAGATGAGGAGTTTCAGATGAGCCATCTGGGAGAGGGCCTCAGCTGGATGTCACCGAGGGTTGGCGGCCTTCTCGCTCTGAGCCAGGAGTGCTGGTAGAGGTCACAGCTAAGGAAGGAAGAAATCAGGACAGCAGCCCAGAGTGAGCCCAATATGGAAACCTGCCAGGTGCATCCTTCCAGCAACGACCAAAACCCACCCTCCATCTGTTCTGCACGAGGTGCCTCCACGTGCTGCTGAGGCACGCTGTCTTTTCTGGAGCATGTGACTCTGAACTTGTGTGCTCCTTTGTGAGTTTGTCCCTTGGGCCTGGGTGTCTGCCCCTGTGGCTCCTGTGCCTCCTGATCTGCACTGAAGGCCACCCCAGGGAGAGTCAAGGAAGGCTCCTGTCCTGTGCCCACCTGCCACCCTCCTTGCCCCGGGTCTTACTGGAGGCTGAGAACTTTTTACCTAAAATCGACGGGTTCATATTGACCTCCCTCCAGAGGGAGAGGTTAGCTCTGCCCCGTCTTCACGCTTAGGAGATCTCCTGACTGTGCTCTGGTTTTCCGGAGATAAAAATGACATATTAGGGACATGACTAAAGCCACCCACTACTCTGTCTCTCCCAGAATTTATCTTTGCAGGACTGACTGCGCGTTGGGCCCCGGGCCGGCACTGTGGACACAATTTGAAAGAGATCACCAAGGATCAGATGACCATGGTCCACACCAGAGCTGGTTTTAGGGTTTGCAGAGCTCTGGGAAAATATTTTTGTGGGGTCTCTCTCTACACAATTTGACTTAAAAACACTTTAAGACTCATGGGTTCTTGTGAGGGGGGAACCTATCAGTGAAGATTTGGAGAGAAGAGGTTTTCACTTCCTGACTCGACCTTCTGCACGGGAGGTCCTTCAAGGTGTCCAGCTGTGTTCTCTCTGTTCTTCATGTCCACTACACATTCCTGGCTCAGGCTGCTGACCCTGAGAACACAATCAGGCCACAGTGACCACAAGTCCCATCAGGGGGATGGGCCCAGCCACCTGCAGGGGAAAGCTGTGCATGGGTATAGGCCTTGTGGGGGACGGCTGAGCAGCAAGAGCCACGGGAGTGGGGACACCAACTGGCACTCCCAGCTCCCATGGGTGCTGTGTGCCGGAGGCTGGCCCCATGGCCTGAACCCAATGGGAGGAACTATGCATGGGCCTGCATGTGGGATGAGACCTGAGGCCCATGGTCACCCTAAAGTCTGTGTCGGCACCACTCTGTGCCCAGGTCCCAGTCTGTCTACTGTGCCACCAACAGGAGCAAAGGCGGTACCAGTCTGCCCCTGGCACCAGAGCCCTCCCCAGCCCAGAGGGACTCATAGCCTGTGCGAGCAGGAGGAGCCAACTCTGGCCCTGGACGAGGGGAGCCTGGGGCAGCCTTCTGCGTTCTGGACTAAGGGGTCAAGCTGCGCCTCTCCCTGACCCGCCAAGGGTGGGGATCCCAGGGGATGTCAGAGGAGCTAAGACATGCCATCCAGGGCCCAGACAGAGCCCAGCGTCCACGCACTGAGGGAAGCAGAAGCCACAGGTAGCGCTGGTGCTGGGGGTGTCAGCCCCTGGAACCACACTGCAACCCCCCGCAGTCACCCCCAGCCCCACGCAAATGCCCCACATGACTTACAGAGGTGGGGCTCTCCATTCCACTGAGCCACCATGTGAGAATAAGAACAAACCACGACGACCCTCACGTCCATAGTCCCCAGGAAGATACAGTATGTACCCATATGAAGGTTAATTCAAGGAATATTTTCTCAAAGCAAAGGAAATTTTTGGTAATAAGAAAATGCATTATTTTTAAAGATTCGGTTCCAGGTCCACAAAGGAAGCCAGCCAACAGTAAGGTCCGTGTGAACACCCTTGCTGAGTCGCTGGGTGACCCCTCCCAGGTCAAGAGACTGGAGGGGAGTGCAGAGGCCAGCGGCCTGGGGACACTGCCATCTTGGAAGAAGACACCTGCACTGTGGCTTTTAGTTTCCTCACCTTAAAATAAATACAGTGTCAGCACACTGTGCCTTTCCAAGGTCAAGTCAGACAAAAATCGCAGTGTAGCGTGATGGGGCACGCCTGTAATCCCAGAGAATCAGGAGGCTGAGACAAGAGGATGGGGAGTTCAAAGCCAGCCTCAGCAACTTAGTGAGGCCCTGAGTAACTCAGCAAGACCCTGTCTCTACATAAAAAATACAAAGGGCTAGGGATGGGGCTCAGTGGTTAAGCGCCCCTGGGTTCAATCCCAGATACAAAAAAAAAAAAAAATTGCCTGAGTGCAGGCGACGTCACCAATGCTGGCTCAGCCTCAGAGCTTTCCTCCTGGGCTCTCACAGTCCTTTCACAAGGGCCCCTGCCTTATTCCTGGACACCCCCATGGTGTGGTCCCCAAGGATGCCCACATCCAAACCCCAGGGACCAGTGAACTTGCCAGGTTACAGGATAATGGGAATCAGATTGTAGGTGGAATAAAGGTGGCAACCTGCTGACCTGAACTCAGGGGTGGTCCTGGGTGGTCTTGAGTGCTCAGATGCAGCCCGTCTCTTGAGAGCCCTGGGGTGGACGGAGAGGCAGAAGGGTCTCTATTGGAGATTGGAGGAGGCGTAAGCAAAACAGGGGCCGAGCAGTGCGCTGTGCAGGGCTCCACAGCCTGCTGGCTCTGCAGTGGACGAGGCCCCAGCCAAGGAGGCTGAGCCCAGACGGCCCAGGGCTGGGAAAGGGCCCAGGCCTGTGCATCTGCCCAGCACCTCCCGGGGCACATGCAGCTCTCCCAAGGCTCCCCTGCAGCCCAGGGAGACCTGTTCTCTCCACTTTGGTTCCAGAGCCATGGGAGTCGCCTGTGTTGTCCTGCGTTGTGAGGTCTGCGGTAACTGTTATAACAGCTACAGGCAGCCATTACCTCGAGAGCGGACATCAGACCTGCAGTGACGATGACACACAGGGACAGTTAGCTCCTGTGTCTCTGGCTCACCATACAGCATGGCAACTGTTACAGAGCATGTCCCTGGATTGTTATCATAGCTAATCTAGAGGTGATTCAAAGCATACGCATGGAGGCCATCAGTGGGTTACATGTAAACACTATGCCGTTTGATCTATGGGTCTTGGGTGCCCCAGGTTTTGGTGTCTGTGGGTGTCCTGGAACCAGCCCCCATGGATGCTGAAGATGGCTATCATCTGTCACAGCAGCAATAGGTGCTAATATGTCACACCATTTCTCTAGCACCTCAAGCTCTCCCAGCCCGCAAGCTCATTCACATTTGTAATTTCTCACCCTGGCCTTACAGCCCTTTCCAGGCCATGGGAACCTCATTTGCCCTTTAACCCCTGGTGGGATGTCTCCTGCCCCTTGACACCCTTCAGTCAGGGACAGTGCTCCTCTGTGGTCCCACAGCACCTAGCTTGTGTGTTTTTGCTCTGGATTATAGCTTGATGTTTGCAAATGCACCTTCCCTGATGAGCTGTGAGTCATAAGGGAAAGGAGTGGTCCTGTATATTTTTCTGTGCCCCCTCCGGTTCCTGATAGGGAACTTTGGACACTCCAACTTCCGCTTGTTGAGGTAACATGAAATAAATTAAAAGGACACTTTCCATAGTAAGCCACTATGTGAATCAGGGCTCTTCAGAGAAACAGGAGCAATAGTGTGTGTGTGTGTGTGTGTGTGTGTGTGTGTGTGTTGCCACTCATGCAGTGATGGGCTGAAAAGTCCTCCTGCCTGTGAGCTGGAGGCCCAGGGAAGCCAGAGGTGGACTGTCTGGGTCCAGGGGCCTGAGGCACTGTGCAGGACTCTCAGTCCCAGGGCTGGGGAAGGTGAGATGAGAAGTCCTGCTTGAGTTGCCAGGTGGAAGAGAAATGGGCATATTCTTCCTTTCTCCTCTCTTGTTCTGGCCAGGCCCTCAAAGCCTGGGGCTATGGCCACCCACACTGGGGAGGGCCTGCTGCTCTGCCAAGTCTGTGGATTCCAGTGGGAATGTCATGGGAAACACCCCCACAGACCCCCTCAGAAAGGCCGCTGCATCTGGGAGCTCTGGGTGCAGCAGATTGACCTGTATAAGTAACCATTGTGGTTACTGAAAGGGACGTGAGCCTGGCAGAGAGGTGTGTGAGCCAGGGGGCTGGGCGTCTTCTCCCATTCCCATTCCTTCTGACCTTGCCATCAGAGATGTCTTCCACCTTGAGTTCCTGCAAATCTAGAAGAAGCCTGTGGGAAGCCTATGCGGTAGGGAAGGTGAGTGCAAATTTGCTCAGGATGATAAAGCTGCAGTTTTCCAATGTGCTCTGTCCTCCCTGAGATGGTGCAAATGAATGTCATCCTAGAGAGACGCATGCTGGTCCTGTGGTCAGTGTCGGGCACAGAAGCAGCCTCTGCCAAGAAGCATTCGGAGAACCCAAGGGAGGTGTGGGTGCAGGGTGTGGTCCTCATGCCAGCCCCAGCCTAGACAAGTCCCCTCTGAGGTATGAGAAGCAAGGCAGCTGACCAGCAAGCAGAAGTCCTTACCCTTTGGGGGCTGGTGAGCTGTGCTAGGAGGACTTGGGTCACTTCTTGGGGACATGCTGTTGGAACCAGTTTAGAGGAACCGCATGCCAACAGCTTTCCAAGCTCTGGATGATCCAACCTTCCCCGTTGGCCAAGTCCCACAGTTGCAATTGCATCTTATCTTGTGCCAATGGAACGAATGCAGCCCAAGATGAGCCTCTTCTTTAGGACACGTGACTCTCTGTTCTGTGCCAGCCTGCCTGGTCTCTCCTCAGAGAGGCCTTGGCCCTGGATACAATCTATGGCAGGAGGAACTTTTCCAAGGTCTGACACTGCCCGTCCCTCTGTCCTATCACGTCCAGCCTGGATTTCCCCTCTGTGACCTGGCCTCTACGGTCCCAGCTCTCATTTCAGGTGATGGCTTAGCTTTTGATTTCAGTGTCTATGTAGGACATTCTCTCTTGCCTGGTTCCCTTGTCTCCAAGCACCATGGCCCAGGGGCAGGTTCTGCCCCAACCACCCCACCCAGTCTTGGCACGCAGACTCTACCCACCCAGGCTCAGGTGCAGCGCCCCAGGTTCTGGCTGCGTGGGCGGAAGGAGCAGACAGAAGGTGACAGCTCACGGCTGTAAGCTGCTCCGTGAGTGAGCCGCATAGGCTGGGCCTGAGCACCACCCTGGCCTCTTCTCAGGGCTCTGGAGGAGCACATGGCCAGGGATAAGGGCGTGAAAGCCCCTTTGAATGCCCCAGGTGAGCTGGCCACACTGTGGGCCGAACCACATCCCCCCCCCCATGCTGCCCGTTCACCACGGTTCACTCTCCTGGGAGTGTGTCGATCCCCAGATGCTGTGAGCTTTAGTTCATTGCGTGGGTACTTGTTTGTAAAGTTCCTGCACATGTAGGTGTCGCCCTTGTAGCTCAGCTCGTACTCGCGAATACGCAGGGCAGCATCGTCTCCTTGGGGGTCTGGGGGGTCCTTCCCAAGCCCACCCACGGTGCTCATGTGAGGCCTGGTAATTATTCTTTCTTCTTCTAAACTCTTGCTCATACATTATTGGTCCAGGTTCCTTTTCTGAGTGTGTAAAACATCCCGCATTTAAGTTCCAGGGCTCACCTTCGTATTAAAAACGAATGAATGCATTAATTCCAGTGACTGTCTAGCCCTTTAACTGTGCCCTTGGATTTCTCTTCCAGGCTTAGCTTCTCATGTGGCGCCTTTCTTCTGTGTATCAGACCTTAGGCTTCAAGTGGTGAGCAGATTATTGCCTTTGAGGAAAATTTGAGTAAGCACACCCATTTGCATGTAGATAGGACTCTGGGGCACAAGGCTTGGTGGTACTTGACACTCCTGGGGGAGGGGCTGCCTGGCAGGGGCCACTTGCCTCCGTTGCCTTCTGGGTCAGCACATGGACTGATTATGTTGGCAAAGGAAGAGCCTCAGATGCTCCAGCAGTCAGACCTCACCTATGAGCTGCAATTGGGAGGCTCTGCCTCAATGTCAAAGGCTGCCAAATGCAAGGTAGGTAAACAGAGGCTCAGCAGATACTGGAGCCCTGGAGACATTGCTCCAATGGCAACTCCAAACCAGAAGCTGGGCCCTTGTCCTTGTTCTGCTCTGGTTATTGGGCTCGGAGCAATTCCCGACTCCTGGGCTGCACTTCCTCTTCTGCAAGGAAAAGGAGTAGGAAGAGAAGTAGTGTTTCTAAACTGCACGTCATAAGCCATTAGCAGATTGTGGCCTGGACTTGGGGAGCCAGGCTGGCCTCTGGAAGAAGAAAGCTGGATGGAACTGAACCGAGAAGAAAGAGCAGGAAAACGTGGTACATGGTGAGGATGCAATTGCTCTTCAAAGCCTTCTTCTCCGTCCTGGGCTGTGATACAAAATGTGACTCCTAGTGGGTGTTGGCTAAGGAAGGAGGATTGAGCCCACTCTGAGCTGGATAGATAGCAGTCGGAAGTTTCCTTCTTGTGTGGATTATATGTTTAATGACAATTTAAGACCTGAAAATTCTTTTTTCCTCAGATATCTGTATATTTAAGACTGAGATACATTTTGGGTCCCCAGTGAAGCACAATGACTTAGGGAATGAGAGATAGTCTTATCGTGGAAGATGCTTTGTTTCATAAGGTTGGAAGGAATTGCCCATCCAGCAGGACATCCTCAAGAGTAGCCAGTGGACCTGAAGGCAGATGCTGTCCTGTGATTGCACCCTAGGAACACACTTCCCACTCCTGGGTCCCCCTGGTCTCAGGCTGGGCTTGAGAGGTCCGTTCCTGTGGTGGTTGAGCTCACCGTCACAGGCAGATTTGACATTCCTGTAGGTTTGCAAGCAGATGCTTGTGCTCATGTCGAGAGTGTTACGTGCACTGAGATCTGGGGGGACATGCTTCTAATGATCTGTATGGTCCTTCCTTCTTCAGATGAGGGACCGAGTACATGTCCCAGCACTGCCTTGGCATTGAAGGGTACAACAGGGACCTGTTTCTTGGGAGAGACCATAACAAGAAAAAAAGAAATGGAAAGGCAGGGACCCAGCGGGCAGGTGAGTGGCACACAGGTGTAGCCCGGGTGGGGGATGGGGAGGCTGGTTCACGAGGTGACCCCGGCAGGCCGCTCTGAGGAGTCACCTCGAAGCTGGGCTGAGAAGCAGGCAGAGTGACCACAGGAGACCAGGGAGGATGAGCTCGTGTTTTCAAAGGGTTGCCACAAATCCTTTGATAGATCAGTGTCAGTTAAGTCAACTCAAAATGAGGGGAAAGCATTGCGGCCAAGGGAGCAGGCCCTGAAGTGGGCCCATGCTCAGGGCTTGGAGGGAAGAAAGGCCGGTCCAGGAGGGAGTGGAAGGTGAGGCGGCCGGCGGTGTCTAGGACTTTGGGATTGAGGATCTGGAGTCTGAACTGTCCTTCACCTGAACGCGAGCGAGGGCACGAGAAAACACACTGGAAACAGCCTGGGCTGCCGGTGGACAAAGGCCAGAGAGGCAGGGGGAGCAGGCAGCCCAGCTGGACTCCAGGCTGCGGCCACCCAGCAGATGATCTCCTTGGCCGAGAGGTGGAAGTTCTGTCTGTCTCCTGTGGGTGTCTTTGGATTCGGTCCCCGGCTTCCACGGGAAAGCCCAGTCAGTGGCCTCGGAAGATTCCAGCAACTTGGTAACGGGAGCCCAGCGCCCCTGAGGGGACCTGGAGAGTGCCGCGTCCCTGGGCTGCTCCATCCCACCAGCAGAATTCTCCAGAAGGAGCATGGTGCCCTGCAGCCCTGCAGAAGCCGAAGCCGCCTGCAGCCACTCATCCGCGCTCCACTGCTGGCCAGCCTGCAGGGTGGCTGCCCGGGCCTCACAGGTGATCCCCAAGATCAAAACAGCCCGAAGTACTTAAAATAATTGCCTTGGTGCCACTTGCAAGATGCTTCTGAATGCCTCTGAATGCTGTTAACTTCAAAGGACCTGCTTCCCCTGTTTGAAAAATGGATATTTTAATGTCTGCCAGGCCAGCATTCCATGAGGCTTGATAGTGTACAGAATGTTCTGGAGAGTTCCAGATGAAAGATCTCTCCGACCCTGAACTTACTGAAGCCATGTAAGTCACCTCTAAAAAGGCAAGGGTTGAAGATAAAGGCTACCATCAGAAGGGAAGTCCTTGGCCTCACAGGCCCCATGTCACTCAGCCTGCTCCAGACAGAGTCACCGTGGGTGGCAGTTGACTAGAGGGGACAAAGCAGTTCTTCACTGGGGGGAGGGCAGAGCACCTGAACATGTGGGTGTGATTCTCCCTGGGCCTTTGGTGACGAGGGGATCAGCAGGAAGCTCTGAGCTCAGGAGCCCACACTTTCCATGAGCTGCACTGGCAGCCCTGCCTTGTATGTTCTGCAGAAGATTCCCGTGGGGACCTGGCCACCAGCAAAACCTAAGGGTGCCACCTGGCTTAGGGAAAGCTCCTCAGCCTCCCTTGCAGGTGGGAATGGCGGGTGGGCTGGAGACCTGGGCTGGGGCCTGACTGAGCGGCTCGTTTCACACTAATCTTTACTCCATTTCAGTGACCACCTTTTATGTTCCCCAGGGGCACGGGCGCCCACGTGGATGCCAGGTGCTGGCTGTGGCCACGATCCTTAGGCAAGGGTGCCTTCCCACACAGCCAGGCCTGGCAGGCACAGGGGTGGGAATTATGCAAGGAATGCACTATCTCCAAGCCTGAGCATGGAGGGGCTGGGACGCTAGCGCAGGCCTGCTGGGTCTTGCTCCCAGCTTGGAGGGCTGGGGCGGTTGGCTGTGCCCCTGTGGTGCCCCTGCTGTCTGCCCACGTGACCCTGCCTCCATGGGGCACGTGCCTGCATAGCTTGAGGTTTCATATCCACCATGGCCTTTGGCAAGGTTGGTTAAGGGTTGGGCAGGCCATGGTCGGGGCTGGGATGGAGTGTGGGCAGACCTGGGAGGGAGCGCAGGTGAGCCCCTGGAGCAAGGCAGCAGAACTGCCCTTTGGCTGGTGCTTCTCCTACCTCTGTGCACCTGAGGGGCGAGATTGGCACCCTGGCTCTAGAAGAACAATCTACAGTGTGCCCAGGGGAGAGAGTTAAAGCTGCTTTGTGGAAGGAGGGGCTCCTTGAGAGGAAGCAAGAACTGCTTCAGCATTGAGGGTGGCAGAGAGCAGGGCGTGGGGCGTGCCTGTATCCCTCTCTGCACAGCATCTGGGAGGGGAGCAGAGGTACTGGAGGAAGGTCTGCTCCACGTGAGCAGAGTGTTTTCTGACAACAAGAGCAGAAGGAAAGAGGAGGCCATCACAGGTCAGGGTCCAGCCTGCAAATCTGAGCTCTGTGACCCGCAGGTGGAGCAGTGACGCTGGGCTGCTGTCCTTATCCATACAGTAAGTGCTCACCTGACATCTCTTAGGAACACCAACTGTATGCCATGTGCCACCAGGAGTGGGAGACAAGGGGTGGGCCTGGGGCTTGCATTCTAAATGGGGGAGAAGGGGCTAAGTCAAGTACAGCCCGAAGACCAGGTGTGGGTGGTCTGGGGCCGAGTGCGTGGCGACAGTCTCCACCTCTGAAGGCGTGGGAGGGAACACACACACAGTCAGCCCCAACGCACAGGGAACCGTGTGTCCCCACCCCGTCCTCTGCCCTGTGGAGCACAGGAAGGCTGTGGAGGGGGCCGTGACCCCCAGACCTGTCACGTCCCACAGCTCAGCACACTCTGGGGAGCTCAGGCGGGTACTCGGCTCATCTTTAGTCTGTGCCGTGGAGCAGACGTGGCAGCGCATGCGAGGTGCTTGGAGCAGCGCCAGCACACAGCTGGTGCTGTCACGGCTACTCCGTTATGGAGTCGTGACATTCCAGAACCAGCCCACACAGGCACCCTCTGCTGTATCATCCTGACACGCTGAAGGGCCTCTGGGCAGGCACGGGGGCCTCTGGCTGGCGAGGCTGGCTTGGCTGGGCCTCTGAGTGGGCGCCTTCCCGTCCTCTGAGGGCACTGGCCGTGACAGGAGCGCAGCCTGAGGGATGCTGCGGGTGATCCCCCCAGGCACGGCACGGCAGGGGACTTAGTGCTCAGAGGGTGGCAGCCGAGGTATGAACAAGTGCGAGCTGTCTTCCATGGGCGAGGAGGGCCTCCCTGACCAGGAGTGCTGCTGTCCATCAGGCACAGATTAAAACAGTCACTGGATGCTTCTTAGCCTCTGTCAGCCAGTTGCTTATTTAAGTTTCAGCAACACACAGATGGCTGAGAGCCGGCCAGGTGGGCCCTCTGGTTCTCTGATCTTGACTCTGCAGACCATGAGGCTGGTGACACCCTGTGACTTTTGCCCTTTAAAGGCTCAGAGGCTGTGTGACTCTTGGACACACATGGGGGTCTCTGTCAGTGAGCTTCATTCTGGGACCAAAAGCTGATATGAACAACTTAAAAGAGGAGAAATTGACTTTGGATCCTGGTTTCAGTCCACGGTCAGTTGAATCCATTGCATTGAGCCTGAGATGAGGCGGAATTTTATGGCAGAAGGGCAGGTGGAGTAAGCTGCTCATCTCATGGTACCCATGAAGTGGGGAGAGAAAGAGGAAGGGGCCAGGGACAGGACATAGTCCCCAAAGGCACACACCCCAGTGACCTAGGGGCCAAGGACAAGATATAGTCCCAAAAAGCACACCCTTCAGTGGCATAGGAGCCAGGGATATGGTCCTGAAAGCACACCCCCCGATGCCCTGAGAGCAGCCCAGCAGGTGCATGTCAGCATGGCTGGGCTCACGGGGCCTCCACTGCTATGTGGCTGGTGATATTTATTGAGCACTTACTGAGCTCCAGGCCCTGTGCACCATTTAGGGTCTGTAGATTAAAAAGTACAGAAAGAGACTTACAGGGTATTGGTCTCCCTGGGTGTGGAGTCAGGGCAGTCCTGGGTTCTGCCTTCTGTAAGCTGGGCACCTGGAGTGCTAGTGGGAGGAGCTCAGAGGTGGAGAGCTGACAGTGTAGGAGCCAGGCTGAGACTGGGAGTCAGGAGAGAGCAGATTGAGCCTTCCAGTGTAGGGCAGTCCAGCCCTGCATGGACTGGGTGAGGCCCACCTTGTGAAGAGGCCATCTGCTTTCCCCAGGGCACCAATTCCAACATATCAGGAAATACTCAGACATGCTAGAAGTAAGACCTACTAGCCACCTGGGCGTCCCTTAGTCTAGGCAAGTTGACCTATAGAATTCACTATCACAGTCCTATTTAATAGTCACAATGACCCTATACGTCAGTACCATGAATTTCTCCATTACTGTGGGAGAAACCAAGGCGTAAAGAGGGTGAGCAGTTTGCCCTAAGCAAACTGAGAAGAGAAAAGGGGACCTGGGTGTTAGGGTTTGGCTCTTGAATGTCCCCTCAGGAACTCAGGCATGGAATGCCTGGTCTCCAGTGCAGCAAGGTTCAGAGGTGGGCTTTCAGGAATGATTGGACCATGAGGACTTTGACAATGACCACTTGATTAACCCATCAAGTGGACCAATCCACTGCTACCTGAACAGGCTACTGGACGGCAGGTCCTAGTTGGAGGAGCAGGTCATGGGGGTGTGCCCTGGAAGGGTTCCCTTTCTTCCTGTCCCCCACCCTGTCTCTGCCTCCTGGTTGCCATGAGCTGAGTAGCTTCCTTCTGCCACACCCTCCCGCCATGATTTTCTGTCTTGGAGACAGCCAACCATGGATGAATCCTCTGAAACTGTGAGCCAAAATCAATCTTCCCTCCTCCAACTTGTTGTCAGGTGTTTTGGTCACAGTGATGACAAGGTGACTAACACATGGGATTGAACCTAAATCCACCTGACGCCAAAGCTTGATTTCACAACATGGTAAGTCATTTACCCATAAGAACAAGTGAGAGTGGCATCAGGGTGATCCAGCCCTGGGATTCCCTGTTCTTACTCTGGGGTTGGACGGGAGGGAAGAGCTGGAGTTGGCACTGGTGGCTTGCAGCTGCATATCCTCACCAAGGTGGGTGCATGTGCAAGTCCTTGCGGGTCTCTGGGACCACGGCAAGGTGTGGTCGTGGAGGGAAGGATGGAGAATTTCGACCCAGGCTCTTTTCATCACCGGGGACCATCGGCATAGATCCTTGGTGAGCAGAGGAAGAGTTCCTCAAAGGCTGGGGATGTAGCTTGGGTAAGGTAGTGGAGTTGAGCCCCAGAGCTCCCCAACTGCAGGGAATGTGGCTCCCATCCTGTTTCCAGGGGACAGTGCCTGGCAGTGGTGCCTGGTTGCCTTCACCCCTGGGATGCCCTTGGCCCCGTGCAAGCCTAGGGACCACACACCTCAGAGCTGGGTGATGCTCTTCTGATCCTCCAAGCACCGGTGCAAAGAGGGCGTGTTTCAGGGAACACCCTTATTTACCTCTTCTGCTGTGGCCCCGTAGGAAGGCCACTTCCTAACCTGGGGTCTAAGTCCCCCAGGTTCTCTGAAACCTCCCCAGTCCCTTGGCACATAGACAGTGTCTCCATCTCAGCCTCATCTCCCTCTGAGCTCAGTGGTGAGCAGGGGGGAGGGGTGGGGCCACCGGGCACCACATCTTCCCCAGGCACTCTCATCCCCTGGGGGAATTGCCACAGGAGAACAGGGCACTCTGGAGTTCTGAGTCACCTGTGCCATCTGTGGTCCCTGTGGTGTGGGACAGTGGGTGACCCCTAGTAGCTGGGCCTTGCTAGCCACAAAGCAGAACCCCTGCCCTGTAGCAATGAAGAGCTGACGTCTGCCCTCAGTCTGACTGAGCACAGAAGGACGGCCATGGGCTCTGAAGGAGAACCTGGTGTGACTCCCGCCCTGGCTACAGGTCTCTGAGACTCTGAGTTGGGATCTGAGAAGCACTTCAGCTGCCCATCTGCAGGAATGTGAGGCTCTGAGTGGGCTTGGCCTAAGCCACCCCAACTGGAAATGTACTGCTGAGTGGTAGGTCAATCACAAGGGCAAGAAGCCTGGACCCTGGGAACAGATGACCTTCAAGTTCTCTCGAGGGTATCACATGGGCTTCTCTTCCCCTGGAGGGCAAAGGCAGGGGATCCTGGTAACGTACTGTGTGATGAGATGCACGCTTCACGGTTTTCTTTCTTGGGAAAAAAAAAAGTACTGGCATGAAGGTGTTGTTACTGTGGAGAATTTGAGCCCCTCAACTAGAGAGAGTTTTTCAAATGGAACATCATTTGATACTTGCACAGAATGTGAGAAAATGTGAGAAAATCCAGGCAAACTAATCAACAATAGCAGGACCATTCTTAACCCATGTCCATGGAGGGCAAGCTCCTACACAAACATTCATTTGAGGTGAATGGATGTAATTTTTAACAGGAGCTAGTTAAATTATCATCGAGCCTCATTTCCAGCAACTGTCTTCCCAGGGTGCGCCACCCATCAAGTTCGCTTCTCTAATCAACGTGATTTCGCACGTGTACGCTGATCCTCATCTCCTCACAGCCCCTGAAGTGTGTCTACAGAACTTGAACTCTGGATCATAAAACACAGAGCCAAGTGTGAATCTACTTAAAGTGGTCACCTTTACAAGCCTGGAGCGTCACAGCTCTGTGCTCCCTTTACCTGAGCTATGACATAGTTATAACCAACTGGAAGTCGTGACTGTCGGATGGAACGTGGGCACCATGTAGTTCAAGCCTTGGGAGCTGCAGGGGGTCTGTGAAGTTCCATGTTCACTCTCCTGTTTTGCAGAAGCTTGCCAGTCCACTCCAGTCGCACCAGAATAGCCTTAGCCCAACAGCCTGAGCTGCTCTGGAGTCTGCGGGCATCCCGGCAGCTTCCGGCAAGTTCCGGAGCTCTGCTTGATGAGAGGGGCTGGTGGCTTGCTTCACGCCACCCTGGCAAGAATGGCCGTACCCAACGCACCTGTCGGCCCCAGAAGGAAGAGCTGTAGGGACTGCTGTGCTCTCCCACCAGGCTAGGGCCAGCCTTTGCAGCGGGAGGGTGGCCTCTTGCCTCCGGTGTATCTGGTGAGCCTAGCAGTGGGTATGTCCTCGCAGAAGGTGGCCCCCTTGCCAGGTGCTACTGTGGCCTGGCTGTCCCCACGGCCTGTCTCCACCCAGTGGGAGTCCTCCTTTATCCCTGGGCTGTTCACCCAGCCTCGGGCCCGGCTCAGCCACTGGTCTCAAGGAGCACAGAAGAGCACAGGAGGGACAGGCCACACTCCTGATGCAGGCACCTGCCCCTCGTGACCCCCATGCCCCTGTCAGTGTCCTGGCACCCACACTTCTGGCTGTGACCCTGACATTCCACACCTGCTCCCTTCCCCTTAACAGAGCCATCTCCTCAGCTTATAGTCACGTCTTCTCTGCCAACCTTGGCATCTCCTTCAATCAGGGCCAGTGAGGTTCCTCAAGGGCACTGACCTCTCCCCCCTGGGCCATGGGAGGGTTGGGAAGGCATATTCTTATGGCTTATTTATTCCAAAACTGTAGTAAGCCCGTAACACAAGCTCAGACATTTCTTAGAGGCTTCGTGAATATTAACTCATTGGTCCTTACCAATCATTGGGCAATTGGAATTGTTATCATTTTTTTGATGATAAAAACTGAGACACAAGGAGGTCCCATCTCTTGGCCAAGTCACACAGCAAGCAGACGAAGCCCAGGTTCAAAAGCAGGCCTCTGGGACCCAGGTCCACCTCTGCATCGCTCTCTGGGCCGCGAGGACTCTCCTGGGTGGGAAATCCTCCCCGTTTCCGGTGCTGGAAACTTTGACAGTGACTTCCAAATGCTCAGGGCACCTGGCTGGGAACTGGTGCGGTTCCTTTTGCAAAGAGACGTCTCCCTATTTGGTGCATGATTTCACCTACAGGCAGCCCCTCGCCACCACCCCGGCTGTCAGGACTCTGGACACTCTAAAACATTACTTTCTTGCAAATAGCTGGGGGGAATTTAAAAGTTGATTTCAATTTTTCTTTATCTTTGCACAAGGGGTATAATTTTTTCCTGAGGTTATTTCTGTGGGAGTTTATTTGAAATAATAACATCAAGGTCAGAACATCGAATTTCCTCTGACGCAGAGACAATTCACATTGCCACACAAAATTAATTAAGTGATCTAGTCACAAAAAATCCCACAAACACTGGGTTTGCCCATTTTTAGTGGGTGCTGGTGCTTGAGCCCATGGCCTCATGTGTACTAAGCATGTGCTTCACTACTGAGCCACACTCCCACCCCGATCATTTTTACATGTTTTGGGTTAGTTTTATAATGATACCTTGGGTTCCTTAAGCTTGGATGTCCTCCGTCAGCCTGATACTCTCAGGATGCACTCCTACGGGTGGCCATTTGACTTCTAACTCATTTCTTTGTGTAAATGGCATCGAGGAAGGTGTCACTAGGTGTCTGTGGGCACACTGGAGTGCACCTGTCTTTAGGCGGGCTATGCCATCCTATGCCATGAATCCAATTTCGCACATTAAGCAACAGGAGAGCTGAAGCAGGGGCGCTCCCGACGGCCTTTGGTGTGTCACGAGCCCCTGATGGGCCTTGGTGCATTGCACGACTGGCAGTGTTCTGAATCGTTCAGGCGCATGACAACCACTCCTACCTGCTGAGGAGGACACTGATGGGGGAGAGGAAAGGGGAGTAAGGGCAGGGGCTGTTGGCAGGAGAGCATCCAAGATCCGCGGGGGTCCAGGGGTGCCCGAGGGAGGACCTCCTTCTTCCTCTGTGTGTGGGAACCTGGTTTTGGGTTCTGAATTGACTTTGCAAAAAGAAGACCCCAGACTCAGCTGCTTCCTGGCTGCAGGGGCTGACGAGCCAGAGGAGAGCTCCCAGCAGGTGTTTCCAAGTGAGTCCTTGATGGCAGGACGGCATGGGGCGAGGGTCCTGCTGCTGGAGGGGTTGAGACACCCATGGTGGGGCTGTGGGGCTGGGCTGAGCCGGAGGTGGTGAGCCTTAGGAGGAACGGAGCAGAAGAATAGCAAAAGTGCCTCAAAGTGCCTCAAAGCCAGGCTCTGTTTGAATAAAGTCAAGGAGATTATGGGGTCATTCTTGCTGCGGCAGGCACTTACAAAGGTAGCAAGGATGGCAGGTGTCTCTGTTGAGATCCCAGCCGGCATCTCCTGGCCACCCCAACAGATGGACCCTGCAGCTGGATGGGAAAAAAGATCTCTTGACAGCAAGTACAGGCTCCTGTGTGTGCCCTCTCTCTCTCTCTCTCTCTCTCTCTCTCTCCCCCCCTCTCCCTCCCCCCTCCCCATCTCTCTATCTCCCTCCCCACCTCTCTCTCTCCCTCCCCACCTCCCCTCCCCCACATCCCCCTCTCCCCCTCCCTCCCTCAGTCTCTTTCTCTCTCCCTCCCTCCTCATCTCTCTTTCTGTCCCTCTCTCACTCCCCACCAATTGGCTTTGCGTTCCTGCCCTCCTGCCTGAGGCTGCCTGCTGGACACTGCACCCTGTGTCCACATGGCTGTGTGCACACCTGTGCATTAGGAGTGGAGGGAGAGAGTAGAGGGGGCCGTCATCCCAGCTCAGAAACAAGTAGGACTTCAAATTCTGAGTTCACATGTCTAAGGCTCAGTTCCAAGAGCCAGTTCTGCCTCTGCACAAGCAACCCAAGTTGGTGTCCCCCTGGTCGGTGGGCAGATGGGGGGCAGGCAGGCCTCCTGGTGACATGGGTCTCAGCCCTCAGGTCAAACGATTCATCGGAGGTGTGCCAAGGGCAGCGTCTGTGGGAAAGGCTCATTTGGGCTCACAGTTCAGAGGTTTCAATCTGTGATGTCTTGTTCCCACTGCTTTGGGACCTGTGGGTGAGGTAGAATGTCACACGGGAGTCACCTCTGGGGTTGGCATGCTCCCAAGGACCCGAGCCCACCTCCTAAGGCTCACCACCTCCCAACAGAGCCCGAGGCGGGGACCAAGCCTTCAGCATGTGGCCTCTGGGGACACTGCACATCCAAGCTGCAGCAGGGTCGCATTCTCAGGGAAGCTCTTAGAGTCATTTAAGCATCCCTCGTGGACAGAATATCCCAGAAACCTGGCTTCATGGCCAGGACACAAACCTGAGCGCCGCTGACGGTCTGTGTCGACGGGAACTTGGCCCTGCTGCTTCTTGCACACGGAGGAGCGGAATTCCTCATCTCCCCAGGCTGAAGAGCACTGCCCAGTGTGGCCCCCGTCCTGACCACCGGGTGTGGCCCCCGTCCTGACCACCCAGACTGATGTCCTTTCAGTCTGGGCCTCTTTCTTGGCCATTAGTAATTTCCTCTTTGTTCAATGATTTCAAACATTTTTTCCCCTCAGTAGATAATTAATCTGAATTTGAGGAATACGATGAATCCACCTAAACTGTGAGTTGTTAACTCGTTCCAGATGCGGGCCTCAGTGGGCGGCCTCCGCCATCAGAGCAGGGCCTGGGCCTGCGCTCCCAGGATGCAGGTGGGGGCTCTGCTCTGGCAGCCAGAACCTGTGTCCAGGGAGCAGTAGACACAGGCGGGTGACCCGGAGTGCTCGTGGGGGTCCACCGCGAGTTGTTTTATCCCAGTCTCTTGGTCATGAACAATAACACCACCCGAGGTTTCTATCTATATTCTACCCAAATATTTCATTGGATAAACTTTACGGTCACAGCCATCAGCTGGCAGTGAGCGTGCACAGACGTGGACACTGGAACGTGGTGGCACACTCATGGCCGTGACAAGAAGGACCGTGTCATGATGCAGATCTGCCATCCTTCGCATCCCAGCTCACTTTCCCTTCACTGATGACGCACGTTCTTGAGATTCACTCTGAACCCGAGGATGACGTGCAATGGCCTCACATCCCAAGTAGAGAGTCTCCATCTGCCTGCCCCCCAGTCGGTGATACTGTGGAGTTTAACTCTGCTGTAAGTTTAAAGCCATGAATGAATTGATCGTGCTGCAAGATATCATTCTATTTCAAGATGCTGTTGAACTGTGACATGTTTTCAGCCTGTTTTTACTGGTTATTGCATTTGGGACAAGAGGAGAAGTTGGGGGACTGGTAACACGTGGCGGGGAACTGGAATCAAACCCTAGCCCTCTCACTTTCCCAAAGGGCCTCCGGACTCGGAGGCACGAGAAGTGACAGGCAAGACCTGAGGCTTCTCAGCATGTGCTGTCCTCCTGGCTCTCAGCAGCGGCCCCCCAGGGGGTTCTTAACCCTCTTAGGCTCCCCGTTTTCTCTAGGTGGCCCCAAGTCTCTGGGAATAGAGGAAGGGGTAGCTTTAATGGCCTGGGCTTCTCGTTCTGCTGAGGACTCAGCGCATGGGCGTGGAGACAGAAGGTGGATTAAAGACACTTCTTTAGATTTATTTTAAAAATTTAATTGACAAAATATTCGTACTTATTGATGGAGGATAATATCATAATTTGATACATGTATTCACTCTATAATGATCAAGTCAGGCACTTAGTGTTTCCATCTCCTCAAACACTGTCATTTCTGTGTGTTCTGCCTTCAAACTCTTCTAACTATTGTGAATGTATGAACCAGCTGACCCACTGCGCTGCCCGCTGTGCTGTGGGACACCTCTGAGCTGCCCCTGCTGTGCCCTGGGACACCCCTGAGCTGCCCCTACTGTGCTGTGGGACACTCCTGAGCTGCCCCCTGTGCTGTGGAACGTACATTAACTCCCCCATCCAACTGTGGCCTGCACCCATTCTCAGGCCAGTGGGAAGGATGTTGAAGCTGCTCTAAAGGAATGTACATGGGTCCAGCCATTATGAAAAACAACATGGAGATTACTCAAAAGTTAGAAGTGGAACTACCCTGTCATCTGGCAATCCCATTGCCGGGAACATGTCCAAAGGAGGTGGCATCAGTGTGCTAAAGGGACACCTGTGCTCCCATACTTATTGAGCACAGTTCATAGTGGCCACAGAGCAGAAAGGACTGCAGTGCCCAGCAAGTGATAAATGGACGGAGAAAATGCAGCACAGGTACACAATGGAGTACTATTCAGCCACGAAAAGGATGAGATTCTGTCATTCCCAGCAATGCTGATGGCGGTTTAGGTCACCATGTTACATGAAATAGGCCAGGCACAGGAAGACAAGGGCCACCCAGCCTCATATCCAGGTGGAGTCGCAGGGGATAGTTCCACAGAAGCTGAGTGTGGAATGTGTCACAGAGGCCAGGGATGGTGGGCAGGGGGGCTGAGCAATGGGTACTAAGCCACAGGAGCAGGAGGGTCTGGTGAGCCGCCCTGCACAGTGGGGTATCTGAGCAGTGACGCACTGTACCTTTGAAGGCTTGGAGAAGGATCTTGAACGTTCTCACTACACAGAGATGACAAAGGTCTAGGAGGTGTGGTCACTTGGTTTAAACTGACCAATGGCCAGTTAGTAGACATCAGTAGTTCGATCGCCCTGACTGCTGGTGCCCAGGGCACACATGTAAATCCACATTCACAAGTGCACACGTCAGGCAGTCGCTGGGTAGATACACGGTCCCCACTGAGAGGGAAGGCCTTGTGTTTCTCTGTATCAGTGAAGAATGATCTAAACTGGTGTGACAGCATACACCTGTAATCCCGGGGCTCGGGAGGCTGAGGTGAGAAGATCGCAGGTTCAAAGCCAGCCTCAGCAACTTAGGAAGGTCCTCATCAACTCAGAGAGACCCTGTCTCAAAATAAAATATAAAAATGGCTGGGGAAGTGCCTCAGTGGTCCTCTGAGTTCAATCCCTGGTACCTAATAATAATGATTTTAAAAGATAGCAATTTTTAAAAGACAAATAAAATAAAAGTTAGAATAAGATAACACTCGGCAAAGCTCTTATCAGAAAATCTGTTGCGTGTCCACGCAGCCCATTTCCCGCTGCAGGGTGCAGGCCGAACCCTGTCAGAGCCCTGCGAGGCCAGACCCCGTGGTAGACTGGCTGGACCCCAGTGCCCGCTTGGCCCAGCTGGCCACACGTTGGTTCTAACATCACGTGTTCTGGCTGCTCTTTCTCTGCCTGCCTGTAATCCCTGAAAAAAAAGAGAAGCCTTTTGTGCTCTGGGGCCTGCAGAGCCTCGTGGATGCCAGCGGACACGTTGCCCGGGAGTCTCCCCAGCCTCTGCGGAGATGAAGGAGCTCAGGGTGGGAGCCTGTTCCTCCTTTGTGGTGCATGCGAGGAGTACAACGGCTTGCGCGCCCAGGCCCTCCTAACCTGAAATCCACCCTGCAGGCAGGCCTGCCCGGGAGGGTCATGTCATCACCAGGTTTAATACTTAGGTGTGGACCACTGGGGAGGATGAGCCCCACGGGGGAAGAGAGGAAAGGCCAGCTCAGTGGAAGGGGCGCCCAGGGAAGACGCAGAGCCTTGCTGGTCCTTGGTTTGTTGGAAATGGACAAGGTCTTGGACGGCAGGACCTCCTGTCCCAGGAGTACGAGACGGGACTAGCAGGTTAGGACACATCAGGGGATGGGGTCACTGGGGGCCGGGGGTGGACTTTGTTCTACAGGTGGGAGGCAACCATGACCAGTTAGCAGACTTCAGTAGTTTGAGCGCCCTGACTGCTGGTGCCCAGGGCGCACATGTGAATCCACATTCACAAGTGCACACGTCAGGCGGTCGCTGGGCAAGCAAGCAGAAGCTCAAGTGTGGAGAATCCTAGAGGGTCCCAGATCAATGCTGGTGCTGCCGGGCAGCCGAAGGGATTGGGGTCCACGGCCGGGTGTTCCAGCACACCCCTGTGAGTCACAGAGCCTGTCTCAGCTCCCAGCAGGATCCCTCTGGAATGCAGACTAGAAAGGGGCCATGGGATCTGCTGTCACCCTGAGCCCAGACAGACCAGTCAGAAGGTATCGAGGTCCAGCTGCAGCCTATTTCTTCCCCAAAGGATTCACTTGATGGTAGGAAAAGGAGAGAGGAGGAAGAGAGAGAAGTTAAGCCAACTAAAACCTAGAGAAATTAGAGATTTCCGGATCCCGAGATTTTCGTTTCTTCCATATTCTTGCTTAAAATAGGGGGAGTCAAAAACCACTGATATTTCCTATTTTCATAGATATTCAATGCATGTTGCCAAGAAAAGAAATGGGTATTTTTATTATATTTCAAACCTAAACATCAGCTGATTTTGAATTGGCTGTGACTTTAAGCGATTTCACGGGGCAAAGCCTCCTTACTGGGAGCAGGGCCGAGGGAGGACAGCCAGGCATTCGCTGCTGTGCCTGACGCCGGGGGATTCCTCTGCTCCCTCTTTCAAAGGGTTACATGTGAAAATAGTCCATGAACTCGACTTTACCATGTCAAAGGCCAGTTCTTTTGACACTTAGGCCTACTTGTACACATGAGTGGCTTTCATTTACTAAGAGTCTGGAATCAGAAGTCCATCTGATTCCACCTGCTGTAGGGAAAAGGGGCAGAGACCCCCGAGGCCACGTGGGCATCCGGCTCTCCCTGTGAGCACCCTGCGTGTGCACGGGTGTGTGAGTGCGTCTGTCTCGGGACTCACGCAGCCCAGAGCTGGTCGCAGGGCACCCTCCACCCCAGGCTACCGTCACCGAGTGTTCTCTCGGCCCTCCTGGCCCGGGGAGACAGATGGCCGGCTCCCACGACTTGCCAGACACCTTAGGTTGGTTCCCAGCCGTGCGCGGGGCCGTCTGCCCTCCTGGCTTTCCCAGCTGACAGTGAGGGCTCCCTGGGTGGACGAGTCTGTGAGAAGCTGGCTTTCAGGATCAAAATAATGAATAGGCCTTAATGTGATTCTTCAAAGCCATTCAGCCAGGAAGGGTTGGCTGGGATGTGGGAGCAGCTTTCAGGCTCCTCATTGACATGTGGTCCAAGCGCGTTTTCTTAGGACACAGATGTCCAGGGGCCTGCCCAAGAAACAATTGGATTGGAAACTGTTCCTTGGTAATTTTCAAGACTGGTATTTAGTGGAACAAACACCAGCTTTTCTGTGCCTTGTGCTTCTCTCCAAGGCCATCACCCCAAGTTATGGATAAAAATGACAAAGGCGAAACCAGGGACTGGCTTTCCCGCCACGGCGTGTCCCTATGCTAAGAAGTCAGAGCATCAGAGGGCGTGTCTGCTCAGAGCGCTAGTCGGCTCAGAGCGCGAGGTCCCCACACGTGTCACGGACCTTCACCTCCCCCCACAGGCGGGGAGGACGGCTTTCAGATGCCTGGACGGGCTAGGAGTGGTCTCCCCTCCCCACTCTGGGCAGTGAGAGCAGGAGCGCCATGATTTCATTCTTCTTTGTGACTGAGTAAAACTCCATTGTGTATATATGACATATTTTTTAAAAAATCTCTTTACCTATTGATGGGCATCTGGACTTGTTCCATAATTTCTGGCTATCGTGAATGGTGCTGCTATAACCATTAATGTGGCTGTATCGCCATGGTATACTGATTTTATTATTTATCCAAAAGAAATATGTTATAATCCAATTCAACTTTGTAGAAAAAAAGTTTTATAAACTGAATAAATGGCAAGTTAATGACTAACGTTTCTAGAAACGATCAACGTTTCAATCCCCAGATTGCAGGACTTCTCATATTGGTGAGTGGCTCCCAGCCCTGGGTCAACCTGCTTGTCACACGGCAGAAAAGAAAACGGGTTCTTCCTCAGCATCCTTTACCAGGGCACATACCAGATGGCCGCCTCTTGAATGGATGTGATCCTGTGCCACCTGGATGGGCACTGGGGAGCAGTGGTGCCCCAGGAACCTGTGGGAAAGGTGTCTCCAGGCAGCAAACGGTGCCCACGGAGAGTTGGGAGGCGGGAAGATGGTGGGTGGACACTCCTCCTCCTCCTTTGGCTGGACATCCCAATACACCATTCATCAGTGACCTCGCAGGAGAGTGCTCATGCCCTGCAGACTTGCTGCTGGCAACTGCTGCCCGGCCAGCACCCCTGCCACAGGGCACCTCCCACTCCCTCGTCGGGGTCTCCTCACCTCTCGGCTTGCACCCCCCAAGTGAACGCTGGGTTTTAATCGGGTCTCTGGTTCTGCTTTCAAGACGAGTTCCCATGCAGCAAAGATATCTAGAAGGCTCAGATGTGGCTAACAGGGTCACTTCCAGCCTCAGTTGCCCCAGAGTCCACGTTGGTGGCCTCATCTCGGGCACAGCCAGACGTCCCCGGACCACAGAGGGAAGAGGTCTTAGAAAGCTGCTGACTGGCTCTCACCTCCGCCCTCCCGCCCTGAGCTCTCCTCCAGTCTCCGTCCGTCTTTGCCTGGGGGGTGTTGGGACCAAGCAAAGCTCTGCCTAGAGTCAAAGAGGTCATCGTCCCAGCGCTCCAAGATCGAGGCTCCAGAGCGAGGGATTCTTAAGGACAGGCTTTTGAAAAGAATATTTAAATAGACGCCAAGAAACCAGATAATCCACATCCCCTACTAACTAACCTGTGTCCGGCTCAGTCTCAGACGCATAGTAGCTGACTGAGGTGACAAGGAATCCCAGAGGAAGCTGAGGGGCAGAGGAGAGGGCAAGAAAGGAGGGAGGGAGGAGGGGAGTGGCAGGTCTGAGCCCCAGGGCGCTCCTCTGGGGACGGGTGCTGCTCCCAGGTGCTGGACAAGGCAGGCAGAGGACAGCTAGGTTTGATTCTAAGTATTTAAATAAATAAGAAGAAGGAGAAAGTAGGGGACTCCTGGGTGACTCTGCTGTTAGGAGAGATCCAGGCAGAGCCTGGACACTCGTGATGAGCTCCCAAGGCCCCAGCCAGACGCTTTGTCCTGTGCGGTCACACCTCTCCGCCTCCTGCCCCACACGTTCCCAGCTAGTAGTGGTCTTTGCTTCATTTGGCCAGTTACCCGCTGTCCAGAGCACCAGTTGGGGCCAGAAGTGGTCCTGGGCAAGGTGAGACAGTCCCCATGGGTGCCTGTGTCCTTCAGGGCCAGAGGCTGGACGTGGGCTGAGGGATCGGTGCCTCTCATAGGTCCCTGACGGGGCTCAGGGCTCATGGACACTAGCAAGTCAGCTTCAGCAGCCAGGCCTGGCCTGATGGGGGTGCAGGCCATGGCTGACGGCCACGAAGGCCCCAGGAATGACGGAAGACGCCGCCCAGTGCTGTCAGTCACGTCTGCTCCTCCTCCCTCCTCCAGCTGTGTCCCCCCCAGGATCCTGGCAACATCATAAGCAGGTGTCACAAAGAAAAGAAGCCAAAATGGTCGGCAGGCAGGCACAGAAGGGCTCCTGTGGGTGGCGGGGCCTCAGGTCCTCATTGCCAGGGCTGGAAGAGCCATCGTGGGCCACCAGCAGGCAGCGGCCCTCAGCTTGGCGGAGGCTGCTTAGCACTTAGGACCCAGCAGTCAGGGGGCTCCCGCCTGCTCTGTGGATGAGGAAGCCCGGGGCGGAGGGAGCTGCTCAGCCAGGGCCAGGCTCTTGCAGGGAAGGTGCCCTAGGGTCGACCCAGGGGTCAAGGGGACAGCTGGGGTGCTGACCCCACCCAACTAGGACAGGAGGGGAATCATGCCCCAGGCTCGCACTGGGCCTTAGGAAGTCACCCACTCCTGGCTCACCCCTTCTTACCACAGGAAGAGGTGGGCATGAGGGAAGAGAGGGGAGCCCAGGGCCAGGCGCAGACTGCCCTCCAGGAGCGAGGTGGCCCTGTGGCCAAGGCTCGGGCCTCTCAGTTAGCCTGTACCGGCCCAGGCTGGGTGCTACTAATGAATAAGAACATCTGTTCACTCAGTGGGTGCTCAGAGAAGGAGAGAGGTCAGAAGAGGAGCGACCATCCCATGCCCCAGCCTCCTGCCTTCTCTACTGACCCGCTTGGTGGAGTGGGAGGAGGACCAAGCAAGGAAGTCAGTCAAAAGAGCCCCGGACACTGACCCTGTGCAGACAGGAGCTACACCGGCAGCAGGCACTGGGCTCTCCAGCATGTAGTGTGCAAAGAGCTCACACGTATCCCAGGGCTGAGGGCCTCAGCTCTGAGCAGTGCTCACGTTCCACTCCATGTTCTAGGACCTTCCCATCCATTCTGAATGCAAAATACAAGGCTCTTCTGCAGCCTTGGGAGGAGCTCGCAGAGTGACGATGGGTCATGAAACTGAACTCCGTAGCTTCTCAGAAAGCCGATCCTGGTTCTGCAGCTGAGAAGCTGTGTGTTCCAGGGTAGCCACTCACCCTCTCTGAAACTAGACTAGGTGGCAAGCAAAGCTAATTCTACCTACCCTCAGGAACGAGTTTCCTTGGAGCCCGAGTGTTTGTCCTCAGTTGGAATCTCAGCAGATGGTCCCTCACGTGTGTAATGGAAATGACAGGAATCAACAATGGGGAGCAGTCATGGCATGGAGACAGTGGGCCCTGAGGGACGCAGGCCCGTGGGAACAGCGGCCGAGAGGGGAAGTTGGCTGAACAGGCACCTCGGGGAGTGCACGCCAGGGACCTCAGCAAGGCGCCTGAGAAACAGTCAGGCATGTGTGGCCTGCACACAGGAAGGT
This sequence comes from Marmota monax, assembly GCF_021218885.2. Lineage (NCBI taxonomy): Eukaryota > Metazoa > Chordata > Mammalia > Rodentia > Sciuridae > Marmota > Marmota monax. The sequence continues at coordinate 770,643 of NW_026694584.1, read as the reverse complement.
CCATGGCACCCACGGGGACACACTGGGGAACCCACGTGACCTGGGAGGTGCAAGGGCCCTGTGCAGAACACTGGACCCACCACGAGAGGAGGGAAGAAGATGGACACAGTGGAGAGCGCTCCCCATGGACGGGAAGCACTGAGGCCCCACTGCCCACGCCATACACAGAGGCAACACCATCTCCACCAAATGCCAAGGGCATTCTTCACAGAAGTAGAAAGACTGTTCTCAATTTTGCATGAATCTACAAAGACCCTGGCAGCCCAGAGCATTTGGGGGAAAATACAAAGCTGGACTCATCACACTTGCTGATTTCAGATTATATTATTCAGCAGCAGAGATCAAATCAGCATGGTACTGGTTAAAAACCAAACAGACACGTGGACCCATGGACCAGAACAGAGAGCCCAGACGCCAACCTGTGCACACACAGCCCACCCAGGTTTGACCAGGCTGCAAGAGGACACAATAGGGATACATGGTGGTGAGAAGACGGGATGTCCACTTGCAAAAGAAGGAAGCTGGACCCTCGTATTGTACTATGCACCAAAACCAAGGCCTGAGACCGTGAAACCACAGGAGGACACTCTTGGTAGCTGGCCTTGGTGCAGGATTATGCATAGTTCACCCAAAGGAAATCAGACTCATGGGATTGCATCAAACTCTGCAGAACCAATGAGCAAGATGACCAGGTGCTGGAGGACAGTAGGCAAACACTTGGGAACCATGGGTCAGACAGCGGGCCAGCATCCAGGACGCTGGGGGACTCCAACAGCCCACCAGCGAAGAGACAAAGTAAAACAAGTGAAAATGGGATAAGAACCCCAACAGACCTTTCTCCAAAGACACAGGGGTGGCCAACAGGCCCAACCCCTCTGCTCTGCCTTGCCTGGACTCGGCCTGGTCCTTCTGGACTTCCCCTGATAGAATGTGACAATCCAGCCACCAGAGAAGTCAGAAAGGAATCTGTTTTGAATATCACATTCCCGGCTTTGGCAAATGCAGCTGCTCCGGTTATGACTGGACAGTGGGCTGGGCAGAGAGGTATGGTCTAAGCTGTGTGGACGCTGGTCACATGCCTTCTCTGCAGAGGGCGAGCACACAGCCCCCTGGCACCTGCCTTTGGCAGGGTCTCAGAGAGAGGCTCTCACAGGCCAGAGGCCCTCTCTCCAGAGGGGCAGAGGGTAGCAGTTTGAAGAGGTGCGCAGGTGGCTTCGGTGGACGCACACCTCTTTCTAGAGCTGAGCACTGTGCTCCAGCTCTGCCCCTGGAGGGCACGCACCTCATCCGTCCCTCCTGGGTTCCAAAGAGACCCAGAGAACCCATTTAGATCCACTTTCATAGCATCTTTAGGAATAAAAAGAAGATATCAGTGGGGTTTTTGAAGGCGATTCTGGACCCCAAGGTCCACACAAAGACCGTTTTTTAGGAACGCTGCATCCCAAGGGGAGTGAAGGGCCCGCGGCTTCTGCCCCTCTCAGCAGGCCTGTTCGAGCCTGGACAGCCTGCCCATCTCCCCCTTGTTGTTTTCAGGGGACCCTAATGATGTCCAGACCCAAGTTCAGAGGGCTTCCAGGCGGAGGTCATTTTTTTGAAGTTTAATGTCTTGGAACATTTTTGTTTCGAATTTGTTATTTTAAGCAACACTGTGATTTAATGACTTTGGGGGACTTGAGTTTGTGGTTGACGTCCGAGAGCCCAGGAATGCGTGTTTAATTTTTTTCATCTTAAAAGCAGTGTTTCATCTCAGACTAAATAGATGCACATTTTAGAAATCCCACAGAATCACTGAGAAAAACCCTGATGTTTACATGAATGCCGGCGTGTTTGAGTGACTCTAACGAAAGGAAACAATCAGTTGGGTTCCAAAAGCTTTGTGGAACTCCGCTAAGTCCTTAATTTGTCCGCCAGCATTAGTCTCTCCCTCATCTTTGTCCTTTGGGGATTTTACATGCGTGGGTGGATCTGGGCCTTACTTTGGGCATGGGGGCCCCCCTGGACACTGGCCTTGGTGGCTCCACACCCAGCCAGGAGCATGTTCTGCATCTTGTGGAGACCGAATGCTGGACTGGATGGATGAGGAGAGAGCAAGGGTGTTATGGAGGGGACTTTGAGCATCAAAAGCTTACCTTTCCCTGGGAACGGAGCAGGGGAGACTGGATCCTCCTTTCAGTTTCCATAAAGTCTCTATGGAGACCCAGTTTTGCTGAACAGATGTCTTTGAGCACCAGGAGGGTGAACTCCTGGCCACATGGTCTACCGCTTCTCTGACCGGCTGTGCTCAGGGGACTGAATTTCCAGAGAACAAATCTGTGCCTGATGTGCGGGCCAACAGTGCCAAGCACCCCTCCTGTGGGTGCACCAGAGAAGGTGCCCTCAATTGCAGTGGATAAAAATGGGAATGATGAAATGCTCAGGGTGGGTTGGAGAAACACAGGGACAGGTCCCTCAAACTTCTCAGTCACACCAGCAAAGTCACGTGACAACACACAGTCTCCTAGGCTTGGGCACAGAATTCCTCAGCGATGGTTTCTATTCCCGTCGCTGGGCACGGAGATGCCAAAAAGTGGCAACTTTACCCCAGAAGGTGGAGGAGGTCTATGTAGAAGTGGGCCGTGTGGACAGACAGATGTTGTCTAGCGTGACGGCTGGCCCTCAGAGCAGCACACGGACATGCAAGAAGACTGTTTGAAAAGAATCGGTGCACTGCGCGCCTGGAGACTTTCTCAGTCGGTGAGTTCTACGACAATTGCAGGATAGGTGTATTTGTTGGCAAAATTCTACTGTGGGAACAGGAGGGGAAGAGGTTGCTCCCTGCCCACCCGCTGGCAGGAGCTCCGCCATGGTAATGGAGTAGAGTGGAGAGATGTCCAGGCTTCCAAGGGATTTTAATAGTGCTGCGGTCAGAGCTCCCTGAATAAATAGCTTCCATTTCCAGTCCTGCTGCCAGCTGGCCATGTAGGGACCACCTAAGTTGCCCCCAAAGGAAACGGAGGCAGGCTCCCTTCTCCCTCAGTCCTCCCCACTGCGCCTCTCTGCGCTCAGAATCCTCTGGAATGACCTCCTTTACTCAAAATTTGTCCCCAGTTAAAATTTTAAATGCTACTAAGGGGATAATTCTTTAAACTTCTGTTACTCCTTCCAAACCGATTCCTGCTTATGGAGAGCTTCAAACCTGTTTTGAAATGAGGTGCTGAGGGGGGAGCAGGGGAAGAGAGCAGAAAAGCTCCTGTAATGGCTCCCCTGGCTGCATGCACCCCCACATGCCGCCCCCACTGCATTCACCCCCCAGCTGCATTCACCCCCCCACATTCACACCCTCACTGCATTCAACCCTCCTGCATTCACCCCCCATCTGCATTCACCCCCCAGCTGCGTTCACCCCCAGCTGCATTCATCCCCAGCTGCGTTCACCCCCCATCTGCATTCACCCCCCAGCTGCATTCCCCCCCCCACATTCACACCCTCACTACATTCAACCCTCCTGCATTCACCTCCCACCTGCATTCACCCCCCATCTGCATTCACCCCCCAGCTGCGTTCACCCCCCAGCTGTATTCATCCCCAGCTGCGTTCACCCTCCAGTTGCATTCACCCACCAGCTTCATTCATCCCTCCAGGCTGCATTCACCCCCCAGGTGCATTCACCCCCCAGGTGCATTCACCCTCCAGATGCATTCACCCCCTAGCTGTATTCACCACCACCCCTGTTGCATTCACTCCCCAGCTACATTCACTCCCACCTGCATTCACCCCCAGCTGCATTCACCCCCAGCTGCATTCACCCCCTAACTGCGTTCACCCCCTAGCTACATTCACTCCCACCTGCATTCACTCCCCAGCTGTATTCACCCACCAGCTTCATTCATCCCTCCAGGCTGCATTCACCCCCCAGCTGCATTCACCCCCTAGCTGCATTCATCCCCCAGCTGCATTCACCCCCCAGCTGCATTCACCGCTCCCCCCCCCCAGGTGCATTCATCCCCTAGCTGCTTTCCTGGTTCCAGCTGCACTCATGCCCCCCCACCAGCTGCATTATGCTCTTCTTCACCCCTCTCCCAGCCGCCACCCTTTCCCCGTGACTCTGGGATTCCCCACCAAGGCATGGGGTACAATAGTCCCTCTGAATCCACAGGGGACACATTCCAAGGTCCCAGTGGCTTCCTGAAACCACAGGTAGGACTGAACCCTGTGTGCACTGTTTCCCCCATGAGCACTCACCTAGGATATAGTGTAGTCCACAAATTAGGCAGAAAGATCAATAACAACTAGGAATACCCTAGAGCAATTAGAGCAGCACACTGCGATGGGAGTGTGGGAAAGTGGCTTCTGTCTTAGAACCTGACTGTGCTACTAGTCTTAGCAACCTCAGTAAAGAACACATCAGAAACCTCACCTTTTCCCTCAAAGGGGCACCCCGGGCTCCTGAGCTAAGGTGTGCATGTGTCTGGCCTAGGGCCGTGTGTGGCAGCATCACTGTGGAAACAGGTGGCTGGGCTGCGGAGGAGACAGAGCCCCAGAGGGAGAAGGCTGAGAGCCAGCCAGGCAAGGTGGACCTCCCAGCAGGTCTGAGAGGTGTTCCTGCCTCCACGCCTGGGCTGCTGGAAAGGGGTGAGTCAGGTGCATCTGTATCCGTACACGTGTCTGCTGGTGGAGGGGTGAGAGGGCAAGGAGAGAGGGAACAAGAGTTATGTCACAGCTCTGACCTGCCAGTGATTGTTTTATGGGTCACCTTGATGGCCTCAGCCAGTCCTCTCCAGAGTCTGCTGCGTGAAGAATTGCCAGGGTGTGGATCTGGAAGGTTCCCAAACGCCCATGTGCTACAGATCTGCTCCCCAGCCTGTGGCGTTCCTAGGAGGTGGTGGAGCCTTTAAGGGGTGGGACTGAGTGGGCATCTTTGGGACATTGGGACCCCAGGCCCTTCTTCTCTTGCTCTCTGGCCACCATGAGAGGAGCAGCTGTGCTCCATGCACTCCTGCCATGATGTTCTGCCTCATTACAGGCCCAATACAATGAAGCCGGCCACCATGGGCTGAAACCTCTGAAACCATGAGCCAAAACAGACCTTTCCTTCTCTAAGTTGATTATCTCAGGTAATTTGTCACAGCAATGGAAAGCTGGCTACCACAACCATCTTCTTCCCCATTCTCCAGAGGGGCAAACTGAGACTCAGACAATTAAGTAACCGCCATGCAAGTGAAAGGCTGCAAACATCTCCTGTCAAGGAGCAGGGAGCAGGTGTGGGGCTAAGCAGACCTGTGTGCTTTATGCTTCGTCAGTGGGAAGCAAAGGGCCCAGGGGGCATGATCAGGCCCATGTCCACGGGTTCTGGTCCTGGTACGAGGAGGGCATGGGTGCAAGGCCTGGAGAAGACGGGGACTCTCCAAGGCAGGGAACCCCTGGGTACCCAGGTGGGAGGAGCCAGCACTTTTCCTCTTTGGAAAAGACTGTGGGTGCACAGCCCAGGTGGGGAGGGCTCTGGGCCGTGGCAGCCAGAGGTACAATTGAATCAGCTCAGCTTCTCCCATGAAAATCAAATTACCACGGGACGGCCTGGAGCCCGCCACACATCAGGCCTTCATCAGCAGCACAAAGCCACGGGGAGAGCTGCCTGCAAACCTGCTTCCACTCTGGCCTGAGACATCCGAGCTGCTCCTTCATCTCACCGTGAGGACTTCTTTCCTACTTGGGGCAGCCCAAGGCGGAGGACGATTCTGAGGGAGAGACATGGGCAGTGCCTTGCTGGACCCCAGGGCTTTGCCCAGGAGAATGAAGAGCACCAGGCCCAGCACCCCGGGGTCAGGATGGTGGTCCCCTTACTGAGCAGCGGGACTGGACACGCACTTTCCTTGTTGGCTACAGGGGGTTGGATGATACCCGCCCACCTATCTCCTGTGTTACCATGACTACGCCGAAACCCATCGTCAGCACCGTCACACCCGTGCACGTGCACACACTGGGCATCTATCTAGTTGGTGAGAGTGCTGGCTCTCTAGCTGGCAGAGCCCAGCACCCCTGACCTGAGGCGGACGTCTGGATGCTTTTGTGCAGGAGGTACCGTACCGGGTGGCAGAAATGAGGGAACAGAGCCCAGAAACGCCGACTCCACAGAGCACCTTGCCTCCCAGTTAGCTGCGAAGTTTATAGGTTTGAATCTGAGCCCTGACACTTACCTCGGGGTTCCCAGCTCTGGCGCACTGCCTACTCCCGAGAGCTAAGAATGGCTCTTAACGTCTCTGAATGGCTGCAAAGAAAATCAAAGAGCCCTTCATGGCATGTGGAAATTGGCGTGGCGTTCAATGCCAGCGCTCCAAGGAAGGCTCCTGGCACCCACGCTCCCGAGCCCTCTGCCCTGCACACTCCTTCACATGGTCGCTGGGCCTACCTGTGCACCTCAGTGGCCGCAGAGCTGAGCTGTGACAGAGACTCCCACTGTCTGTACTTTCTAGGTTCTTTGTTCTTGTGTGTGGAGCAGTCACATGGGGCATGGGTCTAGCACAGGCTGGACAGTAGGGTTGGGAGGCCCTGGTCCCTGGCCCTGTGCGCCACCTGTCAGCCTCCGGCACATCAGGCCCGCACAGTGGAGGCGCGGTCTCCCTCGGGGCAAAATGAGTGGCGGGCTCTGTGTGGACATTTAGAACAGAAGGACTCCTAGCAAAGAATCAAAAGCACGTCAAGCTCACAAAAGGGTCAGTAGCTCCAACTGCAGCAATGCTTGGCAGCCACCAGGGAGGCAACTGAGTTCCTCAGAGCAAAGTCACAAGCCCTGGCTAAGGCGGTCCCCCAGCCAGGTGGCGTCCCTGCCTGTCCCACTGCTGTGGCTCCAGGCAGGCCTGCAGCGGGCTTCCTCCCTCTCTCCAGAGGACTCGGTGCTGGTGCTGGCCAGGCCACGGACCCCACAGCCAGGGTCTCCTGACGCTTGTGGCCCACCCAGAGCAGGCAGCCGAGGGACTCGGGATGATGCTCAGCTGGAGTGTGGGCAGAGCCTGAGCGTGGGCCGGGGGTCAAGCTCACCCGGAGCGTGGGCAGGGGTCACGTTCAGCCTGAGCGTGGGCAGGGGTCATGCCCAGCCGGGGCGTGGGCAGGGGTCAGGCCTCTGGGAGTCTGGCCTTTCAAGACTGACTCACAAAACAAAGGCAGGTTGGTCCGGAAGTGAAGGGATGACAGGGGAACTGGAATGTCTTTTCTCTGGGGTCATCTTTGCCCCCAGGTCTGGGAGCCACGCGGCTCCCTGTGGAGGTGGCCTGAGGTACCCTCCCGTGCGACTCCGCACCAGCCGTAGAGAAGAGGGACACCTCAGGTCCCACCACGCAGCCTTGGCCACTGAGTGGACTCCAGGGGACATTTCCAACCTGCTCATCAAGGCCCCCAGACTGGACCAGGGTACGGGATGGAAAATGAGAAACCTCTCCCTCAGCATCCACCTTCAAGGTCAGGGAGTGAGCATTGGGAGCATGACACCAGGTTGACGTGTCCACCCTTGGCAGGATTGCTCGGGGAGTGGCGGACATGATGGCTTTGAGGGCAGTGATCCCGCCAGAAAGATCAGCTAGAGAAAGCTCCTTCGGTACCCGCAGGGGGACACGGGATGCGAGCCATGCCCGGGACGGAGAGGAGGACCTCGGGAACACCACTGGGCAGCTGGGGACGGGCTGTGTGGAGGGCAAAAGGGACCCAGTGTGGCCTGCTCAGGGGGCTTCGCAGGTGGGCCACCAGCCTCCACCACAGAGGGAAGCCGAGGGAGCCAGGAGTCAGATGGGGTGTCCAGGAGAGTCAGACAGAGCAGAAGGTGTCCTGGGGGGAAGGACCAAAACCAGCCTGTGGAAATTTGCCTCCAGGGGGTGACTGACGCCTGGTGATGCCTGGTGACAGTACAGTTGCCCTGTGGCTCCCAGGGGGCCGTGGGTGCCCACATCTGGGGAGGCTCAGGCCCGTGTGTAACATGGCAGGGTTTCCTGTACAGCCCCAAGTGTCCCCAGTGTCCATCATGTTGTCCCTGGATGACGTGGCAGCCAGCACACTCTGTCACACGGCATTGTGCAGGGGGATGGCGGGAGGAGTCTGTGGGTTCACTACACACAGGACTTAAATAGAGACGTTTTTCTTCTATCCCTGAATTTCTGTTTCCTAGAAATCTGTGTATTTTGACTCTCTGACAACATCTTCCTTTTCTTGTCAGGTTATATATGGCTTCGGTATTATTGATTGGTTTCTTTTTAATTTCCTGCCCAGTTGAAGGGTGGTTGGAATTGGTGTGACACATGCCAAACGACGTCAGTCAGTCTGGACTTCAGACTCCGCTCCAAAGCTGCTCACGTTGAAATCCCGAAGTCAGTCCTGATCTTCTGTTCAGACCAAGGGCAGTGATCCTGACTGCCTCTCTAACTGTGTGGTCCACTGCCCGGCCTCTTGGGCAGGCCCAGCTTTGCCCCCGCTCAGTTAAGTGGCTACCGCCTGACAGGGTCCTGGTATCTGGGGGTGGGGAGTCAGGAAATAGTGAGCAGTAATTTCATTAGTTTTGGAAAATGGGCTAGATCCTTCGTTGTGGTCCTGTCCAGCGCTTGGGGCCCAGGAGTGACAAGTTGTATTGCTCTAGTTGTCATTACCATAACAAAACACCCAAGGCTGGGTTACTTTATACATAAAAGGGGCTGATTATGCTCCCAGTCTGGAGGTCAAGGGCACAGAGCAGGCCTCTGCTGGGTGGTTGGCCTCATGGAGGGCATCACAATGGTGGAGGCACGTGTGGGAGGAGGAGATCAGATCTCCAGACAGGAAGATTCAGCGCTGGGAGGGGCTGCGCTTGTCCTTCTATAACAACCCACTGGAGAACTAGCAGAACCAGTGGGCAGCCAGGATGCAGACCCCCAGGTACCGTGGGGTAGGGGGGAAGACCACTACTGCACACTTCAGGCACACTGGGGACTCAGGTCCAAGGCTGGAAGCCACGTGCTGTGTGTTCCCATTGCAGATTCTCCATTGGCTACTAGAATCTCCACAGAGCCCTACGTTGCTTCTTGAATAATTTCCCTTTGTTCCGTTCCCAAAAGAAATAGGGCCTCGTGTTTGGGAATGGGGAAGACAATGACTTCACTGCTAATTATTTCAATCTGTCCACCGAAAACTAGCTTAAAGAGACTGCTTCCTTCTGGCCCGGCCTGGGCAGAGTGACTGGCTATGAGGATCTGAGGTCCGCACTGGGTTCTCAGCTCGCAGATTTGTACGGGGAGCCCAAGTCTCCCATCTTTCCTGAAACTTCTTTTAGTGCAAGTCCTGGAAAACTTGGCTTCAAAAATCAGTTGGATAACTTTTGTTCTTAGAATCTGAGAGCCCAGAATCTGAAAAACAAGCACACAAAAGAAAAAAACAAAGAGTTATCAGGAGCCCAGTTCCCCAGAGCCTGCAGCCTTCCCTCCACGGGGCTGCACCCGGGCCCCAGGATCAGCTGACCGCACCACCCACGGACTGAGGCAGAGTACACCCCAGTGCCGCTGGCCATCTGGCTTATTTTAGCCACAGTCCATTTCCATGCGTTAGGAGAGAAATGACTCCTTTTCATGTGTCTGCTCTTCCATTAATCAGCCCTCCCTACCCCCTGTGAAAAGAGTGATCAGCTTTTATTCGTGAATGACACAGATCTAACTTTCAAATTTCTAGCAAAATGTGTTTTCTTTTATATTAAACCTTGCCTTTCGACTTCCTGACAATTAAAAGAAAAGTTTGAACATCATAAATCACAGTGACTCATACAGAGCCCGTTTAAAAAGGAAGGAGAACTTTGAAGTCAGGGATTGGACGTAGGCACTGAGGGGGATGAGTGGGAACGACCCTTGACCTCAGCTTTCACAAGTTCAGGGGAAAACTCAAGGGGCTCCTCCCGCCCCCATGCAGACGCTTCTTGCAGGAGGGTTTCACCCTGGAGTTGTGAAGATCATGAGAGCAGGAGGCAGCTCTCAGCCAAGTGCCAGGACGGGGAGCAGGCACCCCCTTCACAGTGACCGCCCCCAAGCTCCCCAGAGGATACAAACATTAGGATCTTTTTTTAAAAAACATTTTTTTAAATTTAAAAATTTTAAATGTTTGACTGACACATCATGGTCCTGCACGTTGGCAGGGTGCAGCATGATGTTCTGCTCCAGGTCTGGTGGCAGATGATGAAACCAGAAGCACACCCACCCCTCAAATGCAGCTCGTGTCTGTGGGCCGGGGTCTGGAACTTCCTCCCTCCTCGCTGTTTTGAGGTGCAGCCCTACTAACTACCTGCCCACTGGGTGATGGTACACCCACACTCATTCCTGCTTGGGTCACTCTTCTTCTTCAGAGATCCTGTGGGCCACGGGTGCTCAGGAAGTCCCCTGGGGTCATGAGCCCGGGTTCTCAGGGTGCAGGGGCCTTGCCCGCCAGCCACCACCCTGCTGAGGTGGAGCCCTGCCGCTCCTCAGGCTTGGGAGGAGCTGAGTTCTGGACCCACAGGAGTGGCTTCCTTCAAAACTAAAACCCTGTGGCTCTGGCTTTGGGACAAGAAATGGTACCACCAGGCAGTGAGCTAAGGGACGCACATAAGGGGACCTGAAGGCCAGAGGGGCCAGGAATGACCCCGCCTCACCAGGACTCTGTGAGGTCTCTGGAATAGCTTATGCCCCTTCCCATCAAATCTGGATTAGCTGTGGCAAAGGGAAGAGAACAAATAAAGGAAATCCACAGATAATCCCCAAACCTCCATTCGGGCTGAGAGTTTAAATTCCTCCTGTGCCAAGTCCAGCTCCTGTTTACCCAGGTTGACAATGAGGGACGCATTAGCCAATGGCACTCCCCTCCTTCCTGAGCCTGCCCTCCCCCACCGGCATGGAAAGGGCCAAGATAATCCTTAATTTGGCTAAATCTCTCTGAGCCCTGAGTAGGGGCCGGCAAGGGACGGACTCCTGTCCTGCTGACCAGGGGCCAGGTGCTGGGGACAGCTGCTGGAGCCAGCAGGCCCCGCCAAGGGACACAGTGGAGGAGGATTAGGGCTGGAGGGAGGCAATCCACAGGCCCCGTGGGAAACACGGCACCCTCCTGGGGAGGGCCCCCAAGAGCCTTGAACACAAGGGGAGTGGGCTGGGAGAGGGAGGAGTGGGGAGCCCTGGGGGTCTCTCCCTCCCCTCCCCTCCCCTCCCCTGCCCTGCCCTCTCCTCTCCTTTCTCCCTTTCCCTCTCTCCTCCTCCGCTGGCTCTGCTTCCCTTCCTCTCCCTCCCTCTCTCCCTCTGTCTCCTGTCTACCTCCCCCCCCTCCCTTTCTCTCCTCCCTCTATTCCCCTCCCTCCCCAGGACACCCATCAGCTTGGGCTTGGGGATGACCCAGGGCCCTAGCCAGAGGTGACTGGGTGTCACTCAGCGCCCAGAGGCTTGCAGTACTCCTGGCTCTGCAGGACGTGCAGGTCCTGTGCAGGGCCGCTCCACCTGAGCATCACAGATCGGGGCTCCCCAGGTCCTGGGCACTCTGCTGCCCCAGGTGGCCTTCTGCCTTCCCATAGCCCTCTTCTGTCACTGTGGCTTGGGCACCCAGATGAGGGGTCCTCACCTGCAAGGAGGCTCTGACTTCTGGCAGGGAACAGGCACCGCAGTCCCCAGGGAGCACATGCAAGCCCCCAAGACCATGGAGGTGGCTCTCGGCGTCCTGCAGCTCTTGGTGAGGACACATGGGCTGGGCTAGCCCCCACCCCATTCCTTTCTCTCTCCTAGATGCAGCACATCCACGGAACTCAAGTTAAATTTGGTTGTCATTGTCACTGTGATTGTGCAATTGTTCTGAAGAAACAGTGGTGGCCCTGGCTCTGAGGATATCATGACTATTTTACTATACTGGGGTGGGGGCGATGGAGGGGCCATAAGCCACGGAGCCTCCTACCACCTACCAAGAGGGTCCCGTGTGTGAATAGCTCCTTTGGGACTTGGGCATTGCTGGGCCTTGCAGTATTGGTGTCCCTTGAAGGACTTTTGTAGAACTCAAAACTCCTACACTCACCATGTGAAATTCAACCATTTTTTAAGTTGCAAAGAGATTTTTTTTTGCAGACCATCTGTTATTTAGTAACGTGCAAATTACCAATAAATAATTCCAGATTCCTTTTTGCCAGAAGAGCTGTAAACAAGCTGTTCCACATGCAGAAATGGAAGTCGTTTTCTCTTTGAAAATTCATTAAGTTCTGCAGGATTGGAAGAGGTTGGGGGAGAAGCTTCCCAGCAGATGCCAAAGAGCGTTATTACTGCACACAAATAAAAGCACGAAGCCAAACTCTACAGTTCTTCTGGAATCTTCCACGTTCTTCCTAGGGCCCTCCCCCATGCATGTGTCCTCCAGAATTCTCGCAATCAGCATGCTTGCGTGACTGCCGAACCATGTCAGACTGGCTTCGTGTGTCAGTTGCCTTCCGTCTTTTAGCCCGTTAAACCTTGCTGACTGCAATTCCTGTCCTGCAAAACTCCAGAGAATCACAAACAAATGACCTCTCGGGTTTGTACTCTGAAGAAGTTGTGGGGAACCAGCTTTCCTAAGTGGTTCATGGAGAAGCCACTGCCATCTCCTGGGAGGGGAAATGCTGTTGTGTCTCTGCTCACCTGGTCTCAGCCTGGGCTCCTGGGGGGCGGGGGGAGGAGCCAGCAGAGGCCCAGCTGGAGGGTGCAGCTCACGGGGAACTGTTGTTCCTTTTGGAGTAAAATTTGCCAGGCATCAGAAACTGGGGCAAATTCTTCTGGCTCATCCTTCATTCTCGTCTTCAGGTGCCTCTCAGAGTCTCTTATACATGTAAGGTCAGTTAATCTAAAAGCAAATAACTTAGGTTCTCCACATTTTCCATGTATATAGAATTGAAAGAGAGGATTGTTCAAGATGGCTGAGGCAAATAGGAAGTTCAAGTTGAGAGTGGTCTCCCAGCCCTGGTTGGAACACTGGCCAGAGGAACACTCCTCCAGGTGACGTTTGCAAAAGGCTACCTCGGGAAGGCACTTAGAAGCTTCCCCCAGCAGCAGGCAGGAACTGGAGGAACTGGGCCTTTGAGAGGTGCGAATGGACCCGGTGAACACTGGTTTCTCTTGCCACAAAACAAAGCTGAGAGTGGGACCTTGCGTAACCTCGCAGCTTCTGCAGGGCAGGAGTCGGGGCCAGCTCAGTGTCCTCTGCTCAGGGTCTACCAGGCTGAAATGAAGGTGACAGCGGACTGCCAGCCCAGTGAGGCTGGGGTCCTCTTCCTGGTCACTGTGTCAGCAGGGTTTGGCTGAGGCCGGAGGCCGGCAGGTCTTGCCGCTTGGGTTTCTTCTAGGGCTCCTGGGCCAGTCAGGCTCTTTCAAGACGGAATTCTCCTTGATTAACCACAGGTCAACTGGTCAGGTGCCTAAGCTCATTTGCAAACTCCCCTCCCCTTCCCCACATGGTAACCTCCCCTAGGGACTGAAACCTCACCTAGCCATAGCTGTCACATACTCAGAGGAGGAGGTCATTTAGGGCCCAGAGGCTGGGGCAGGAATCTGGGACCATGGTGGGCTCTGAGGGTAGAGTTTCTGCCAGGAAGCCACTCCCTAAGGTGCCCTGCAAGTATGGATACTCTCACCAGTTTAAGGAGTCAGAACTCAGAATTTAGCTCTGATAAGGTAACTGGACAATTGGGAGGAAAATCCTCAAAGGAAAGAAACTTTTGCAGGAATGAACCATGGTCTGCATATAAACTTCACCCAATAGTATATTCTTGACCATTGACCCAGGCACCTGCCCCTGACCCCAGAAGACTTCAAGAGGCCCTACAAGCAGAGCAGCTGGAAGCCCAAACTTCAGCCACTGGATACTACAGGAGATGCAGCTTGGAGACCTGCTAGAGCAAAATTTGACTCTTTTCAGAGGACTATAACTAAATCCAGGGTCTCTAACACATCATTCACAATATTCATATACAAAACCATTTAGTAGATTTACAAAGAAGCAAAAATAAATTGTGAGCCATACTCAGTTAAAAAAATTCAATAAATACCAACATCAGGATGACCAAAACATGAAATTAGCAAATATAAACTATAGAGCAGCTCCTATGAAGTTGTTCAAGATCATAAAAGGAATAGAGCCAAGTGAATAGTATTTGGGTGGAAGTTAGAATTCTTTGGTTCCAAGACTTGACTTGTTCCAAGACTTGACTTGTTCTAAGTGCAAGATGTTTTTCTACCATCATCCAGAAACCAGTGCTAGGAAGGAAGATCACTGTTGCTATTCTGTAAATAAATAGTTCTTTCTGACTGGAAGTTTGCCATGCTTCCTCTTTTTCCCTACGGTGAGATCCAGCCAAGTACGTGCTTTTCTCACCCCATCTCCTGGATCTCAGTCAGTGTGTACCGTGTGAACTGTTACACTTAGTACTTTATTTAAGATCGTTGTACCTACTGCGGCTCCTTGAGCAGAGGGAGCCTATACTATTCTCTATGTGTGGTCCTGATGTAATTGTGATCTCAGGGCCCACACTGTGAAAAGGGCATCATCTTGGAACAGATCAGCACCTGAATGTTTCATAGACTTTATTTGTAAAACCAAGATCAAGCACTTGCTGCAAGGTCTTTATCCAGGGAAGGCTGTACACATTTTTGATTACCAGTCCAACTAATCTGACCTACTTGTAGTTTCTAATTCTCCTCCTTCATTTATCCAAAATCATATTGATTTTATCCAGGTTTGAGATACAGGGATGGCTGTTGATACCATGCTTGGGTAGTCTTTTTCTGAAGCATTCTTTGTCTTATGATTGTCCTGCCTCCATTGTTCTGGATTTGATTGGCTTATCTCATCTCTCTTTTCCTCTTTGTCATTTTTGCTAGTAATCCCACTCACTTGCTTTTCAAAGAATCAGTCTTTGGTTTTTTAATTTTGCTTATGAATCTTTGCCTTCATTTTTATACATTTCTGCTTTTATTTTTGCTTTATTAAAGTTTCTTTGGGTGGATGTTGCTATTCTTTTTCTAGTTTCTTAAATTGAATACTTAGCTCATCTGTTCTCAATTATTTGGATATAGTGTTAGTCAAATTTCTGTTGCTGTGACAAAATACCTGAATTAAATAAACTTGTGAGAAGAAAAGGTTTTGGGGGGCTCATGGTTTGAGAGGTTTCAGCCCATGGTTGGTTGACCCTGTCCTCTTGGCCTGTGTGCCGTAGAAACATTGGGCACCAAGGTAGGGTGGGGCAGAGCGGCTCACCTCATGGTGACGGGAAGCAGAGAGGAATACCTGGTGGGGCCTCCCACTAGGCCCAGCTCCTGAAGCTGCACCACTCCCAGAAGCCCACAGGCTGTGACAAGCCTTTAGCATATGACGCTCTGGGGGACCTTGATGATCCACACCGTCATGGATGTGTGGAGTGAGAACAGGTTATTTCTCTGCCAGAGCACCGCCCCAAGGTGTTCCAATATTTTCTCTTACAATTTTCTCTTGAGCCTAGGTTACTAGTGATGTTGTTTGGTTTTGTGTTTTTGCAGAGCTGGGAATTAAACCCGGGGCCGCGGGCATGCCTGGCAGCACACTGTCATGGGGCTCTAGCCCAGCTGGTGATCTGCAGCATTCAGCCTGCGCCCTCAGGGGACTTGCTGCCTGCCGGTGGCTGATCCTGTTTCACCCAGTTATGTTTAAAACACCGTGTGCATAACCCGCGTCACCCCAGCCTACATCACGGCTGGGGAAGGTGAACGCTCCATCTGTGCCCAACGTAAAGTGTGGTGCCCTGTCTGTGAGTGAGGCTAGGATCCCCCATGGTTCTCCTCAGGCCTTCCGTCCCTGACACTGTCCTCCTCCGCCTGATCTCAGAGAATCTGAAGAGAACAGATCAACAGCTCCAACCGTGAGTGTTGGGTTCCATCTGGCTCAGGGGCAGAGAGCCCTCCTGGCATGTTCGAGGCCTTGGGTTTGACCCCAGTAAGCAAACAAACAGGTCAAATTCAACATTTCTTGCTTTGATCCTGTTAGTTGTTAGTTGGTGCATTTGGAGACCGTGAGTTAGGTGGTGCTGGGGACCTTGAAAGCCAGCCTGTGCCCATCCCTGCCAAGGCCCCGGCACATGGATGCACACAGGGGAATTCTCTCCCGTGGACTCGCCCCTGCCACAATGTTGCGCCACACTGTCCCGACCCTGGGAGGGCACCTGCCTGCTGCCCCTTGCTCTGCAGCCAACCTAAAAGGCAAAGAACTCCATCTGCCGTGGAGGTTTGTGGGCTGGGCTGCGGCTGACTGCAGCAGGACCCTGTTCTGAGTGTGGGAGGATGTCAGCAGAGAGAGAAATAAGTGGAAACAGGAGAAAAGTGAACCAAAAGGGAAAATCACCAGCAACTGCCTTGTGGAACCTTCCTCAGAGGGCACAGGGCGGTGAATCCCACACCATGGAGAAGGCACCCTGGGCTCACTGGACGGTTTACTTGGATTCTCTATCCTCGAAGCTGTGGTTCCAGAGTTCATCACAAGTCAGGGTCTGTGTGGAAAAGCTGGGCTGAAAAGTCTAAGGAACATATTGCAATGTGGAAAAAATTGTATTGCTTCTAAATTTATAAATATGTTAATCTACACATGATATTAGCAGCTAGATAAGATTGAATGCTAGAATTATAAGAGTACTCAAGATTTGCACTTCAGAAAATGAAAATGGATTTGTATTTATAATATTTATTATTAATAATTTCAATAAATTATCATCTTTATTTTGTTTTTGGATTTTAAAGGAGCTTTTAAATATTTTATTAAAAAAACAACATTTATGATAACATTGATGAAAGTATGTTCCCATTTACTAAAAATTTCATTTAGTTAATGAAATTTACTAAATGATCTCTAGCATTGCAGAGATCATAGTGGAAATAAAAATGCCAAAACCCAGAGTTCAGAAAGAAAAAATAATAAAGAACATTTTCTAAAAGGGGGCCTATTCAAATGTGAGAAACTATAAAAATTAGCAGATTTCTCTTGAACATGAGTTTGCATGGAACATGAATAAAGCACTAGGCATGTTAGTTCATGAACATTTGATCTTGTTTTTAAAAAGAAATATGAGCAATTAGATTATCTCCATCAAATCCACAAGTCAATAAGTTCACAAGAAACTCCTACAATTTCATAATCTTCATAAATGACAATTTAATTACTGATTTTGAAAACAACAGTAAAAAAGTCAACCTGAGGGGCAATAATTCAACTCTGACTTGTACATTAGAGAAAAAATAGGCCCCTAGGATTGGGGAGATGTGACGAGGGAACTCCGCTCCACCAACAAGAATCCTGGAAAGTCACCCATGTGTCATCAGACACTGTCCACTACAACCAACCACAGCCGACTGGTTGACCAGGGCAGGGACTTACAGATTTCATTTTAAACCAAAATCTTTTAAATGGGGAGGGGGGGCGGCAGAGAGGGGATGTAGTTTCAATATGTTAGGCTGAAAGAAGGTATTTTGGTGTTCTGATCAAAATGTTTTACAACAAAACTTCAGGTTTATCTTTGGCCAGTGGTTTTACTTGTAGCTGGAAACACTGAGACCTTTGATTAAAACTGCTGAAGAAAGTAGCCTGATTCATGGTGGAGGCCTGTATTCCCAGTGATCTGGGAGCCTAAGGCAGGAGGATCTCAAGTTCAAGCCTAGCCTCGGCAGGTTAGGGAGCCACTGTCTCAATGCTAGAGATCATTTAGTAAAAGATTAAAAAAAAAATAAAGCAAAAAGTGCCATTTACATACCAGAACATTGCATATGCTACACATAGAGGTAATAATTAAATAACCAGAAGGAATTAAAGAAATACAGCACTGCTTTTCAGGTCAATAGCAACCGAGTATTTGCTGAGTGTAATGTGGCCCTTATAGGGGTGATAGGAACAGCTTCTGAACTTGATGCTCACTGAACATGACTAACAGATAAAAATCATAAAATAAAAACTACTTTTTAGGATGGAGAATTTAAAATAAGAATAATAGTTTAAGAAGTAGTAAAATGAAGAGAAAACTCATGCACACTATTTGTAAATAAAATATTACTTATTTCAAGCAAATCGTACCAGGGGAAAAAGTCATGCTGAACATCTACAATGTGTTCCACGGGTTGCTGAGCTACTGAAAATCACTCCAACAGGGAAGCCAGGTGACACGTGCCTCAACCGCCTCACACCTGTGACAGAATGTGTAGTTTTGACTTATACAAAATGCTGAAGGAAAAAAAAAAAACCACTTTCAGCAATAAGCACTGATTTAAAAGACTTTCCAGGGGAACCCAGGGGGCTGTAGAACCACACAGGTTAAAGCAAACAGGAGAGCCAGAAGTGTGGGTGGAGGTTCAGATGCATCCCTGTGCACCTAGGCATCCAGCTTGCACTGGTTTCCAAGGATACCTGGTCTCCACTGGGGGGATGCCCAGGATGCTGCTCATCAGAGCGGTTCAGTGATGATCGACGACACGATTTCCATCTGCCCCACGAGGAACACGTCCATGAAACACGTAAAATGTGACACTGTGACCGTGTGACTGGGGCACAGGATGGGAGTACCAACCAAGTGCTTTAAAGGTTTAGACTCAGCTTTGACAAGATATGACAGGCACTAGGTGGGTGAAAGACAACATGAAATCATCCAGTTAAAAAGCTCTTGGGGTTTGGGCCGAAAGTAATTCAGTTTTCAAGTTTGTTCTTGGTAGTTACATTTGCACGGACAGTTGCTTACTATTAATGTTCTCTTCACACGACCAACTTAGCTAGTTCACTTTAAAAGAATATTACAAACTGTTAACAGTATTTGAGGGGAAAAAATTCTTTTAAAATTAAAGAAAATGTTTTAGGATTCAAGGAATTTCGGGGAAAGTGTTGTGATTTCTGCAATTGACTTCCTAATGCATCAAACAATAAGCTGTATTGATAGATGGCCAGGGTTGAGGGGGTGCGCACCCGTGTTAGCTAAGTGCTAATGGCAGGCTTGAGGTGGTGCGTCTACGGATGTTTACGGAAACTTCTTTCAACTTTTTCATATCCATGAAAATGCAACAAAATGTTGGAACAGAAAGGAAACTACTCGTGAAATTCTCAAAAGGAGTCACATTTCAATAAAATACAAGGAAATTAAAACAAAAATGAAATGTTTACATGAATAAAAAGGAAAATTCACATACAATGAACCCTAAATAAGAAAAGTTATTTCTATAGGGTATTTTCTGACCTTTACAGATCGAGGTGAAATACATCCCTAATAGAAGAGAGTTGAACACACTGAACATCAGAACTGCTCTCTGTAACTGCTTTACTATCTCAAACTGGGAAGAAAAAGTGAAAAACTTTACAGATATGGATGGCAAAAGTCACATTTTGAGCGCCATAATTAAAACTGCAATATTTCATTGTATCTTTGTGTAAAGGCGATTTTTCACAAATGACCCAATATCATACATGCATCAGGATATGTCAGATTTATGGCTTATTTCTGAATCTAAACATTTTTTTAACTTTATTGACAATTCTACTTGCTTCTCCACAGCAAAGTAGTTTCTCCAAATTGGAACTAATTAAAATAAGTCTAATCACTATTCTGACTCAAGAAAATCTGCTTCATTTAGGATTACTATCAAAATACAAGTTATATAAATTTTTAATTAGGAAACCATAGCTAGTTTCCTCATGGAGAGCAAGTTAAGAAAACAATTGCATGAAGTAAGCACACAATCATCTAGTATGACTCTGGTCTTTGTTGTTTTACTGTTCCAAACCTCGGCAGTCCCTGGACAGAACACCCAGCCACACACAATAAAAGCTATGATCACCAGTCTGTAACATTTGCCAACTTTCAGTCATATAAAAATATAATTCTACTAATATTTTTCAATTTAAATACTATTCCTTAAAAATGCCATTTGCAGCCAGGCACAGTGGCACATGCCTGTAATCCCAGCAGCTTGGGAGGCTGAGGCAGGAGGATGGAGAGTTCAAAGCCAGCCTCAGCAAGGGCAAGGCGCTAAGCAACTCAGTGAGACTCTGTCTCTAAATAAAATACAAAATAGGGCTGGGGATGGGGCTCCGTGGTTGAGGGCCCCTGAGTTCAATCCCCAATATATATAAGAAAATATAATTTGCAAAACGCAGATTCTAGAAGTAGAACAATGTTATTTTTCAGTAAGAACTTGAATTTGTAAGTAAACCATTGTCCAAACCTCCAGGTCCAGAGGACGTCCCTTGTCACCCATCTTACACACAGTTTCAGGGAATAGGAACGAAGAGATCAGTTCCCGCCTGAGGACTGGGGTGCGCAGACAATAAGAGCCCGAGGGTAACATGAGCCCTGCAGGTTCCAGCAGGTGCCCTGGTGAGCAGACGGAGGCTGGAGAGTCCCGCCTGGTGGTGGGCATGGCCCCCGATCCACAGGACACGGTAGAATGCACAGGCACATTTTAGGCACACGTGAAACCTGCCATGTGGAAAGGGCGATCCCCAGGAGCCAGCTGGCATCCTCCTAGGAGTCAGGGATGCCCGCCACTGGAGGGTGAAGCCATGTGACTCAACGTCAGTGGAACCCAGTGGCAGACAACTCACGGGTTTCCCAGGGTGTGCGGACGCGTTCAGTCGAGGACAATACGGTAAAAGAAGGGGAACTAGGCATGCCTGGTCAGAAAGGCAAAGCCTTCTCTGGTTCTCCTGGGCTTTCTCCTGTCCCGGAGGGAGAGCAAGCCCGCGATGATGGGCAGTAGCCCTCAGCCACCTGCAGTCCTGGGCAGTGGGGCCAGGGAACTCTGCGGTGGGCTCTCTTTGGCCTCCAGACGTCCCCAGGAGGTGAATGCCATTTGCCCCTTCCCCTGGGGTAGCTGGCTTGATGCTGTATTTCCCCAAGATCCAGCTCCGTCAACTCCAGCCACCACGTCCACCCCTGACTCGGGCTGTCTGCTGTGCTCTGGGTCCAGCTCACCCCACCTCCCTGGCCGCCCTGGGCAGGCTTTCTTCAGGTGGTGAGAGGATGTCAGGGGCCCCCTGTGTTCCTCTAGTTGGAGACAGGTGAGCACCACCCACTCAAGAAGAGCATGAGACTCTGTCTCTAAATAAAATACAAAATGTGGCTGGGGGTGTTGCTTGATGGCCAAGTGCCCCTGAGTTCAATCCCTGGTACAAAAATAAAAAGCACCCAGTGGACTAAACTCTGAGGCATGCCTAGAAGTTGCCCAGAAGTGCCCGTTACCATGCTTTCCTGGGTTCACTGATGTCACACCCGATGGCTTCAGGATCACATGTGGCAGTCCCACGGGTGTTTCCTCTTTCCTGGGTTTGCCCGGCAAGTCTACCCAACTGGCGGCTGGGATGCATCCTGTGCCAGACACGGGCCTTACATCTAAGAAGCCTCTGCGCCCTCTCCGTGAAGATGGCGCATCATCTTCACACAATGCGGTCTTCACCTGGAGACAAGTGAAGGTGACCCACATTCGGGTGATCTGACTTTGGATCGTCCAACTTTACGTGGCTTCACCTTGTCAGTGTTTGACTTGACAAAGATGCCAAAGCAATACGTCCTCAGAGCAGACCACACTTGGGGTTTGGAGCCTTGATCCTTTCCTGGGCTGGCAATACCCAGCACGGTCCCATCTGGTCAGGCAGGGCAGTCACAGCAGTGAGCCACAGCCCCCCAGGATCGCCACTTCGAGGGGTGGCCTCCTACTCTGCCGGGGCTGTGCTGCCTGGTAGGTTGGGTGCATTAACCACTAACGATGGTTTTGCTGGGAGGTAGCCCTGTCACAAGCCAGAGGGTGTCTGTACTTTTAATAACTGTGCAATTCTTGAATTTTCACAAATAGAATACACCCATGTGGCCCACACCAGATCAAAGTTAGAACACTGGATTGCGTTTGGTCTCTGCTGTGAAGCTGGCCGTGAGCTGCCCAGGGACAGAGGGCATCTCAGCTGCTCACTACCAGGTCGCCAGGGTGCTGCAGGTGGCTGACCTACATTAGGGACATAACTTATTGAATGACTTCGTTGACCATCATGGGGATTAGGAGCCAAGCTCTTCTTGGGAAATAAATTGAATCCCATCTGTAAAAAAAAGAAATTCCTTTCTTGCGAACTATTACTGTCACATTGCTCCAGTGTGTTAATACACAACAGAGCTCAATAAAATTGCTGTTATTCAAAGTCCACTCAAATAACAATTACAAAAACAAAACAAACTGTTTTTCTCTTTTGTACCTATGAACAAAAGAGCCGTGGCCCCTCCCACCCTGGCAAGTGCTGTCGGGGGGCCTGGGTGGGTTTCCTCGGGAGGGTGTGGATAGCTGAGGGAAAACGCACTGGAGCTGGCCAGCCATGACTGTCTGCAATCCAAGTGACAGCGGGCTCTCACCCGGCCCTTTCCAGAGAAGGTGGGTATTGCTGATCAGACGGGAACAGGGGGTGGTTTTCTGGAGTTGCACAGGTGTTATCCACAGCGGAGGTGGCTGAGCCCCCCGGGTGGGGTGCCTGCCACCTGGCATCGACCTTTGTGTCAGTCAGCTTCCTGTTACTGTCACAGATGCAGAGACAAATCACATTTTAAAAAAATGAAAGGTATAGCCAGGCATGGTTTAGCATACGCTTCTAAACCCAGTGGCTCAGGAGGCTGAGGCAGAAGGATCGCAAGTTTGAGGCCAGCCTCAGCAACTGAATGGAACCTTGTCTCAAAATAAAAGCATAAACAGTGCTGGGGATGTGGGTCAGCTGTAAAGTGCCTCAGGGTTTGATCCTAAGAACCAAAAAACAAAACAACTCCTTCCCCAACCCAAAACAAATAGAGAGGCCTACGTGAAGGTTTGCTTCCACCATCAGTGGGCCTGTGGCAAGGCAGCACCTCAGGGTTGGGAACGCGGGGTAGAGCA
This sequence comes from Marmota monax, assembly GCF_021218885.2. NCBI lineage: Eukaryota > Metazoa > Chordata > Mammalia > Rodentia > Sciuridae > Marmota > Marmota monax. The sequence goes on along the minus strand of NW_026694584.1, from coordinate 747,790 downwards.
AAGTCCTTCCTTCAGCTGGTGGCCAGGAAGTGGAGAGGGACAGCAGAGGCCCAAGTCCAATATCCCCTTCTAGGGCCTGCCCTCAGAGACTTAGTGCCCACAGGTCCTCCCACAGGCCCTGCGTGAAGGTCCCCCAGCTCCCAGCATTGCCACAGCTGGAACCAAGCTCTGAGCACATGGGCCCTCCCCGAGGGACAGTTACCCCAAAGCATCTATCTTTGAAAGACAGAAAGGAAGAGAGGCCTGTGGCCTGCGTCTGCTCCTCCACCCACGCAGGGAAGGGTGTTTGGTGCCTGCCACACCCTCAGTGCTGGACGCTGAGTTGGACAGTCAGGATGGAACAGGCACAGGTTCCTGGAGGAGGTGGGGGAAGTGGCCCTGAGGAGGTCCTGAGCCCCCTGCGTCCTCCCCCCTGTGCCGTTCCCTTATGAACTCTGCCCCTGCTCCCAGGAGGACGAACAGGCTAGAATTCTGCTTATCTGGTGAAGAAAGGACAGCTGGGTGACAATGAGAAGAAGCAACACTCTATTGTCACCAGAGGCGCGGCGGAGGGTCACCAGATGTGGGTGGGAGGTGGGCTGAGGGGTGGGTGGGTGGCGCTGGGAGCGGGAGCTTTGGCATGTGCAGACTCTTCCAGGTCCCTCCAGCTTCCTGCCAGGGCACTGAAATCTTGGCTGGCTGTGGGACTTGGACCGGGGACAGTGTGCTCTGAAGGGGGCTTGGCACCCACCAGTCATTATTATTAATAAACACGTGCTGCGTGCCAACCATATGCCACAGCCGAAATAAAGCTGCTTTTCTTTCTTTCTTCTTTTTAATGTGAAGTCACCCAGCAGAGGGGAAGGCTACTCTGCTCCTCATTATCCTGCAAAGGCCGTTTCACAGTCCCCAGTCCCTCCTCCGGGGACTTTGAACTCTAGGGAGCACTTTTCAAGGGTCTTTTAAGAGGACATTCCAGAGCATCCTAAGTGGTGACTTTGAACTCTTCTCCCCTGTCATCATTCAGAGTGGATTTGGGGAGGCAAGTGAGTGTCCTTGGACCTGGTGCTCAGTCCATGCCCATCTTTCAGGAGACTCATTTCCCGGCAGCCTGACTTTGCTGCCCTGTGGCATCTGCTGGGCTGCTCTGAACCACACGGATGGGTCTGGGAAGTCACGGGGTACAGAGAGCCAGGCTGGTGTGCAGTGGCTCCCCGACGTCCCTCCTCATCTCCGCCTGAACCTGTGGTCCCCTCGTGGGAAGCCGCAGCCGTGGGGCTTCTCCAGAGACACTCACAACCCCCCTCCCCACTTCCAGCACTAACTTGCATTCAGGAAAGTTGGCACCAAGACAATGTTGCCCGACTCTTTCTCTTTAAGGAATAATGGCTCTTTCAAATGAGAGGGACCCATCAGGGAAGAGCTGGTCAGGCTGGAAAGCATTCAGAGTGTGTTAAGCAGACAGCAGGAGAGTCGGGGCCTTCTCCTCAGATTCCCTGAGCCCCGAGGGCTCCACCCCTAGTACCATATGTATATATGTCACCCGGCACTCAGGAGGGCCCGCTCCTGGGTGACCTGGCCTGCTTCCTCCCCATCATGCCCGTCCCTCCTCCAGCTGCATGATCTCTATTCTCCAAAGGTCCACACACTTTGGGACCTTCAGCATGCTGTCCTTCTGCCTAGAGCTGTCCCCACACGTCCCTCTCACCCCCTACACCTAGTTAACAGCTGTGCAGTTGGAGGGCTGCGTTCCAGTGACACTGCCGGGGGATGCTTCCCTCCAGCCACCAGGACACCAGGTCTTCTTTCCGGCCTGGTCCTCCCAGCACTGCTGACACTTCCTGATGGACTGGGGTGTTTTCTTGGCCTCTGCCCTCCCTCAAGCTGCCATCTGCCTGTCACACTGCCCTGCATCATTCCAGAGGGCAGCTAAGCTGATGTCCCATCAAAATGCCCTGTGGGTGAACAGGAGCGGGGAACTGGTCCGGCTCTTACTGCTTTCAGGCTGGACATTGGTGTGGGGGCACAGAAGGACGTGGCCTCTGGAGTCACCCAGGGGAGGATAAGGGTGCCCGGGCTTACAGCTCAGCACCCCGGATCAGCACTCAGGAAGACAGAGCCCCTCTCCCTTCCGACCTAGGGCAGCTCCACAGCTGCCCGTCGGGGTTCTAGCTTACAGAGCAGCACGTGCAGAGATGGGGAGGTGGCTCAGGTATCTTCTCAGGCAGCAGTCTAGTCCAGTCCACCTGCAATGGCACCAGCACGACACCCCTGACCGCGTGTGGAGCTGGTCAACTGCAGGCTGTGCTCCTGCGCCTGGAGGAGATGCAGAGCGGCTCTGCTCCCAGGGCTGGGGGGCTGGGGGACTGGGGGGCTGGGGGGCTGGAGGGACCGGGGGGTTGGATTGCTGGTGGACTGGGGGGCTGGGGGGCTAGGGGGCTGGAGGGCAGGAGGGCTGGGGGGCTGGAGGGCAGGGGGCCTGGGGGGCAGGGGGCTGAGGGGCTGGAGGGCAGGGGGCTGAGGGGCTGGTGGACTGGAGGGCTAGAGGGCTAGAGGGCTGGGGGCTGGGGGGCTGGGGGCTGGAGGGCTGGAGGGCTGAGGGGCTGGAGGGCTGGGGGCTGGGGACTGGAAGCTGGGGGGCTGGGGACTGGAAGCTGGGGGGCTGGAGGGCTGGGGGGCTGGGGGCTGGGGACTGGAGGGCTGGAGGGCTGGGGGGCTGGAGGTCTGGGGGGCTGGAGGGCTGGAGGGCTGGAGGGCTGGAGGGCTGGGGAGCTGGAGGGCTGGAGGGCTGGAGGGCTGGGGGGCTAGGGGCTGGGGGATGGAGGGCTGGGGGGCTGGAGGGCTGGAGGGCTGGGGGGCTGGGGGGCTGGAGGGCTGGGGGGCTGGAGGGCTGGAGGGCTGGAGGGCTGGAGGGCTGGAGGGCTGGGGGGCTGGGGGGCTGGAGGGCTGGAGGGCTGGAGGGCTGGGGGGCTGGAGGGCTGGAGGGCTGGAGGGCTGGGGGGCTGGGGGCTGGAGGGCTGGAGGGCTGGGGGGCTGGAGGGCTGGAGGGCTGGAGGGCTGGAGGGCTGGAGGGCTGGGGGGCTGGAGGGCTGGAGGGCTGGAGGGCTGGAGGGCTGGAGGGCTGGAGGGCTGGGGGGCTGGGGGGCTGGAGGGCTGGGGGGCTGGAGGGCTGGGGGCTGGAGGGCTGGAGGGCTGGAGGGCTGGGGGGCTGGAGGGCTGGAGGTCTGGGGGGCTGGAGGGCTGGAGGGCTGGGGGGCTGGAGGGCTGGGGGCTGGGGACTGGAGGGCTGGAGGGCTGGGGGGCTTGGGGCTGTGGGGCAGAGGGGCTGGGGGGCTGGGGGACTAGAGGGTTAGGGGGATGGAGGGATGGAGGGCTGGGGGGCTATGGGGCAGGGGCACTGGGGGGCTGTGGGGCAGGGGGCTGTGGGGCTGTGGGGCAGGGGGCTGGGGGGCTGGGGGGCTAGAGGGCTGGGAGGCTGGGCCACCCTCCTCACCTCTCCCTCGTTCCGCTGGTCTTTCTAGCTCGCCCCGTCCTCCCCGACGAGGCTCAGCTCCGAGGACTGGGGAGTTGCTGCAGCTTCCATGTGTGTCCTCCTTCTGATACCAGCAGGTCATGCCCATGCTGTAGCCACCCCTGATGGCCAACTGCCCCTGGCCAAGGACTGTGGGATGTGAGGGGACATGGCCCAGCACTAGAGTGGCCCAGGGTCCAGGGGCACCCACTGGTGCCTCCCTTGGGCCCCTGCTGACCCATGAACTCTGTGGCTCTGCAAGGGGAGCTGCTGGAATCTACTCAAGGTGGCTAAGGAGGCACAGGGTGGAGGGGACCCAGAGGCTCCTTTGGGCCTTTCACAGGTACCAGGGGCTGCTCAGGGTGGGCTGGGGTTGGAATCGGGATCTCAGTGGACATGAAAGGGCTGCCTGCCCGGGAGGCCCTCTGAGCAGCTGTTCATGGCTGAGACGAGCCCTTTCTTGGGGTGTCCAGACTGCTCAGCCTCCTCCGCAGTCTTCAGCCTGAGAGCCGAGCAGACTGCTGGCGTCCCTGAAGCCCAGCCCAGGAGTCCTGCGAGGTCCGAGGGTCCTGTGCCCAGGATACCTGGGTCTGGCCACAGGTTTTCACCAAACACAGGGAATTTGTTCAAAACTCATATTTCCGCTTTAAAACTCATTGGAACTTGGTGTCCTACTGTCTTGCCAATCTGATTGCCTCAATAAGATCAGAACGCTTTGAATTTCAATCAAATACGGGCTTTGCCGGACTTTGTGGAGCAATTCTTGAGTGTTTTCATAGACCCATGAGTGTAAGCATCTCCGTGACCTGGACAGCAGGCCTCTTTACAGGTGGGGATTGGGGTCCCCAGAGGTTGGGCAACTTGTGTCCAGGCACCGAGCGACCCAGGGATCAGCTGGGACAATCTCCTGGGCTGACCCCACACGTCCCCCTGCCTGGCACCCGCCCACCTCAGCCCTGGGGGTCTTTGCCCGGCTCTGAGGGGGGTTTGGTTGGAGAGAAATGAGAATGGTGTAATCTCTTCCAGATGTCAAAACGATGACGTTACCTCTGCAGTTTAATTGCTTGTAATAATGAAGGGGTTGAGAAAAGCAGGGAGTAATTAAAGATTCTGAGAGAAGCAGAAGCTTTGTGTGTTGATGACACTGGCAGGGACAAGGGACGAGGCTCTGAAGCCACAGCCACCTCGTCCTCAGGAGAGGAGTGTGACCATGGTGACTACGGCGTACACCGAGGACGCGGCCTGACCAGAGAATCCCAACGTGCTCACTCGGAAATCGCTTTTGACTTAGGAGTTTATTTTTAATAAACCTTAATAAGGGAATAAAAATAGATCTATAGGCAGACATTTTAACTGGGCCTCTGGAAAAGAACAAAGCACCTGTAAAGGGGACCCACCCAGAAAGTCGGCCTTGTAAACTGGCCCTGGGGAGAGAAATGAGCTTTGCTTCGTAGTGCACACGAGTTTGTGGGTTGTGCGGGTTTTGGTTTTGCTGCGTATTTACTCGGTTGGTCAAATCCCTGGCTTAGTTCCCTTGTCTGGAAAATGGTAGAATTACAAAAATTGCTGGGATCTCCAAGATTTTGAAACTCCATAGGCCTGTGCCTGCCTCAGTGACTTCCTCTCGGACAGGCCTTCTGAGCTCGGCTTTCCAAGTTGTTGTACTGGTCAGCGCACAGCAAGGGGGGCAAGCATGGGTGTCCCCAAGCTGTCACTCTGCCACCTGTGGCATCCCCGTCTAGGATCTCCGGAAGGTGAGACTCTGGTCTCTTCTCCTCGCTGCTGGATTCTCAGGGGCTGGCCAGGGGCTGGCAGAGGACGGCTCTTCATCTCCAGAGAATGAACGACTGTGTCTCATCCACTGGCTCCACGGGAATAGGAAATGCCCCCACGTCTACCAGCTCTCAGAATTCATTTATCTGTTTATCTTACCTGATGCTGAGGATGGAACCCAGGGCCTCGAGGTTTGGAGGCACGTGCTCTACCACTGAGCCCCAGCCCAGCCCAGGGCTATTTCATCAAGCTCACGGACCTTGACCAGTCACAACCGAGGTAGTGAACCGACATGCACTATTGATCAATTTCATGCCGACACATTGGCTGGAGATGAAGAGGACGTGGAGGGGGGAAGCTGCAGAGATCGGGCGCCTCAGCCTCCCTTTTCAGGGACCCGAGAGTGGGTTCTTGGTGGGAGTCGCTCTCCTTTTCCCCTCCTCCTGGGACACATGCCTCCTGTGTGAGCGAATGTCTCGAACTTGAGCCCTGGACAAGCCATATCAGAATCCCGAGCGGAGCATGTCCACACTATGAGCCTCGCGGAAGCCAGAGGGCCAGAGGTGGCATCCGGGACATCTGTGGACCTCACCCCAGGTGCTTCCCCGGTGTACGCCAGGGCTGGAACCCGGGCACAGGCAGAGAGGGACCTCAGAGGGGGTCCTACCCCATCCTCCCCCGTCCCACAGGCCTCCCCAGAGAGGGTGCAGGCTGACCCGGTACCAGCTGAACCCAGGGCGGGATTCCATCCCAGGACAGCGGCAGGCGGGAGGCAGCCTCAGGTGTGGAGCAGGCGGCAGGGCCAGACGGCCTCGCCAGCAGCCTTCCTGACAGCCAAGGGTCAACCTGACCAGGGCTCCAGCAGGCAGCGCCCAGGCTGGTCTCCAGGTGGGCCTTGGGAGGAGCATTCCTCTCCCAGGTGTCCACAAGAACACAGGTGAACCTGGAGGCCAGTGGCGTCCCTCGGGGTGTGTGTTCTGGGAAGGGATCCCGCATCGCTCTGGTGAACAGAACGTCTTGAACTGGCAAGTCTGTCCCCGGCTCTGCTTTTAGGAGGTACCTCCAGAGGAAAGTCGTCCTCTCCTGACAGGCTGGAGTTGGGTGGCTGTGGGGGGAGCTGTGGGGGGGGGGGGGCGCCTACAAGGCTGGGCCTGGGGGCTGTGGGGCTGAAAGTCCCTCCTAGCTCCAGGGCTTCCCGACACCCCGAGGGCTTGGCGGCTCCCATCAGGCTATTCCCTCTGCAGAGCCTCTGTCTTCAGACCGCTCCCTGGCCCATGCAGCAGTGAAGGCGAGCTGCAGTGTGCAAGAAGGTGTGAGTGTACACAGCCAGTGTGTGTCAGTGTTGGTGTGAGTTTGTACTTGTGTGTGACCTGTGTGTCTCAGCATTCGTGTGTGTGAGTCATGTAGGCTTGTATATTATGTGTGTGTGTCATTGCTTGAGTGGGTCTGTGTACACACATGTTGTACGTGCTGTAAACATCCTGGTATACGTAAGGCAGAGCATGTGCCAAGGTCCTGGGGACTTCGCCTCACACTGTGAACTCACTGTGTCTAAAGTTGGTCGGTCGTCCTCAGCTGCCATTGGATGGTTCCAGGAGTGGGAAGAAGTGGATGTGGGTCCCATCACATCTGGTGCCTGGCGCTGGGCAGGTGATCAGCACCCAGGCTGGACGATCCCTCTGCCCCGGAGGCCAGCTCTGCCTCACCGCACAAGGAGGAGGTTGTGGTGAGGACTGGCTCAATGTCACCATTTTCATCCATTATGGGCCTGGGGCCTGAGTCTAGATGGCACTATCACCTGGAGCCAGGTTGCAGAGGACTGCAGCAAGTCCCCATACGTCCCCTCTTAGCCCACTGTCCTGCCAGTGGGGAGACCTCAACTTCAAGGAGCTCAGGCACCTCACTGCTTCTGAGGACCAGGGAGCCAGGTGAGCCCTGGAAGGCCACTCAGGACCCCACACCGCTGCCCTCTGTTCCAGGTCTGCTCTGTTGGCCACAGACAGTGGCCCTGTGGCCCTGGGTGCAGTGCACAGCCCGGGCATCCTGCTGAGTCCCAGGACCAGGGCCCTGGCCACCCGGCTTGCTCAGGTCCGTCTCCTTCCCCTCAGGCCTTTCAATTCCCACTGTCTCAGCTGAGGACAGAGTCCCAGGAGATGAACTCACGCTGGTGGGGACAGATGGGCCTTGAGGTGGCCCAGGGTTAGCTTTCCAACAGAGGGAAGGTGAGCGTGAGGAATGGAGCAGGGGAAGGGGTGGGCTTGCCGCAGGTGGCATGGCATGGGCAGCACGGGGCTGCTCAGGAGAGCTGGGGGCTTGTGAAGTCCCTGTCCCCCGTCCCCTGGGCCATGGCTCCTTCAGATGCACCTCCTCTCTGGGCCCTGGTGCAGGGCAGGCCTGAGGACCAGCCATCAGGACAGATGAGCACTCAAGGTGCGGCACAGGAACATGCAGGAGGTAAGCCCCGGGGCAGAGTGCCCACACTCTGCTGCAGCCTCCGCACGGTGCAGCCTCGGCCGTGAGCCCATCTCTAGGGTCACTTCCCTCTTACTGGAAAGAACCCCCTTCAGACTCTTCTTGGCACCACGGGGCCAGTGGCCAACTTCTTCTCTGAGGCCCTCTTGTCTGAGGCTCCGCAGCTCCTGCAGGGTGCGGGTGACCTGGGTGCATGGACAGTGCCCGATTGAGCCGGGGACACGCCTGCTGGCCTCTGGCCAGCACTTCAGGGAGCCTGCGGCCGGCCAGCCCCTCGGGCAGGGGAGGCCAGGCTCAGCAGGATTCCTAATGAGGTGGTCACCCAGCCCTGCGGACGCAGAGTGCCCAGCAGGAAGCTGGAAACCCAAGGTGTGGCGGTACCGAGGCAGGAGAGGGGTGGCCGCTCCCCACGGGCACCCATAGTCCCTCCCTGTCCTCGAGCTCCTCTCCCTTCCCTCCCATCCTGAAGGCTTTCTGTTCCCAGAGCCAGGTTGGATGGGTCCCTCTGCACTTAGGCCTGCTCTGACGTGCTGCAGGTCTGGGGTGACAAGTGGCCTTCTTCTATAACCTGCATTCTGGTCCCAGAGCAGGACCCAAGTCTGTTTCTCCACCTGGAATGTGCCTGCAGCAGGAGGGGGCTCCTCCTTACAGGGATCGCCCCTGACCGTCTTCACTCAGGGGCCAGCTCTAGGCCACCCACCTCTGCTGCCCATGTCGTAGTCCCTGTGCCCATCTTCGGCATCCCCTCTGTATTTGTCACTACGTGGGGTACTTTAGGCTTTCCGTGCTCATTGTGCCCCTGACCTGGAAGTCCTCCGAGGGCAGCTTTCTCTGTCTCGTCCAGTGCTGCCTCGGGTGGGCACAGCTGGCAGGAGGGAGCCCTCAGGAGTGTCTGTGGACTGGGTGAGGCTGCAGCTCAGGGGCAGGGCACTTGCCCACATGCCAGAGGCCCTGGTCTAAAACAGACATAGCTGAGCAAGAAGTTGTAAGAGTCCTAATTATACAAATAATGATGACATTAACCCTCGTACCTGCTTCTCCACCCAGCTCTGTGACAATACTCTAAACAGGGCGGCAGACAAGCAGCCGGAGCACGTTTCCCATGGTTCCAGAGGCTGGAAGTCCAAGGCCAGGTGCCAGCAGGTTGTGTGTCTGCTGAGGCCTCTTCCCAGTTCACAGACAGCACTTCTCACTGGGTCCTCTCGTGACAGAGGCCGGGAGCTCTCTGTGGCCTCCCTCATGAGGCATGAACCCCATTTGTGAACACCCCAAACCCGAGCCTGCTGGCCTCCAGGGCCCCAGCTCCTATCAAGGTCACCTGGGATCTGGTTCCTATGGGCACATTTGAGAGCTCCTGAGCGTCAGTCCGTGTGTGTCCCCTGGAACGGTCACTTTCTTGTCCCTGCCTATTTCTTCACCGCCTTCCCCACTCACCTGCTCTTCACATCAGCAACGGGCATCAAGCACTTGCCACAAGACTCTCTGCATGCAGGCAGGGTGCACAGGGCTCTGAGAAGCCCTGGAGTCTCGGGGATGCAGCTGTGTGGCCAGAGCACTGGAGCCCAGGGGTCAGGAGCTAGTCCAGAGTGGCACTGGCCAGCACGGACAGCAAGGGGAAGGCAGAGGAGCCTGCATTCCACACCCAGAGGAGAGTGGAAGGCTGGCGTGTCTGGGCCAGTGTGCCACCCAGGAGTGTGCAGGGGGTGGGGTGGGGGGACGCCGGACAGCTGCAGAGGAGCTGAGATGGGACGGGGCAGGCCCCAGGAAGGAGGAGCCCAGGAGGACGCAGTGGCATCTGAGAAGACTTAGGCCAAGAGGTGCCGTCTCCACCTGTGGACCTGCTGAGTGCGTGGTGCAGGGCCTCGTCCAGTGGAGGACAGGGTCCACGCTGGGCAGAGAGCATAGTCAGGAGCAGGGTCTTGGCTGGAGTAATGAGTGGGACTTGGTGACTCACACGTGGCACAGGGATTCCTTAGTAAGAGCATGTGGGGTGGCAGAAAGGCCAAGGCAGGGCTCAGGAGCGGCCACACTGACCGCTGCAAACAGGAGTGGGTAGCGGCTGCTCAGGACGGTGCAGTCCCTTGCCTGCAGGGACCTGGGGGCTGCAGTGGGCAGGTGCCCGCTTTCCCGCCTCTTACGGTGACCAGAAGACGAGGAGGGCTCTCAGGGTGTGGAGGGGACAGGACCAATTCATCCTTCCCACACAGGGAAGCGAGCACCCAGCTCTCTGACACCAGCCTGCTGTTCTTTCCATGACACCAAATGACGTGGCCGGAGGGAAGGCGAGTGTATTTGGTTGAATTACACACCACGGTTACCTCACATGTTTGCTGTCTCTGATTGTGTGGCATCACTAGAAAAGAGGTGACCTCAAGCTGGGTGCAGTGAAGCACCCTGTGCCCCCAGCCCTGGGAGGCTGAGGCGAGGGTCACAGCAACAGACATGTCTTGTCTAGAGCCTGCGCCATGAATCTCACCCACATGCTCGCGTCCATCTGTCTCAACGTTGGTTTGCTTCACACATTTGAAGAACGAAAACCACAAGCAGAACCACGACTGGCAGGGTGCTTGGTGTCCCCGAGGTGACCATCAGAGGATGAGGAGCAGCCACGTGGGTAGGGTACTGGGCCGTCAGCACGACCACTCACTGTGTCATGGGGCAGCCTCGTCACCACCAGATCCAGACGTGGGCCCGTGAACGTGAGCGTAGACCCTGGGAGGGTGACGGACTTGTGGCCTGCGTGGGCTTCTGCTGGCTCTGCTGGCTCCTCCCCTTCCCTCGGGCCTGCTCCTCACCTCCAGCCCTTCCTGTGGGCCCCGTGCCGGGCACCCAGCCCTACGCTCCTCCTGCAGTCCTGGTGAGCTGAGGCCACAGGGACACTGTATGGAAGGAGGGCCTTTCTGGGTACCCTCTCAATGGCCTTTGCCTTCTAAACACTCAACAGAAAATGTTGATTCTGGCCCTAGGAAGTGGCACTTCCCTGGAGCCTGCTGCATCCCAGGGGCAGCCGCAGGGCACTCAGCCTCTTTGGAGCTCTGCAGCTCAGAAACCCAAGGCCAGAGAAGTGCTGGCCAGGGATGAAGGCTGGGCCTGGCCCCTGCTGAGTGGCCATGTGATTTCTGCATCATCATCCTGTTGTTTGTTGAGTGACAACCATAGGTAAGTAGGAGGCAGACGTCACCAGGACACTTCTCTCAATGGGACGCTGACTCAGCCCCCTCCAGCCACATGTCACCTGTTGGGGAGGCTTAGGGAAGAAGAGTCGGGGAGGAGCGGCCATCTCTGAAGAGGTGGGAGCAACGTGCCCGAAAGTCTCTTATCTGTGTGTCATTGAGCTATGCAAGTTCAGGGCCATCAGGGCCAGCAGGAACTAGTCGTCAGATCATCTGTTGAGGATTCCTGCTACACTGAGCCTCCGCTACCCGCTCAGAGAGGAGCTAGGACCGGGCCGTGCTGGAGTCCGATGGCCTCACTGATTCGGCTGCAGTGGTGACACTGGCTCCTGCTTCACATTCTTGCTGCCACTCCCCTCATCTTCCTCAGGGGATCTCACCTGGGGCCTGGCACTGGGTCCCCACCTGCTCTCCCCACCTGCTGCCCACGCCTCCAGGCACCGGCTGGACCAGCGGCCACCTCTTCATGGGTCTTGGCCTTTGCTCCCAGGCTCCCTGTTGGCCCTGGGACCCTCATGTGCAGACTCAAGCTAAAACATCTGTTTTGGGGTCCTGGGATTGCAGGAAATATTTCTGAATGGGGGACCCTTTTGACACCCCATGGAATCCTCCTGGTTACATATTTCACCAACATAGAAGGCTAATGTCTCCCTAAAAGAAAGAACTCTTTGCCCTCAGAAGATGGGCCCTCCAGAGTCACCCACTGCAGGAGGCAGCCCTCACTCCATCCACACCTGCTGGAGGGGTCCATCTGGAGAATGATCCACTAATCCAAGTGATTTTCCAAGAGGTACATTGAAATGAAAGTTGGCATTTAGGAAGTCCTCACGGAACAGAAATATCCCACCTGAGGGTATGTCCACCACTTGAGAACCCAGGAGACCTCGGTGAAGTGTTCTTTCCACCAATAGTGCCTTCCTCCTCCTTTGTGGACCCAAAGGCTCTAACCTCCATGGAAGCAGAGTTCCCTAAACAATGACGGGCACACATACCACTGTGGCTGGGCACCTGACATGATTTATAGGTCAAGTACCTCCTTGACTATCTTAGAACAGGTACTTTTCAGAATCCCATCAACTCGTGTGTAAAAACACAAACTTACATCTCCAGAACTAAGCTTTTCCTTGAGCCACCATTCCTCCTGAAACTAGAAACTGTCACATGATCACCCTGGGGTTTAGCACTGATGAAGAACATGAGGACCCTACATCACTTAATGCTTGTACATATTTAAGTGACTCTGGAACAGAAGCAGGTTTAGGTCCATTCTGGGGATGCGAGAGTTTCTGTTTGCCCTTTTCTGCATTGTTGCTCAACTGTGAGGTCCAGGGTCCTGCACTCCGGGCAGCCAGTGCTGGTAGCCCTTGCCCTGGGTTGCAGGCTGTGTCTGTCGAATATTTCAAGAGCACTTAACAGTTCTGCTCCTGGAGTTTGGAGTGGGCAACCCCCGCCATTCAGGGCCCTCTCTGCACACCCACGTGCCTACCCTCAGGGGACGAGCTGCGTGCTCACAGGCACAGTGGGTCTGGCCTGGCATGTGTCTACCCAGGGAGGCCCCCATAGAGCCCGAACCTGCCCAGAGGAAGGTGGGCGGGGCTGGCTCCAGAGCAGGGGAGGTCACAGGAGGGAGGACAGAGAGTCTTCTCTCTGATTGGCTCTCTCACCACACATGCCTCTCTTTCTGCCAGGCTGGAGTGTGGTTTGGCTCAAACTCATGGGATCTGGGATTTGGGAAGGGTTTGGAGTTCAAATCCCTGGTGGGCCGGGCCCCGGGGTGTGTCCATTTCCGCCGCCACTGTGCTCCAGTGGATGCTCAGGGCTCCTGGGGGCGCCTTTCTGCCTTTTTGGTGCCTGCCTTCTTCCTTCTGTGATTAAGGTAGTAAGTTCTTTGGGGATTGCGCCCATATGTCCTTTTTTCTGTTTTTGACACAGTGCATTCCATGAGTTAAATGCTGGCTAAACACCATTAGACAAACACAAGCCACCTACTTCTTAAGGAAAACGTTCATTAAAACCTTCAAAATACTAGACACACGGACATTCAAAAACTCACTGGGAAATATCAATGTAAACATTCGAACCAAATGTTCAAGGGGTGGGTGGGTCTGTTCACACAGGACAACCAGACGCCTGGAGCGACCCACCCATTCTTCAGATTGTCCTGGGCTGTATGTGGAGAGAGGTCCCCGTGGCCCCAGTGCAGGGACCAACCCGCTGCAGATTAAAGGCATCTAAAAAACCTCCTCTGTGCTGAGCCTGCCCGTCGTGGTCCTTGTTCCCTGAGCAACACAGTACTAGGGACATCACCCACAGGGTTAGGTATCACGTGATCCAAGGATGACATGTGTCACGCGTGGGGGCTGCAGGCGCTGGGCTACAGTGCATCCTGAGGAGTTGGGTGTCCCTGGTCCTCCTGTTCTAAGGGATGTAGGACCCCATTCTGCTCATGGCTTCCAGCATCCGAGCACCACAGGAGGTTCTGTTTTTCGGCGGAGAGAGCACAGCCGACTGTACTGTGCGCTGTTAGTGGAAATTTCACCCTAAAAATAAATATCAAGTATTTCTCAAGGAATCCTATAGGTTAGACATATGGCAGTTTTCAAGTTTCACATTCTCCTGGGTTGACATCCCACCCAACAAATCAGAAGCAGATTTCAGCAGAGAAATTCAAGGGAGCACATTCAGGTAGTGGCATTTTTTTTTTTTTAAATATGAGCTGAGCTCCCGCTGTGGGCCTGGCCTTGTGTGGGGCATTTCTGGGATGGATGGAGCCCTGGCCTTTGAGGCAGCTGACAGTCTAGGGGAGCTGGAAGTGTATGGAAAACTACTTAGAAAGCCACGAGGAGCAAGACTGGTCCCACAAGGGACGTAGCGTGGTGGAGCTTTAGGAACATACACAGTGGGAAGGGGGCCTAGCAGAGACCTGTGTCACATGTGGGCCCCAGCACCTCTCAGGACAGATGGGCCTGGGCACACACCAGGAAGGACACTGCACATCAATCCGTCCAGCCCAGGGCTCTGCAGTGGCAGGACATCCTGAGTCATCTTATAACATTATAAAAACCAGAAACTTCTGCATTCTATACAATGGATCGTCTGCGCTCCTGTCAATGTGTAAACACCGCACTGGTCACTTGGTGGGAAATGCTGGGAAACCTGCAGCAGGTTCTATTCCCTGAAGTCTAAAGAGCACTCCAGGAGGGAGGTGGTACCACCGAAGGGCCCCGCACGGCCCTGCTTCAGTCCTCCATCTGGAGAGCACAGAAAGGAGCAGAAGTCCACGTGTCCGTGATAGACTCCCAGGAGCCTACCCCCAGAGACGGCGACACAGCAGCCCCGACTGGCAGTCCTAGCTTCCTAGGAGAAAGAACGTGCTCCATGGGCCACCATCCAGGCTGCACCCTGTCAGTCACAAGGGAGGTGGAGAGAATGGGGGTCTGGAGATTGCCTGTGCAGGTGGGCAGCCAGATGGCAGATGGCAGTGAAACTGGCCACCCACAGGGAGAGCTTAGGGAGAGCCGGGCCTCCTGGGCCCACCTGCCTCCACACTTCCTTCTCCTCTCCACCCCACGGGCTTTTCTTGCAAGAGCGTTTTTCTTTAGACCTGTCCCCATACTGACTAATCAAGTGAGAATCCAGCTGCTGACCACACCGGCCCTGGAGCAATTCCATGCTCATTGTCATGGCAAGGGGGCTGCCCACTGCTGTCTTTGTGATCGCACCCTGTGCAGCCTCCTAAGGCACACGGAAGCTGCAGCTTAGGTGGGCAGGATGCCCTCAGCTCCTTTCGGAACTAGTCAGTCCAGACAAGGCAGGAACACGCCCAGGAGTGCGAGTCTACTAGGAAGGAGCAGGAGCACTCAGGACAGAGGCATGCATCCGGGTGTAACTGCAAATCACTGATATCAAGGAGGTTTTCATGATGCAAGTTATAAATGTAACGACTGGGAATTTACCCTCTTCCATCCCGTTTCAAGTAAATATCTAGAAGAACTTGAAATGGAAATGTCCATCTTGGATAATATAGTGATTTGCCGTATGGCCAGTCTCTCAGCAGTGAAATTGTCTTAATTACTATGATCCCTCCCCCAAACCCAAGACTCATCTTCACTTAAATCAAACAATATAAAATTTATTTAGCATGAATTGGGCCTTCTGTTTCCTTGAACGCAACTCAACTTTGTTCTCAGCCGGTGGTCCAGGGTTTTAGAGGTCAAAATCTCAGCCTTTCTTCCTCTCTCCACAGCCCTGGGCATGTCAGGGGAGAGGGCTGGTGTTGCTGCAGGCAGACGGGCGTCCTCCTGAGCCCGGATGTGCAGGTCTTGACTTTCACTGGGCACAGTGGCCCCCGTGGCTCCGAGGGGCCTTTCTCTAAAATGCCACTTGGCAGGTGTTACCTCGTCTGCCCAGGAGCTAATGAGAATCAGAGGAACACTGGGAAGCTTTGCAGGTCACTCTGGGGCTTGCAAGGACTGTTTATAGGATGCAGAGTGACCCAGTGGACAGTTGGGGAGATGAAAGGAAGCCTTTCAGATTAAATCAGATTTAGGAAATAAAAGGATTAGCAGGACACAAAAGCTAGATTTGCAGGGTTTATTTAGCCAGAGCAGTGTGGCCTGCCGGGATGGGGGACGTCCAGAGAGAGATAAAAGAAACGGAGTCAGAGGTCGCAGGGCAGCAGAGATGAGCAGACCCCCCCAGTCCTCTAAATCTTCTGGTAATTGAAAGTGGTCCCGCAAAGGGGGATGTCCCCATTACTAATTCTGACTCCTCCACCAAGTAATGAGAAGAGGTTCAACGAGGAGCATCTCAAGGATTCGGGGTCAGGCCTCCAGTAGGCTTAGGAAGTAGAAAGCGCATGTTATGACAGTCTCCTTTACAGACTGCTTCTCTCTCAAGGAACAAAGCAATTTGTCATCGGTGGAGGGATGTAATATCGTTTGGGGTGGTGACATCAGCCACCTCCTGTATTGGGGGCCACTTCTTTGCTCTGTTGTAGAACCAGAAATCCCCAACTAGAAAGGCTACCCTGCCATCTCTGGTCTTAGGGACATGTGAGTGGGACACCTTCACCCATGCCCCCACATGGGCCTCTGACGCAGCAAGGCCATTCCTGGTCACGGGCAGGACAGGGTGCTGCAGAGCCCAGCTCTTCACTTTGAGAAAGAGGAGTCCCCCAGTGCTGTCCCCAACATTACACCAAGGTCTGCGTCACAGTCCTTACTTCTGCAACACGGAGGAAACTGGGACCAATCCAGTCTCTGCCTCCATGACTGCCATTTGAACAGCCAGAGAAGGTTGCACAGTGACCTCAAGTAGTTGCTTTACCGGCTGACGCTCCCGCTCCCCCGGAGGCCAGATGACATGCTTCTGGCCCTTCATGAGCACTGAAACAGAGCAGCTGCTCCTCTGAGCCTCTGCCCACGTGACGCCTGCTGCCTAGATTCACTTCTGAGGTTCGTCTCCAGAACCAGGTGTCAACTAATCCCTGGGCCACAAGACATCGGGTTGAACATATCCAGTGAGGCTGTCCACATCAGAGTCTCCTTATGGGACAGCAAAAGCCAACCCTAGAAGTCTACTGCAATACTGTAATTAATAGGCAGGACCACATCTACCCATGCACTAGTCATCAGACTTCTACATACCTGGTGCCTATTTAATGCTAGGAACAGGCAACTAAGACATGGCCATAGCCCTGGGGAAACTCATACTTAAAAAGAGGAAATAGAAATGTGAAGGAAGATAATTAAATGTGATACAAACTATGCAAATTGTCATTTCTAGAGATGAGAGTATGGAATGGACGAATGGCCACGGTAGTTGGTGAAGAAACTAAGCTCCTGTGACCCCTCCAAGGTCAGGAGCCCAAGTGACAACACCGCACTGCTCAGGGTCTGTGGACCCCTGTCCTGCAGACACACAGCTGGGTCCAGCCAGGAGCCTGGGGTGTCGAGGTGGAACTCCGAGTCCGCTTAGTTCCTAGAGCACAGGAAAAATCCTTAGAGGAAAACTGAGGATAGTTTAAACCCAAATGAACAAAGCCCCATTGACTAAGGCTAGGACATTCCAATGGCAGCATTGTCTGGGGCTGAGGGGTGAGAAACCATCCAGCGGCCTGAGCCCGTTCTCCATGGAGAGCAGCCGGGCTGGAGTGGGGGGGTCCTCAGTGTAGGATGTGCAGGTGGCAAGCACACAGTGACCCTGGTGGCTGTGTGGTCCGTGTCAGGTGGCGCTTTGACTCAATGGCCTCTCACAGGCTTGTGGACCTTCATCCTCCCACTTCATAGGGGACCCCGAGGCCAAGGAGGTCAACCCGCCCACCCAGCCCAGCCCAGGCTCCTCAGCCCCACGCTCCCTGTGGCTGGGCCCACACTGGGTGCTCTTTTGGGTGCTCTAATCTCTGCACCAGAAAACTGGCACCATCATTAGGGTGGGATGTTCCGAAAGTCAGTGAATCACTGGGACATAAAATGGAGCAAGCAAACACCACCATCCATTTAACTTTTTAAGAAAAAATTAACGGGTTTTAAAGTGGAGAAGCAGCAATACATGATTTAAGTGCATTTGAAGAAAAATAGAATGTCAAAAGCTGATCGAAGTTGTTATAAATTATTTGATGCTTTAAATGCTTCTCAAAGAAGACCAGGTTTTTGTGGCCTAAATTCTTAGTTCAGATACAAATTAACATGTAACTGGGTTGACACGCGGCCTCCAAGCCTCAGCTGTCCATCTGTGAATTGGGGTGTTGGATGGGGTGGGCAGTTTTCTGCTGCGGATCTTACCATTCTACAGACCTTCACCACTGACCTTTGCCATGGTCTGAATTGTGCCCCAGCAATTTCACGGTGGTCTGAACCTCCAGATTCTCAGACAGTGACTGTTTTTGGAAATCGGGTCTTTACAGAGGTCAGGAGAGTGGACCCAAATCACTATCACTGTTGTCCTTAAAGGAAGAGATTTGGACACAGAAAAACCACAGAAGACAGACAACAGGAGGGTTCAGCTAGCAGCCAGCCCTACAGGCCCAGGGGAGGCGCCCAGAGGAGACTGACCTGGCCAGCACCATGACCCTGGGCTTCCAGCCCTCTGTTGTCTGAGCCTCCCAGTGTGGAACTCTGCTCCCACAGCTCTGGGGACAAAAACAAGCCTACTCTGAGGTTGGTGCCACTCACAGCACACTGACTAGCTGAGCAGTCACCCACCTGTTCCTCTGCCATCCAGCGTCTCAGTGGAGTGGGCACCAGTCCCACCCACCTCTGGGCTCCAGAAGGAGGCTGCCTGTCTGTCAGAGCTCCCTGCTGACCTACGCTACCCAAACACGCTGAAATGTAGAAATGATGGCACTGCTGGGCAAGAAGCCACCACAGTGGCCTACGAGTGGCCTAGGAGGTCCTTGGGCCCTGACTTCACGTCTCTGAAACCTCAAATCTGGAATGCACTTGTTTACTGTAAGAACATCTGCATTAGGAAGGGCACTGGACTGTCTCCCGCGGGCAGAGTGGCACACACACACGGTCATTGCAAACCATGCAGCAGCCAACAAGTGTGTCTGTGTCCAACAAGGTCCCACGTAGCCTCTGCGAGGGCACACTTCACTTAGGAAAGAGCTCATCGACACATGTGATCCTTCTACTGAAAAAGACAGAATGTGTTTATTACTTAATGCCAGATTCAGTTGGTCTACTTGGAAGGACGTTTCTTCAAAATATCATTTAATTATCCCTCAAATTGAAAATTCTTAAAAATCAAAATTTGGTTGAATATTCTTAGAAGAATGGATTGTAAATCACATTGATGTGTCTTTTACTTAGAAATGAGCTGAGTCTTCAAAGCACCAAAACTTGTCTTCCATTTCTGTAATAAAACTGACACAAAAAAGTTTAAATGTTTTTGAAATGCACATGAAAGATTAACTAAGAAATGTCCCCTTCATTTTTTAGAATTGTCAATTACTTTACTGTGGAATAAAAATACAGTGCAAGAATTTTTTTCCAAATACATCAAAGTAATTTTTTAATTACTATTTCATATGAAGCCTTATGCTTTGGAAATCTGAAAATTACTCATTCATTTGTGAATAATGAAACGATAATTGCTACATCATTGGAAGGAAATTTCCAAGAATTATCCACAGATGTAATAGTACAGTCAATTTTCAATGTAATTATGATAATGCAGATTTTAAAAATATCAAATCCAAGAAATTAGTTGCTATCTAACTAGGCAGAATATGTGATAGTTACATACTTAGCAAGAAAATTTTATAAAATGGACATAGTGTTTACCTGGCTTTAACCATATTCAATATAATGCTTTTGCCTTCTTCTGTTTTTGAAGTTTTTTTTCGTCTACAAATGTAACACTGCATGTAGGGCTGGGTGTGCAGCTCAGTAGTAGAGACCCTGGGTCCAATCCCCAGCACAAAACAAATACTCAAAACTGCAGGTAATGATATTTTAATTTCTTCTCTTTTTTGAGTTTATTATGACAATGGAATATGTAAAAGCCTACAACAGAGAATTCAGCTATCTCACTTGTTTATAATTGAGTCTGTGCTGAGCTACTCCACACTAATACTAAGGGTATTTCACTACCAATATTCTGTAATAGGTCCAAAGGTCGAATACAGTTAGATGTAAATTCCATGCATTTGAACTAGGCTGATTCAGGAGCACAACCCGTCATCTGGGAAATGGTGTTTAGGAACATTAACAAATAATTTTATAGCATAAGAGAAATTCATTTTAAGATATTGACAATAGGAAATCTCCATGTAATTGATGAAAATCAAGAGAGATGACTTAAAAGGCACAATTTGGGATGCTGCTCAGATCAGTTCTGTGTCGGACTCTCACAAACTGGCTTTTGGCAAAGCACCTCCTTCTGGTCTTGAGGCTGCAGAGGAACACGCTCGTGATTTACTCGATCTCACTTTTCCATTCAAAGAAAAAATGGGGCCTGAAGAGGAACTGCATGGTGCTGCATGGTCCCTGCCAGGGAGGGGGTGGGCAGGAGTGGCCTGCAGGAAGATGGACGTGGAAAATGCCACATCCCCCTGCCTGGGTTTGGTCCTGGGCATGTTCTCTTCACACTTACATGGAGGGGCTGACTTTCCTGTGTCCTCACCGCAGACGATCTTAGCGGATCCAACAAGGATCACAGGAACTGGCTGTTGGAAAAGCACCAGAAACATCGCTGACCTGGACTCTACAGTGTGACCACCCTGGTGTCTGTGACTCTGCAGAGGTCCTCCTGTCCTGTGCTGCCCATTCTCTGTGATTTGATCCGACGGCACACATGATGCTACAGCAGGTGCACCTGACAGATTGAAGACCCACCTCCTTCAAGAGTGCCAGCTCAGTCATTTATGATTAATTACAATTAAAGCATTAATGGCAAATCCAAACCCAAAGTGCTGACTTATCACCTCCAAAATCCAGAGCTCAACACCTGCTCCTTGCATAGCACATCAGCGTCTTGGAGGTGCATTCGCATCTGGTCCCATGTGACTCCTCAGTAGCGCTGAGGCAGGAGGTGGCCATGTGTCACTAAGCAGAGGAGCAGCTTTCCATTTCCAATCATGAAGCCAACAGTGACAAACCAGGAAGTGACAGTGAAGTGGCTGATGGACATCCCAGACAGGTGGGACTATTCATAAAACTCAGAGCACAGGGGACACTCAGCGACCACTGGCCCATTTTCCTTATCCTGTAACTGAGGAAACAAGATCAAGGAGGTGGAAATGACATGTCCTAGAGCACATGGTGATAGGGACGCTCTTGGGACCAGAGCTTGCTCTGGCTCCTTTGTGAGTGCATTCTGTGCTCCTGAGACTGCTCTAGGAACCTGCCCAGCTTGTGGATGGTTCAGGCCTCGCCCCAACACTTGACAGTAGTTGGGTGGGCTCAGAAAACTTCATCATGCAGAAGGAAAAAGAGAAGGAGGAGGAGGAGGAGGAGGAGGAGGAGATGGAGGGGAAAAGGGAGGAGAAGGAGAAGGAGAAGGAAAAAGAGAAGGAGAAGGAGAAGGAGGAGAAGGAAGGGAAGGTGGAGAAGGAGGAGGAGGGGGAAAGGAGGAGGAGGAGGAGGAGGAGAGGAAAAGGAGGAGGAGGAGAGGAGGAGGAGGGGGAGAAGGAGGAGGAGGAGGAGGGGAGAAGGAGAAGGAGGAGGAGAGGAGGAGGAGGAGAGGAGGAGGAAGAGAGGAGGAGGAGGAGGAGAGGAGGAAGAGGAGAGGAAGAGGAGGAGGAGAGGAGGAGGAGGAGGAAAAGGAGGAGGAGAAAGAGGAGGAAGAGTAGGAGAGGAGGAGGAGAAGGAAAAAGAGAAGGAGAAGGAGGAGGAGGAAGAGGAGGAGAAGGAGGAGGAAGAGGAGAGGAGGAGAAGGAAAAGGAGAAAGAGAAGGAGAAGAAGGAGGAGGAAAAAGAGAAGAAGGAAAAAGAGGAGGAGGAGGAGAGGAAGAGGAGGAAAAAGAGGAGGAGGGGAAGGAAAAAGAGGAGGAGGAGGAGGGGAGGAGGAGGAGGGGGAGGAGGAAGATGAGGAGAAGGAAAAAGAGAAGGAGAAGAAGGAGGAGGAGAAGGAGAAAGAGAAGGAGGAGGAGGAAGAGAGGAGGAGGAGGAGAGGAGGAGGAGGAGAATGAGAAGGAGGAAAAGGAGAAGGAGAAGAAGAAGAGGAGGAGAAGGAGGAGGAGGAAAAGAGGAGAAGGAGAGGAGGAGGAGGAGAAGGAGAGGAGGAGAAGGAGAGGAGGAGAAGGAGAAAGAGAAGGAGAAGGAGAAGGAGGAAGAGGAGGAAAAAGAGGAGGAGGAGGAGCAGGAAGGGAAGTAGGAGAAGGAGGAGGAGGAGGAGAAGAAGGAGGAGGAAGAGGAGGAGAAGGAGGAGGAGGGGAAGGAGGAGGAGGAGGAGGCGAAGAAGAAAAAAGGGGAGGAGGAGGAGAGGAGGAGGAGGAGGAGGAGGAGGAGAAGGACAGGAAGGAGGGGAAGGAGAAGGAGGAGAAGGAGAGGAGGAGAAGGGGGAAGAAGAGGAGGAGGAGGAGGAAGAGGAGGAGAAGGAGAGGAGGAGAAGGGGGAAGAAGAGGAGAAGGAGGAGGAGGAGAAGGAGAGGAGGAGAAGGGGGAAGAAGAGGAGGAGAAGGGGGAAGAAGAGGAGAAGGAGGAGGAAGAGGAGGAGAAGGAGAGGAGGAGAAGGGGGAAGAAGAGGAGAAGGAGGAGGAGGAGGAGGAGGAGGAGAAGGAGAAGGAGAGAATAATGATTGACAGGAGTTGCCCGCCAGAGGCTACTGCCAGGGCCCACTGAGCTGCCTTTGCCAAGACAGCTGGGCGGCTGAGCAGAGCAGGTGGGAGTAGGGGATCTTGGGGCACAGACCGAACCACCCAGGGCTTACAGTGTAGGAGAGGGGGTGTCTCATAGACTGTCACACACTCATGTTAATTGCAATTCTTATTTCATTCATTGAAAGTTATTTAAAGAGGGGAAATCATAAAAAATGGCACCCGTTCACCTTAGATATTTACTTTACTTGGTGCACACGGCCGTGCGTTCCTCTGCCAATGTTCTGACGTGGTTCTGAGGCCTTCTTTTGGTGACGGCTGCTGCCTGGAGTCCCGTGCCCCTGCCATCCCTCCACTCCCGTCATAAACTACTTCCATAACTCTGCATTTACAATTTCCTATTTTGATTTTTTTTAAGTGGAATGAGAAAATAAAGTCACTTGAGGAGCCATTGGAATCCCAAAGCTTCTCCAGTCTTAGGCACTTAGGCCTTTAGAGCTCTCTCTTCTCCTCAGCTCCCTGCAGGGTGAGCAGCGACTTGCCTCACTGAGTCTTTGCAAAGCATCCAGCTGAGTTCTAATGGAAACAGCAAATACTCTTGGTTGGCATTGGGGAGGGTCGTGCTGCTAATCACCACCAGGAAAGGACACACACCCGCGGTTCATAGCCTGATTTCTGACTGGACACTGGTCATTTTTGCACCCTAGTGAAGTTGGGGTCTTGGCAAGATGGAGCCTGCCCGTGACTCGCTGATTCACAGGGACAGAGCTTTGCTTCTCCTTCACCTTAGCTGTTCCCATGCTGGCTGGAGTGCCATTCCCCATACACTTTGATTTGGGGCCCAGGTGACAGGTTCTGCTCTGGCTGGGATGTGCCAGTCTCATCAGAGGGAGAAGAGAGACGTGCAGCCTGCCATGGCCTGTTGATACCAACAGGGCACTGGCAGCTGCCACTTGCCCTCTGGCGACGTCAGCTAGACTCATGTGGTGAGTCTTCCGGGGACACTGCCACAGTGGGACCAGCCTTACCCCAAACGGGAAGCTGCACACTGGCTTCAGGGTAGGGGTTATTTCAACAGCTGGGCGGAACCAGTTACCAGCGGCTCAAGGGTGCAGGGGTGCTCTGCTCAGCAGCAGGGGGCGCTCCTCGGGTGGTTTCACTCTGTGCAGAGACCCCAGGGTGCACTTGCAGGCACCTGGTAAGGTACCCACAAGGAGCCGCCATTGCATGTGGAGTCCTCTGTCGATCCAAACGTCATCATATGGCACATGGCTATCCTGGATGACTTCAGGTAAGGCAATAAGAACAAGGGTGTCACAGTGTTGGCTCTAGTTTGAGGGAGACTTTGTCCACTAAATTCCTGTAGTCCAGCATCTCTCCTAAGTGATCATTGATGGAATTCTGTAGTAGGACGTCCCATTTGCTGCAGCTACCTCAAGACCCAGGCCTGGGGCTAGCACATAGCATGTGTTCAATAAAAACTGGCTGGGTGTGTGAGGGAAGGTGCCATCTTCACCTGAGAGAAGGGCCTGGTTGTGAATGGAAGCTGTGAATTTCTCCCGGGATTGAGAGAGACAGAGACCTTTAGGGGAAGAGACAGCGCATAAAACGTGGTTCAGGTCACTTCTTTGGAAGAACGCTGTCTTGGGCCTAAATTCCCGAGGCACAGCACGACTCATTTTGGAAGGCAGGAGAAAATTGAGAAAACCAGAAATGTTGGAAGCCCCCCCTGGGACCCAACCCTAGAGGAAAGGAGAGCTTTGGAGGAGCCAGAGACATGGGGTAGGAGGCAAGGGTCCAGAAGAAGTCTGGGGTCTGTGAACAAGCTCTGGCCACAAGCAGAGCCCGGGGACAAAGGAGACCAACCAATACAGCAGCTCCGGAGTCCACACTCAGTGGAATCTCTATGAATCATGCCTCATTATTTGAACTGGAAATAACGAGCTGATCACATGTGCCTGGGCCTCCTTCTGCATGCCTGGCCTCCTGGACCACGGGGCACATTTGGTGTCCAGAGCAAGACTCTAGTGTTTCCACTCGTGGCAAGCTTTGTTTCCACCAATTTTTTTTTTTTCAAATCACAGGATTGCTTTTAAGAAAACAAGACAGAAGAAGTACCAGCAGTACCAGCAGAGCTCAGGAACGGTCACTCTCCCATGACTTCCGCGACCTTCCGGTAAACAACATCTGGGGACGCCCCACGCAGCTTGCCCGTTGCTCTCTCTGGTGCTGGGGAGAACGTGGCTGAGTGTCCATTGGCCACAGAGGTGAAGACTTCAGGTTCACTGGGAACAGTTCCGTGATGGGTTGAGGTGACCTGGAAGTGGCCAAGTTTTGTTGTCACCTGCCACCTGTGCAGCCTCCCTCGGGACGGGGGAGTTTCCTCGTGAGGTAAACGAGGCTGATGAGATGGTGATCATCGTAATCTAATCAGTGAATTAATCCATTGGTGGCTTAATAACTTGGAAAAACTGCTGTAGATGGTGACTATGGGCAGCTGGGTGTGGCTGGAGGATGCAGGTCACTGGGGGCATGACTTTGGGGTTCAAATTTTGTCCCTGGTGAGCAGGGCTCTCTCTCTGTCTGCTTCCTGGCTGTCGGGTCCTGAGCTGCTCTCCTCCACCACACCCTTCCGCCATGATGTTCTGCCTCTCCTCGGGCTCAGAGCCATGGAGTCGGCCGTCCATGGACTGAACCTCTGAAACCATGAACTAAAATAAGCTTTTCCTGCTCTTGGTTGTTCTTCTCAGGTCTTTTACTCCCAGTGACCAGAAGTGTTTGTTATGACTAAAGGTCTTCAGGCTGAAGGATGTCCGAGCCTCAGAAGTAACTTACTGGCACTGATGGCAGGAGGGGCGCGCCCCTTCTGTATCTACCAACCCACCAGGAAGTGTGAGGCTGTGGTGCCTTCAACCATTTGTCTCCAGCCTCTCCTCACTGGACACTGGTGAGCCCTTGCAAATCTCCGCCAGGACAGGCGTCCCTTGTCCCTTTGTTCTCCCAGGTCCAGGGATTTGGAAAGGAAGTGCTTGCTACTGACTTTTCATAGAAGAAACCATTTCTTTCCAACTGTATCTGCGTCATGTCTGCCGTGTGTCCCCACCCAAGCATTTGTGAAATGAAGAATGACGTGTGGAGGACAATGGTGGTTGTCTGATGCTGTGTGGGAGCGGTCACATGTGGCTGCTGCTTCCTTGCTCTCGAGCCAGAGGGTCCTGGTCTAACACTCCTTCTGCCAGATTAGCGTGCCTGTGTTAGCTGGGTGCCAAGTCCCTTGAAGTCCATGGAGCCCCAGCCGCAGAGAGAGCCCTCCCTTTATAACACAGATTGCTGAGCCCTCTTCCTGTGAAGGCACCTGAGAGAAGCTCTCTTGGTCATCCACGCACAGTATCCACCTCGATGCTATCCCCGCCTCAGAGGCAATCTGGAAACACTTGCATGTTTTACAAAGTTCATATACTGCTTTTGCAGTTTAAGAAACAGGAAGGAGGGAGGAAAGCAGAGAGACGTGTCATCTTGAGGCCACAAGGTGAAGTGAAGCCAGCAGCAGGGCCCGGTCCGTGTCTTTGGTGCCAATGACACGGGTCCCAATGATGTGGCAGAACGTGAACTTCTCTTGAGGTGGCAATCTGGTTGTCTAACTAGGTCAACAATCCTCAGGGCAAGATCTAAACTCTTCACCACTCTTGACATCAGCATAATTGATGTCTTATGTTTGATTTTTTTTTTCAGAGAGAAAACCGTGTCCGGTAACATAAACCCCTGTTTTAATTAAGTCTACTGGGCTTAGCAGTTACAGCGTAATTGTCAGAGAATATTTTTCACATGCCCATCAGACTTCTCCATTAAAAAAATCATCTTACTTTTTATGTCATTTTAAAAAGAGAGATTTAACCAGACACTCCTACACATACCCCATGCCTTTATATACAAGCATCTCCTCCAAAGAGAATATGGTTTTAATAGTGTCTTATTTCTCCAAAATCTTGTAGCTTTCTATTATTCCATATGAGCTTTATATTCCAAAGAATTATTAAAACCTGAGTTAAACACAGGAAATGCTCGGCACATACATAGTTACATTTCCTGGCTGTGGGTGAACCCACAGGATCTGAATCACAGCACCTGCGTTACGTCTTGGCTACGTTGCTGCTATCAACTGGAGTTAAGTTGAGCTGCCTATGGTAGGGAAGATAAAAGGAAAGAAAGCAAGAACAAGATTAGGTTATTTATTTTTTTCAGAAAGAAAACCAAAGGGCTCCCCAGAGCCATCAGCAAGCCAGACCCCTTGCCAAAGTCCACACCTAGCCGTCTAGAACTTGCCTTCCCCCTGGGGTGCAAGACGGCTGCCAGAGCTCCAGGCACAGTATCCCTCCGTGTTCCAGGTGGTGCCATGGAGGGCAGAGGATAAAAGTCCAGGGCCTCCTGCTGAAGACTGCTGGAAGTGCCACACAGTACCTCCTGCCACAGGTCACTGTCCAAGCCCTGGTCGTGTGTCTGGGAAAGGCACACCTTCAGCAAGGAACGATAAAGCTGAACATCCTGGGCAGAAAGACAAGCCAGCTGCCATGGGAGCCCATGGGAGGGGTCAGGAAGCTCTGGACCACAAGGGACGGGCACAATAAATGCAGATGGGTCTGGAACGGACCACACTGGCCCACAGAAGCTCTGGGACCCGTGTCTGCTGGTGACCGTCCTCAGGTGGACCCTGTCTGCTGGTGACCATCCTCAGGGGACCCATGTCTGCTGGTGACCATCCTTAGGTGGACCCATTGCTGCTGGTGACCATCCTCAGGTGGAGCCGTGCCTGCTGGTGACCATCCTCAGGGGACCCTTCTGCTAGTGACCGTCCTCAGGGGACCCATGTCTGCTGGTAACCGTCCTCAGATGGACCCTGTCTGCTGGTGTCTGTCCTCAGGGTCCCGTGTCTGTGGTGACCGTCCTCAGGTGGACATCTTGTCTGACATCTCTGTTGTGCTCTCGATGCCCAGCGCGGCCGAGAGCCTCTTCCTTCCTGGTGGACATCTCCACACAGACACTCTTCTCCACTCCTAATATCACCTCCAATGCTCACACTCTTCTCCTTCCTCACGATGCAGCTCAAATGCCTGCACGTCCATGGAGACTTTGTCACATCCACAGACATAAATTTCTCACTCTCTCACCCCACATTGCATTATATCATCTCTCATGTCACCACTCTGTGCACACATTCTTTGCTTTTATTGTCATATTCTTCAAGGACAAATGTTTTCTTACTTACCTTCGTATCCTCAGAATTGGCTACAAAAGCTCGGCATGTGGAAGGTGGATGGGTGGAGAGTGAACCAGCAACACAGGAAGCTGTGAGGAGAGCAGACTCCCTCGCCCAGCCTGGACCATCTTCACCAACAAGGCATCAGCAAAGGAGGGCCTGAGCTGCGTGTCCGTGGTCCCAGCTGCCATCCTCTCAGATTCTTGATAGTCGGACTAAAAAAAAAAAAAGTCCCATTTGAGTTCAGCATCACTTGCAATCAGGAAAAATGACACTGAGATTTTATCTCACTCCAGTTAGAATGGCAATTGTCAAGAATACAAATAATAATAAATGCTGGCAAGGATGTGGCAAAATGGTACACTCGTATGTTGTTGGTGGGACTGCAAATTAGTTCAACCACTCTGGAAAGCAGTGTGGAGAGTCCTCAGAAAACTAGGAACGCAACCACCATAAAACCCTGCTATCACAATCCTTGGTATTTATCCAAAACAAGTAAAAGCAGTATACTATATGGACATAGTCACATAGATGTTTTGGAATCAACCCAGGTGGAAAACAATAGATGAATGGTTTTAAAAAATGTGCTATAGTCTGGACATGCTTGTAATCCGAGCAGCTTGAGAGGCTGAGACAGGACGACTGCAAGTTCAAAAGCCAACCCCAGCAACTCAGTGAGCCCTAAGCAATTCAGCAAGACCCTATCTCTAAATAAAATACAAAAAAAAGGACTGAGGATGCGGCTCAGTGCTTAGGTGCCCCTGAGTTTAATCCCTGGTACAAAAAAAAAAGTGCTCTATATACACAATTGAGTTTTACTTAGCTATAAAGAAGAATGAAATTATGGCATTTGAAATAAGCCAGACTCAGTTAAATGTTTTCTCTCCTATGCAGAAGCTAGAGCAAGGTAAGGGGGAAGAAAAGGGGTGGATGAATATGAAAGATCAGTGGAGTAGAAGAAGGAGATTTGGGGAAGGGAGAAGGGACAAGAAAAGAGAAAATGCAGAATGATTTGACAGAATTAGGCTGTGTGCATACATAAATATATCATAATAAATCCCACCTTCATGTATATTTCTACTGCACCAACTAAAACTAAATAAATGAACAAATGAGTGGAAGAAAGACCAGTAGATAGGGGAAGTAGAGTAGGAGGAAGCAGGGAGGAGAGTAAGGGGTACATGGGGACCGAAAGGGAGCAAAGTAAATTCCAGGCAAGTATAATTAGGTCAAAATGAACCCAACTATTATATATAATTACAGTGTATCAATAAGAGCATAAAAAGTCACATTTGCATATAGAAGGGGCAATACACCTTTGACACCACAAAAGCTACTCAAAGAAGTACAGACAAGAGTGTGTGGGTTCCTATTGCAGCACCAGACACTGCATGAAAACCTGGGAGCCTAATGAAAGAACCAAAAGTGCAGAAAATAGGAATAAATAATAAATACTGCAAAAGGAGTGCAAGATTCGTGCGCTAAAAAGTGAAAATAGTATTGAAAAAAATTAAAGAAGACCTAAATAAGTGGGAAAATATAGCATGTCCATGGATTAGAACTATTAATGTTCTTAAGATACAGTATTCACTAAAGTGATCTAGAGATTCAACAAATATATATCAGAACACAAGCTGCCTTTTTCCTTTTTTGTTCTTTCCTTTTATTTTTACAGAAATTGGAAAACTAATCCTAAAATTCATATTTAAATGCAAATGGCCCAGAAAAGCCAAGCTAATCTTGAGAAAAAAAGAAAAAATAAACATAGAGGATACATGCTTTGTGATTTCAAGACTTACTCCAAAGTACATCTACCAGATTTCTGATTCCCATCCTGGCATAGTGACAGACATAAAGAGCAAGCAGACAGAATTGAATCTAGAAATAGACCCTTGTTTTTATATTCAACTAATTTTTGACAAAGATGCCGGAACAATTCAATGAGGAAGAATAATCTTTACAACAAGTGCTGGAATAACTAGATATCACGTGCAGAAAAGGTGGCTTGATCCTTACCTCACATCATATACAGCATTTAACTTGAAATGGATTGTAGACTAGAATTTTAAATCTAAAATATAAAATTTTCTGAAGAAAACCTAAGAGTAAAGTTTAGTGCCTTTCCATTAGGGAGTGATTTAAAAAAAAATATGATGCAGGAAGCATAAGCAAAAAAAGGTATATTGATCTCATCAAATCAATAAGATTCATACTTCAAAAGACCCAATCTAGAAAGCAAAACTGCAACCTCAAAACAGGAAGAAATACATGCAAGTCATATGTCAAAGAGGAGTCCACTCTCTGAAACCTATAAAGAATTCCTACAATTCAAAAATAAAAAAATAAACATTAAACACGGGGAAAACTTCTGCATAGATATTCTTCTGCTCACCATGTGGGACGTGTGTAATGGACACTCACTAAGCACATGACAAGGAGTCCTTAAGGGAATCCACAGTAAGACTCACACTGACATTCAGGGCTGACATAAGACAATAAGAGAGAAAACAAGAACAATGATAACAAATAATAGCAAGAAGTGGCTGGTGGGATTCACTGAGAGGCAGGGCCTTCTGAAGACAACATGGCAGTCAGTTACGATGTGACCCATCAATTCCATTGCTAGGCCTTGATCCAGGAGAAGTGAAAACGTGTCCACATAAAACCTGTATGTGAGTGTTCCTAACAGCATCGCTCACAATCCACACCAAAAATGATCCAAATGTCTATCAACCGATGATTCCATAGACAAAGCCTGGTGCATCCATGCCATGGAGTATTATTCAAGCATGGGAAGGAATGAAGTCCTGATCCACACGCTAATGGGCATGAGCCTTGGAAATGTGGGTCAAATAAACCTTTTATCCTTATAAGTTTGTCATCTCAGCCATGTCGTAGTGACAGAGAGCTGACCACATGGCCCAGGAGTTTCACCTCCCTGTGTGCAGATTGTAGCGCTACCTCCTGGGTCCCTGTGGGCGTGAATGGACTCACAGCGCCAAGTGCCACACAGACCCAGCTATTGGCTAGCTTGTGATTCTCAAACTCTCCTGAGGCTGGGGCACCCCATGGCCTCTCAGGGGGAAAGTGGCCAGGCAGGTGGGGCCTCAGCCCAGCCCGCAGCCCAGCATCCTTGCCCTTGGCTGCTCTCCTGCAGGTTTTCAACTTATGCTGCATTTTACAGAATCCCACTCATGCAAAAATATTTAAAACTTAATATTTTCATTTTTTTTTCCTGCAAGAAAAAATGCAGTCCAGAGGGCTTACCTGATCTGTGTGGGGACATAGTTGCAGAGATTAGAGCCTGCTTCTAACATTCTTGCTCCCATGTTTCGTCCACTGCTCTGTCCTTGTTCAAATAGATGCTGGAGTGTTCCGTGAATTATTTAAAAAAAAAAAAAAGCCTCTCCCAAATTCCCTGCCCCCAGCGTGGGTTCACCTCTGTGAAGGCACAGGGGCCCCAGGACTGTGGAGGGAATCCAGAAGGCACCCCTGGTGATGCAGCTCACGGGGTGGACGTGTGGGCGAGGCTCTGGCACAGGGAGGGCACGTGCCATCTGTGTGTCCCACTCCCACCCCTTGGCACACCATCCACTGCCTCAGGAGCAGCACCCCCACGACCCTCCCCGTGCCCCTCCCAGCGTGGCTCTGCAGGCTCCAGGCCCTCAGGGTAGATGTGCTTCCTCCTGGCAGAGTAACAGTGGCCTTAACCTTCACGGGCACTCCCCCTGCCCACGCCCCATCCCCAGGGACTCCCATCCTCCCTTCCAGCAAGGGAGCTCGGTCCCACTGGGTGCAAAGCTGCAGTCAAAGTCTAGGTTACCACTGGGCAGGGCCTTTGCAAACCCCCTCCTTCAGAAACGAACTGTTATGTAATAGTATGTGTTGGTGAAAACACCCAGGGTTTTAAAGCAGGGAATATTCCAGAAATCCTCCTTTTCCTCACCTTTTCAGACAGTACTTTGCCTACAGGAGGCGAAGGCCTCCTCTTTGAAGACTTCAGAGGAAGAAGCATGAGACACATTGGTCGTTCATGGACGCCCTCCACGGCTGAGACAGCCCTGGGCCTTGGGTGGCTCGCAAGCTTGTGGAGGCACCTTATAAATAAAGATGAACACTTCACAGGTCTGTCACACACAAACATGGTGTGCACCTGGCCAGTCTGTGTATTCACGTGTGTGTGTGCAGGTGTGTGTCAGTGCACACGTGTGTATGTATATATGCAGATTATGTGCATGTGTGCTTGGTGTGTTAGCATGTGTGCTTGATGTGTGTCAGTGCACACGTGTGTATGTACTTATGTAGATTGTGTGCATGTGTGCTTGGTGTATGTGCATGTGTGTGTGTGTAGGTGTGTGTCAGCGCACACGTGTGTATGTACTTATGCAGATTGTGTGCATGTGTGCTTTGTGTGTGTGCATGTGTGTGCATGTGTGTATCAGTGCACACGTGTGTATGTACATATGCAGATTGTGTGCATGTGTGCTTTGTGTGTGTCATTGCACATGTGTATATGTACATGTGCAGATTCTGTGCATGTGTGCTTGGTGTGTGTGTATGGGTGCTTGGGTGTGTGCACATGTGTGTTTACCATCAGTTCTGAACACTGTTGGGTGGGAACCAGAGACTGTCCCAGCTGGGCCAGAGGGAGTCTGAACAGGACCTCGGCAACATGGGCAGGACAGATGGGAGCTCTGCCTCCAGGAAGGGAGTGCACTGAGGCTGGAGGCAGGACCCAGGGCCTGTAGTGTCCAGGGTGACAGTTCGTGACGAATCCCCTAGAGCAGCTCCTGGGTCCTAACTGGAATTGGTGCTTTGGATAATGTCACCCACAGGCTGGATCCGAAACTACAGAAGGTCATGGCAGCATGACCTGAGGGCATTGCCAGCAGGCGTGGGTCGGCACCAGGTGAAGGGCCCAGGACCCCATCCCTTGGCTTCTGAAGCCTTGGGGCCTCACGGTGCTGCGGGGGCCAGGCCTGGGCCTGCACTGCAGCTGCTGCACGGGCACAGGCTTTCCCGCTAGTTCAGGGTGCGACTATCATTTGCAGGTGACAAAAGAGAGGTACAGCAGGTGACGTAAACTCAAACCCAAGGTCACAGGGCTATGAAAGAGGGACGCCTCACGGTGATGCTGCCCACACTGGGTGTTCTGCACCCTCACTCACCCTGGGTGAGCAGGTCACTGCCTGTCAGTACCTGGGACCCCTGGCCCAGGGCTGCACCACGCATGGGTCATTCCTGTAAAAGGCAGCGATGTCCCCTCTGCTGTTTAAATAGGTAGATGTTTTTGCAGAGTTCTAATCTGATAAGTGTGTTTTGAGTTCTTTGGGACACTGTTGTGACATCTTTTCAGAGTGTACATAATGTGCTGTAGCTCTTGAGAATGGACAGGGGTTTCTGGGAGCCTGTCCCAAGACACTGTGCATTGTACAAGCAAGTGACAAGATGGCCCTTTCTGATTTCCAGTGAGTAACTGAAACTGAGGTGAACGTCTAGGAGGCAGAGGGAGAGAGGAGGCCTTCCCGAGGTGTCAGTCATCACGGGCTCAGCCGGGAGGCTCTGGGCAGTCCCAGAGGAGTTGTGGTGGCTGGAGGCAAGCAGCCAGGGGCCCAGCACAGGGAGGCCCACACCTTCTCCTCGTGAAACTCAGACCCTGTGGAGTAGGTTGGTGGAGGAACATGCCCCTCGGTGCACGGCCACTCAAGAGCTCCTGATCTTGCTTGCGGAGGACGTATATTAGAAATGGTGAGGAAACTTGCTGAGCAGCATGAAGGGCAGCTTCCCTGCACCAATCTCTGGCGGCCACTGCGCTTAGCACTCAGCTACCACCAGGGTTACTAGAGTGGGACCTGGAGTCACCTCCCAGACTGGCCTCCTGAGACGGATGTGAGAGAGGAGGGATTGGCAAGCCCTGCCCAGTGGGCACAGCAGCCAGGGCTTTCTGTAGCTTGACCTTATCTTAGAAGCTCAAGAAAGAGGGTTGTAACCTCCTTCAGCTCCCCTCAAATGGAGTGACAGGCAGAAGCTGTTTCAAGGCGAAGGGTGGGAAAGTGCCAGGCACAGCTCTCTGTGGCCTCCTTGCTCTGCAAGGCAGCTATGGAGGGTCCCCTCCACGGAGGGCCACGCTGCATGGGACGGGCACCCGTGTGCCATGGAGACAGCCATCCACAAGTCCTCCTGAGGTCACAGGTGTGCACCCTACTGCCACTCACATCAATGGCCACACTGACCTCCTCCAGGAGAGGGACCCAGTGCAGGGACAGTGACAAAGAACTGAGTGCAGAGCCGGCAGTGTGGCAGGGCTCCGAGAGACACTTCCCTTGCTGAGGGATTGTTTTCCTTTGCCACTCACACAGAAGACGAGACCTGCGTGGCTGAGGGGGGGCTTGTGCTTGAGCCACTCCCCTCTGAACGACAAGCCTCCTCCCTCTGAGCCTGCTTGTGAGGTGACTGCTTCTCTACATTCTCCCCTCACTGCCCTGGAGCCCTCTTGTGGGCACAGGGTGACTCCTGTCCCTCCACCTGGCATGAACGGGCTCCTGGACGGCACGTGAGCTCTGCCCCGCAGGGAGGGGCAGCAGGGAGGGCTCGGGCCCTCTGCTCCAGGCTGCCCTCTGTCTCCCCAGAGTGTGGACACTCCGACACGACTTCAGCTCAGACCTGGGCTTCCTTCTGTGGCATTTAAACAAGGTGCCCCGTTGCTCCTGTAACCCTAACTGCGCTTCCTGAGGACTGGTGTGCCTAGCTCAGTCCTGCCCAGCCTGAACTTCTCAGCAAAGCCCTGGTTTCAGCCTGTCATGGCTGTTCCCTAACCACTCCTCCCCGTCCCTGGGGTCTTCCCGTTGCCATGGGGAGGGATGGAGGCAGTGTCACTATCTGGCAGGAAGGGCGGGGAAGGCACAGCCTGCCCTAGTGCGTGTGCCCACTCCCAAGCCTCCACTCCCTGGAGTCCTTATTCACATAAAATCCCCCACGCTCTTCCTGCTCCACTCTATGGGTGAACAGGTAGATTTAGATCGCAGCTTAGTCCCTGATTGTGCTTCTAGCATCTTCTGCCAGATAAAATTTCCATTTTAACTCAGTGGCAGGGCTCGTAAACACTCTGAGACACAGCAGGACCATGGGAGGGGGGGCAGGTCTTGTGCAAGGAGCGCCCTTCTCAGATCACAGCGTGGACGTGAGCCACAGAAGCACTGAGCAAGCTCGCATAGCTGTCCCAGGGAGCATCATCCTGGGCTCCCTGCCTGACGTCCACGATGAAGCCCTTCCTATCAAGACGGACAGCGGCTACGCCAGTTATCCATTGGAAGTTGGTCTTGAGATTCCTGGGAGGTTGGGAGAGTCAAGAGACTGTACTTCCTGCTCCGCAGTCCCCCAGGCTCCTCCTGGATCTGTCCACAGCCTCGTCTTCAGTGGCCCTGCCCATTTGGTGGCCACAGGAGCTTTCCACAATGGGATCCGCAGAGGAAGTCTCACCTGGGGAGTCCCCACACCATCCGAGAGACATCAGTTCTATGGGCTGGTGTCCTACTCAATGGACCACCCTTCCTAAGTCCCCAGGCTGGTCAGCAGAGGGGTGAAGAGTCCTGGAAGCAGCGGGAGGGAACCTCAGGAGGCACCTGGATGGAGCCCCCATCCCCACAGGTGGAAGCAACTGCAGGTGGGGGCAGTGGGCAGATCTGACAGATTGTCCACCAAAATCGAGCAGGAGCAGTACCTGGCGGGTCTCAAGGAGACGGCATTGAGACGGCGAGCTGCCCAGGCATGGCCGCTGGCCTGGCCATCCTGCAGGGTGCAGGTCAGAGCAAGTGCTCCTCCAGGATCCTCCATGCACAACGCTCCCGCAGCCAGATCCCCTTGGCCTTCATCCTTCAACCCACAGTTTCCTCTGCAGGAAAGTCTCAGCCACCTGGCCGACTCACTGTCCAGGTCCACAGGTCAGCAGCAGATTCTGGGTCTGCGGGGGTGGCCTTCTCCCAGGAGACAGAAGCAGCCTATTCTCACATCACGTAGAACTCAAGGTCAGATGGGGCAGCACTCAGTCAGAGGAGGGGCCCAGACTGGCCACATCTGCCACCAGGAGAAGGAGCGGGGTCCTCTGGTCCAATAGAGCACTAATTCCCAGCAGATTGTGCTGCGTGGTCAGTCAGGAGCCAGCGCTGAGCCAGGTGCTGAGGCCACTGAGCGCTCTACTCCCTTTGGAGGTGCTCCGTGAAGACGGCAGGGACGGGGTGCTTGGAAGGCATCTGGGGTCCTTCGAGAGACCTGAGCTGTCGAGTGGGAACACTGCCACACCACCCTGGTCTCCTGCAGCAAAACCAGCCGCCCACGTCCCCAGCACGGACTGTTTCATTGCACCAGGCCCGTGCCATGGCAGGTGCCCAGGAGGAAGCTGAGGAAGAGAGACCTTCCCAGGCTGCTCTGGACTCTGGGCCCACCCAGAAGGGCAAGCAGCAACCTGGGCCGACGCCTGGGCCCCAGAGACTCCACCAAACGCACCAGGCCAGAATCCCCATTCAATTTGAGACAGGGTCTCCCTAAATTGCTGAGGTTGGCTTTGTACTTGTGATCATCCTGCCTCAGCCTCCCAAGTCCCTACCACATCGTTTATAGCAACCAAATCTCTGTTAGCATTTTAGATGTGCAAGAAATGCTACTTTATTGCTTTTTCTACTATTAAATTTAATTCTATATTTTAAGTCTCTATTCTTCCATATTAGTAGGATTACTATTCCTGATAAATTTGTTATTCTTCCTTTTTTCTCCTGAGATTGGGTACATGTGCTAGAGGTTTTGCATAGTGCCAAGAAACTGGGCACAAAGCCATCTGTGCCAGTCCATCTCCACACAGCTCCAAGCTGGCCATGCCCTGCTCTGTCTTCAGCGTCAGCCCAGGCAGGTCACCACCACCCTGCTCCTAGGCCCACTCACAAGGTCCTTTAAGGCTAGAGGATGGCTTCACGCCTTCCTGCCACTCCGGGAATTGGGGTGCCTATCTGCTTCCCCAACCCACCCTGGGTGTAGGGAATTGCACGTAGTCGTCCAAGGCTCTGTCAACTTGCATTTTTTATCTGAGATGGTTGGTGTGTTTCCAGCGAACACAACATTGCCCCATTGTGGCAACTGGCCCATGAAACTTCAGAAACGTCCCGAGACCTCCCAGAGGGAAAACTCAGCCTGCCTCGTCGAAAAGTTCAGAGAACAGAATGTCATCTGGCATCTGGATGGCCACACTGTGAGGCAACACTTTCAAAACTGGGGCAAGATGATTTCCAACCTAGAATCCTGCACTTCGTTGAGCCTCTTGAGGAGCCCAAGATGCAGTAGGTGTCTTCCCAGCGGGGCGGCCTCAGAGCCAGTCTCCCAGGTGCTCCTCAGGGGGGACTTTAGGCAGATGCAGCCAGGACCAGAAGTGCAAGGAGGCAGGCACGTTGGCAGGGAGAGATGTCACACACTCAGGACTAGAGAGAACGGCCCAGGGGGAGCTGAGCAGCAGCCTCCACAACAGCCCAGACCGGCCAGAGCCCAGAGCAGGCAGCCGAGGCCCTGCTGAGGAATCCCCCAAACCAGCAAGGACGTGGGAGCTGATCCAACCCCTGTCGGGCTTGGGTGCCTTCAGAGGAAAGCGTCGTCGTTTCTGTAAAAGGTCTGGGGAGTGAATGAGTGCTGGGTATTTAGAAAGATAAGGGAACAAAGGAAGTGAGAGAATTGTTAGTTGAAGAGGGAAAACAAAAACAGAAGGAAGAGAGATAAACTCTGCCTGACAGTGAAGATCAGCCACTCACAGGAGGATACCCAGACCACACCAAAGGGCGTAGGACGGGGAGCACACAGTGAGGGACGTGGGTGGGCAGGGAGCGAGCCCTTTTTCAGGACCCTTCTAATGGGGAGAACCACCAAGTGGCCCGAAGCCTGCAGCCTGGACTGAGATGCCCCAAGAGACAGCCCCTGGGCGGGAGCAGGAGTGAGGCCGGGCAGGGTGGGCAGGGGCTGTCTTTGCTAAGACCCAGCAGCCTCCACCGATGTCTTGCTCTCTGTCCTGGTGCACCTCTCATTTTGATTTATATTTATTTTCTTAATTTTGAAAGAGGGTCTTGCTAAGTGGCCCAGGCTGGCCTTGTGCTTGGAACCCCAACCCTCCAACACACCACGTTTGATTTTTTTTTTAATAAGAAAACCCACCCCACCCCCAGGAAGGGACACAGCGTGGGCAGTGCCTGGTTGCGGGGGTTCTCTAGTAGGCTCCAAGCTGGTCACGACGAGAAAGGTTGGCGTCCTCGGCTCACACTGGGGTGGTGACTCCTCCCCGAGGACGAGTCTTCCACCTCTCCCTGCCCAAGCAGGCCTGCAAACACACACCATCAGGGCGGGGGGGCCAGGAACGCTGGCCCTCTAGTCACAGGGGGTCACTGAGAGTGCCTACTGCCCCACCCTCCCCCACTCTTAAGGCATTTGTTTAAATGGTGAGCAACCATGTCACCTATTGATGACAGCTGGGGACCTTTGGCAAACCATTGCAGTGAATGTTGGGGGGGCTGTTTCCTCCTTTTTTTCTTTTTTGGTACCAGAGATTGAACCCACGGGTGCTTAACCACTGAGCCACATCCCCAGCCCTTTTTTTATATTTTATAGAGAGACAGGGTCTCACTGAGTTGCTTAGGGCCTCACTAAGCTGCTGAGGATGGCCTTGACTTTGCCATCCTTCTGCCTCAGCCTCCCGAGCCACTGGGATCACAGGCGTGTGCCATTGTGCCCAGCTCCTTTCCCCTTGGTAATGATTCCTGCCCTTCAGACTTTCTTGGGGGTATGAAAGTCCTCCATGAGTGACAAAGTGTCCTATAGATGGTCTTGGTTTATAAATGGCTACTTTCCCTTTGGTCCTCTTAATGGCTTTGGCTCTGAGTGACTTGGGTGCTCAGCCCCCTGGGTAAAGTCAGAGCAGGATAGATGGGAACGCCGAAGGCCTTTAGGGTAGAGTAACTCACAGCCTTAAACTCAGACTTTTCTATGGTCTGAACGTCCCCACCAAAAGCCATGCTAAAATTTAATTCTGAGGTGTGAAGAGTGTGGAAACTTCCCTTGGGTACTTGGGGGTGGACCTCTGGGAGGTTCGTAGGTCACATGAAGCATGGCAGCAGGCCCCCCATCAAACAGGACTGTGGCCTCATAAGACGAGGAGAGACCTGAGCAGGGACTCTCCTTCCTGTCTCACGATGTCCTATGTGACGCTGGTGCTCTGAGTCCCCATCAGCAGCAAGCACCTCACCAGGTGCAGCCCTCGGCTCTGGGGAGTCCCAGCTTGAGGACAATGAGACCAATAAAACCTTACTTTATGAATTGTTCAGTCTGGATTTCAGTTACAGCAACAAGGGCTGAGACCGTCTGCCTAGCTTCTCCTGAGCAGTGACTGGACGAGGCCACTCCCTTGTGGCTCCAGCCTCGGAGCCCTGCTGCCATAGGGGCCCAGCTGTCATGTGGGTGTGTTATCATGGCTGTTGTTGGATTCATCAGAAAACGGCTTCCATGCCTGGGGTTTCCGATCCCTGATAACATCTCCTTCCTTCTGGGTTAAGACTATGGCATCCGATACCCCACGGTTGTGGTGAAGAAAAACATGGCGGCCAGTGTTAAAATAATCTAGATGCAGAATGTACTTTTGGAAGAAACCTGTTGGCAAATTTACATTTGGAGAACACGTACAGTGAACCAAGTTTCAAATCAAAACACTTCTATGCTGCAAACCCAAACTCACGGACACTGGAGAATGTCCACCCTGCCGTGCTCAGTGGGAATAGCATATTGTCACAGAGTCTTCAAACGAGTCAACACAAAGCCAGGAGAACAATAAATGCAGGCCTGAATGGTATTTTTAGAAAGTTCCATAGCTGTATTGACTTTTAAGAGAATATATAAAAGAAAGAATCTAAATCTTGGGAACTGATAGTGCTAAGTTATTTAGCATTTTTACTGTTCAATTTCCGCTGATGGAAACAGGAAGGAAGCCGTAAAAGGCCTGTCCATTGAAAGGAGACCAAAGTAAGAATGCAAATTAATCCTGGAGCCCAGTGGTTATGGTCACTGACAACCTCAGAGATTTGTCACATCCTCTCCAGGGGAAAAAAAATGTTTTATGCAAATTCTTGGTGGCAATTGATGACATGTTCACCTACTATGTAGATCCTAATGCAAACATAAAATTTTCCATGAAGAAAACATCTTTCTGCTGGGTGCCAGTTCCAGGGCCTCAGGAGCTTACAAAGCCCGAAGTGTTTTTGTTCCAGTCAAATTTGATCAACAGCCTTAAATTGTCCTCATTAAATCCTCGGCAGTCACAGCACGTTCTCTGCTTCTCTTTTCCTGGTATCATGAGCCTCCACCGAGCTGGTAGGGGACACATGCCCAGACAGCAAGAGAGGTGGCCTGTGGCCTTCGGGCTTATTTTCTGTGTTCTTTGTGAATCAGAAGCTGAATGCTCAGGGGACCCCAGCAGACACCCCTGGGAAAAAGGGCTCCTGCTGCTCCCCAGCCATCCCCTCGGCCACAAGGACAGTGCGTGGGACAGGCCTGTCAGGTCAGGCCAAGAGTGCAGAACACCAATCACGACAGTGGTTCCTGTTTGGCTTCCAACTTCAAAGCTCCCTGCTTTCCTGAACATGCATTCCGAGCTTTATTTTCCAGCACTACAAACTACTCGGCTCCCCAAGAGCACCGAGGGTCAAGCTTTCATCCCAGGCCTGAGGGGATACTCTTGGATTCCTTCCTTTTTTGTTTTCCTTGGGGGAAGTCATAAAAACAGCTTTGATAATTAGTAAACAGCCAACATTTCCTCAGCCCTCATAAAACACAAAGGCGGAGGGAAAACCCAGCTTGGCTTTCAAGTCCCCTGGAGGCTCATGTTCCAGGGGCCACATTCTTCTCCCAGTTGTTGGAGCAGCCTCAGGAGTTCTGTGCACATTGCCTCGTGCACACTTGAGGGAGTGTGACCAGGTTCACGTTTCTGTCGCTGTGCATGTCAATTCACTGAAGATGGAAGGGGACCGGCCTGGTGAGTGTCAAGACCAGGTGGAGCCCAGGAAGTCTGCCTGACCTTGTCGAGAGATGTAAGAGCTCAGAACCTGTCTGGGCCTTTCTCCTGGTAAGGTCACTAAATGTCTATGGGAAAGTCTCTGATCCATTTTGAATTACTATAAAAATCTCCACTCAGCTTCTTAGATAACTCAATGAAATGAAAAATGTTAGCAGCCGACTCTGGTCTGTGATTTCTGGTTGCCAGATGTCACATCACAAGGAAGAACCAACTGATCAGTATGCGTGGCACACCCAGGGGCTCTGCCCGGGTGAGATGCAAACCCACCACAGCCAAATCACACTCCTTTAGCTGAGTCTTTGGCTGGTACCAAGGACAGCATGAATGGGGTGGGGGGTCACACTTTCCCTAGTCCTCTCCCAGGGGAGAGTTGAGCTCAGCCGGCTCCAAGTGCAGTGTGTCTCAAAACACAAGTGATTTCTGGAAGTATTTGATTGCAAATACAAGACAAATACACCAAGGAAGTGCAAAGGTGTAAGTCAATGGTTTGCAAGAGGCAGTGTCTTGCCTGGCGTGGGAGCAACCCTGCATCCCATCACCACCAAAGCAAAGGAAGACCGGCAACAACCCCAGCCCCGACTCCCCAGGAGGTGTGCAGAGAAAAAGGAGAAGAGCATCATCAATTAAATTAGATGAGACAATGACTAGTCCGACTTGTCCACTGCGAACACAGAAGCCGATCGGCTTGTTGGAGCAACAGGTGGACTCTTGAAACTTCAGCTCAGACCCCAGACATGGCTGGCCAGCACACGCAGTCCTTGCTGACAGGCACCGCGAGCTGGGGCTTGTCCCGTGGCCACACTGGCAAGAAGCCCCAGTGCCATTTCTTGTCTCCTAACCCGACTACCCTTGGTCCTGGGGCCACTGGATCCCGAGGTGCACACTTGTTTTGTTCTAGCCCCAGGAAGCCAGGGACAGTGACAATCTGCCATTTTCTACTTCTAAGTGGGAGATGGCTGCTTCCCACAGAGACTCATAAACTGGGGACTTCTCTGAGCACTGGGAAGAGTTGGGAGCAAAAAACAAAAAGAGAGTGAGAGAGAAAGAAAAGCTAGAGCACAGCTGCCCTTTGCGCCCAGCATTAGAGTCACCTTACCAGTGAGGACAGTCACTCTCTTAGGGGTGGACCGGACCCACCAAGCCTGCCAAAGGCATCTGTGCTCACAGCTGTCTTGCAAGGTCAGTCCTCCCAGCCATCACCCCGTGAGCATGGCTGCCTCTGGACTCTGGTCATCGGCTGCTTTGGTCACCCCAGGAGCAGGGCTTGGCCACCCTCCCCAGCTCTGGAACAGCTGCTGGGGTTAGAGGTTAGTGGTCCCAGCCTTCTTGAACTGGACAAAAGTCCAGCTGTGAATTAGGAAAGACGAAACCCAACTCTGCACCCTCAGGGTCGAGGGCTCTTCCTCACCATCCCTGCTCCTAGGGGACACTTAGCTTCTTACTCTCCACAGATGTCCTGAGGACCCACGCGTGGCTGCAGTTGTGTGGACGTCCACTGCTATCTCCATGTGGACCTGAGATGGGGCTGTGGCTCACAGGGCTGGGATGTCCTCCCAGGGCTCCTGAGGCAGAGGCTTGGTCTTCCAAGTGACCCGGGCAGGGGGCCTTCAGTGGTCGGGGCCTAGTGGGAGGTGATGAAGTCACCAGGTGCTGTCCTAGGAAGGCCTTGATATGGTCCTCATGAAACCCTGCTGAGTGTTTGAGAAAGCATTGCCATGAAGGAGCAGGCCTGGCCCCTGCTGGTCTCTGCAGCTCCCTGGCTCCCCGGGTCATCTCTCCCTCTCACATGCACACCTGCTACGTGCTGCCATTTGCCAAGAGCTGGTGTAGCCAAGGAGGCCCTTGCCAGAGCCACTGCCATGTTCATTTCCAGCCTCCAAACTGAGCTGAATCAACCTTTTTTTATATACATAAAGTACCCATCCTTAGGCATTTTGTTATAGAAATAGAAGAAGGCCTGGTACAGATGGAGCACCCTTATCTCCATTTTACAGATGGAGAAAGGGAGTCAGAAGGGACAGAATGACAGCCACTTCCAAGGCCTGAGGCTCTGTGTGATTTGGGCCCATCTCTCCAGGGAGCTCTTTCCCCTAAAAGATGCCCTTTGTTCTCAGTACCTTTTTCTGACCTTCCATCTGCTGCAGGGACAAATCTCTAAACCTCCTGAAACTCAGTGCTCCAGATACCCACAGTGGGATGACAACAGCAGCCACCGCCTGTCTATCTTTATTCAAAAGATCAAACGAGGTGTTGATTGACATGTGTCTCAGTGGTGTTCAGCTGTGTCTGGGAAGGCTCTCTGGAATTTAGGTGAGTTCCAATCAGCAGAAAGTGCTTTCCCTCCCTCCTCCCAGGAAGCCAGCCGTTCACACAAACTGAGAGCCTGTGTCCACCCGCAAACAGACCTCATGAAGTAGAGAGTTGTAACGATCCTAACGTGATGGCTGCTCACCCAACCTCAGTCCATGAGCGGCAGATGCTTGCCAGGATTCCGGAGCACCACGGAACTGTAAGGAAATAAAGAAATAGGATCCTCTTGACCAAAAACGAGTTCCTAGCATCTTCTCTCTGGAGTAAGCAATCCATTCCCAGAAAGGGGGAAGGACAGGAGTGTGGCAAAGTCCATGGTCACATCCACACCTTCACATTTGACTAGGCCATGTGCTACCCTCACAAAGAGGTCAATTTATTCCAACAGCAGTTCTCTGCTTCAAATAATGTTTGACTCTAATGGAGTTCTGATGGCAAACTCAGGAAATCCAAACAGATTTTATCTAGTATAAAACTTGATCTTTCAAAACTCCAGGGAATTCCAACTTGCCAACTGCTAATTGATGCAAACTCTCTGCTAAGGAAATATTGATCACATGTCAATAAAACGTCGGGTGGCAGAATTACATCTTAAAGTCTGATGCTTTAGTACTCTTGTGTTTATAACATAGGAGCAAAGCTGTCAGTCTTGCTGGCCAGGCTCAAGGAGCTGGGGTGGCCTTCTAGAAGATTCCCCTTAAGGCAGTGGTTCACAGAGAGGCTTCCAAGTGTTCGGCAATCTCAGATTATCTTCCTCTAGCTGAAAACATTCAGCTTCAGAATTTTTACCTAAGTGTTTTGTGGGAGAGGAAAAAATTCCAAGTGTCATTATGACTATCCCCCTGAGGATTCATGAACCGGACAGAAATAACAAGACAAATCCGGTAAATGGCTCTGCTTGAAAGAGGAGGGGAGGCAGTGCGGCCAGGGCCTGCCCCTCACGTTGTTCCCAAGGTGTGTCATGCACCAGGAGTGCCAGAGGAGAACTCAGCCCCCTGGCTCAACCCAACTGTCCCTCTGAGACTGGGGTCCTCACACCCAGGCCTCTGTGCAAGCAGAGCTCATGAGCAG
The DNA here is from genome assembly GCF_021218885.2 of Marmota monax. NCBI lineage: Eukaryota > Metazoa > Chordata > Mammalia > Rodentia > Sciuridae > Marmota > Marmota monax. The sequence continues at coordinate 703,896 of NW_026694584.1, read as the reverse complement.
GGGCAGACCCCCACGGAGGTCCACTGGGAGCTGAGACGGGAGAGTGCCAGTGAGGGACTCTGCGAGGATCGGCTTCACATGCACCAGGTAAGGACCCACACTGGTGACCGGAGGCCGGCTGGAGGTGTCCCAAACGCGACTCCTCCCTGGCCGTGTGCAGGCTCCAGCTCCAGGTTTCGCCGTCATTTTCAAAAACAGACAACACCTCAAGAGAACCTTCCCAGGTGAGATCACAGGAAGATCAAATTCTGCACAAGTTATAGAAATCAACTTGAAATGATAGAAAGATTGGATTTTGCCACTAATGAGAGGAAGGGTGCTGGGCAAAGCTCTGTTCCCGAGGAGGCCAGACGGAGTGGAACTGCTGCAGGTGGTTCAGATGTCTCTTTGCTGTTTAAAGGCCTCAGGATTCATTAGAGCCTCAGGATTCCCCCTCCCCGGGCTCATAGGGGAGACAACTGCGGTCCCCTCTAGTGGCTTCCCGGGGCTGCAGGCCAGGTGGGGACAGAGCCTAGTGGAGTCTCCCAGCCCTTCCTGCCCACCCGGCCTCCCTTCCCCAGCCGCTTCGAGGAGCCACATGGCAGTCAGCCTCCGCGGCCCTCAGCGCCCGGATGCCTTCACCAGTGCTGGGTGTGAGGGAAGCAAAGGCCCCTCCGAGGCCATCTTTCTCTCCTCAGCCTCCGTTGCGTACCGTATGTGATTAACAGGAGCCTGCAAAGTCAGGAAAAACCAAAGGGATGGCCTTGACCTTGGGTTTCCTTGATTTTCTTTCCCCTTGTTTTAGATGTCAGACAGGGAGATTCATCAAACACTCCTCCGATTCCCAGTGCTTTATCACTGAGGTCTGTGCGCAGCACTCTAATTGTATTCATTTCTGTATTTATTTGTTCATTTCCTCACTCGTTCTTTTCCTTGGGGACTAGAACCTTCCCCAGAGATCACCTTTGTCCTTCTCATTAGCTGTAAAATGGCAAGGCCATGGCCATTGGCAAGAATTGCATGTGACGCTCTCCTTTGGGCTCCAGAGAGAACCCTCATTTTCTCTGAAACTAATCTGTTAATCTTGAAGTGCAAAAGCTTGGGGAAGCCCGACTGGGCCAGCCCCATGTCCTGAGCTCTTCCAGGCCGTCGGAGGCTCTAAGTCACACGTGCATTGCTCCAGTGGATGAGGGTCATAGACAAGTGAATGACAGAAAGAGGGGTGGACCCCGAGGATGGCTGCACTGTCGCCTGGGCCCTGATGTCCTGGAGAGGGGGTTCCACTGTGGGAGGGAGAGAAAACTGCCAAAGCCAACCGAGCACTCGTGAAGGAGAAAGTGAAGGTTTGACTTGAAGAATTCAAGATGCAGGATTTTATCTCATGCTCAGGTCTTTATTAATATTTAGTAACTTATAAATTAGTCCTTGAAAATGTAGTCGCCTTGCCAAATTCTGTGTGTGTATGGATGCGTATGCAGCATAACCCAGGGCCCACAGCGACGGGCATGGGGTCGAACGGCACAATCACTTGGCTGTGGTGACGCCCGTGGCTAGAGTCCCGAGAACAAGATGATAACCACGTTTCAAGGACCATCAGGTTGTTCACAGCTTTTGACTCAAGAATCTCACTCCCAAGAACTTCTTCAGGACAAGCTCCGAGGAAAAACCCAGAACAGGACTCACTGTGGAAGCTCGCACCCCAGTGGGTTAGTCAAACAAACGCACATGAAGATCACAGAGATCCTGAAGGGCGCCGTGAGGTCTTGAAGGGCGCTGTGATGCAAGTGGGTGTGGTGTGGGTGTGGCAAGGGGGGCACTTTCCAGACTGGGCTCTGGGAAATCGTCTCTAAGGGGGACACTTGAGGCAGGACCTGGAAATGGGAATGAGCCAGTCATGCAGGGCCCCAGGAGGACCACCCTGGAGAGTGTCACTCACACACGCCCAGGGGTAGCAGAGAATTGAAGGTCAGGAACCAGGGCCCGAGTGAGAGCACAACGGAGGACAGCAAGAGCTGTGTGACCAGGATGACCGGGCTGGAGGGGCAGGTGGGGCAGGCGGGACAATGGGCCGAGGCTGGAGGAAGGGCCGTGCGCCCCCTGCATGGGCTCGCTACATTGCACAGAGACAAACAGCAGGAAACTCCTGCAGATTTTTCTTTCTTAAAATTTCCATTAATATTACAAACAAAAAATAAAATGGCCACAGTTGAATATGCAAAGATAAGGTCTTGATCTTGCACCCCTGTGACAGAATCCACTTTCTTTAGTATTTGGGTGGAATGAACGTGGGTCTCCCTCCAAGCCTTGCTCTCGGTTGAGCATGCTCATAACACCTGCCTCAGTGCCTGGTCCCCTGGAGTCCCCTGAACTGAAGTCACACTGAGAATTCAGCACACTTGGCAAACATCAAGAAGCAGTTCTGTGGTCTTAACCTTGCACTTCTGTTGCTGGACGTCTAATAACATGAAATCTGTCTTTGAAAACAAATGGAGGGCTGGGGGCACAGCTCATGGTAGAGTTCTTGCTTTTCATGCATAAGGCTCTGGGTTCAATCCCCCCAAAACAGGCTGGCTGGAATGAGGCCCTGAGTTAGAAAGCCAAGTGTATCTTCAAAATATAAAAAATGGAAAATGTCTAAGACCATCAACTATTTCCAAAAGAAACAATATTTTAGTAATCAATATTTTAACAATCAAATGACCAGTGGGCTCATGTGGTTAGTGCTCGCCAACACCAACACCAACCTGCTGACCCGTATTCTCCATTAGCCTCGGCCTGTGGAATGTGAACAGCCGGGTCACCTGCAGCGTGGGCTGTTGAGGGTCTGGTGTGACTCCCCACGGCTTCCTTCCCTGTTCACACGACGGAGGTGACGTGCTTCCCAAAGCAGAGCTCACAAGGAAGGAGCACAGAGTGTGTCACGGTGTTCCACACTGCCCAGGAGAGCCGTAGGACGCCACCCAGCTCCATGGGAGATGTGAACTTCGAACACCTCGAGCCTCTGAGGTCTTAAGGGCTGCTGCAATATTCATTACCCTTCCGAATCATGACATCCTCTATGAGACGTCTATGTGGGGCCCTATGTTGACCCTCTTTCATGAGAACTCAGTTTTCATAAAGGGTTGAACCCTGTGTCCCTTTGGACACAGATCACATTTCCCAATCTCAGTTATCAGTCTACAGTGGAAGAGAAGCCGCAGGATTCTCCACGATGTAGAAAACAACCCGTGGCTCAATAGGCGTGTGCTGCCAATTGACTCTGCTCATGAAGATCCGAAGCTGGGACTGAATCCAGCCCATCACTGGGTTTGGGTTGTCTCCGCATGAGGTTCCCTTTGCCTGAGATGCCTTTGCCCCTCTTCTCTCCTGGCACGAGCCCTCCAATGTTTCCTGGTCCAACTCAAATGTCAACCCTCCTTTGAAGTCTTGCCCCAGCCGCCCCAGGCAGACCTCAACAGTCCTCCTCTCTGTCCTCCCAAAGGTCAGTGATGACCTCGTGGTTGGCAGACCCAGGGTCTCCAGCCTCCAAACTCCTTGGCGAACGTTAGCATTGAATGCTCCCTCTTTGTTTAAAAAGTCTCTCTTCTTTCAGTTTCTGAGGCTCTGCTCCCTTGGGTTCCCTGCCTGACTTCCTCGGGACTCCCCTCGGCTCCTCCCCGGCTCCTTCCACAGCACGGAGTCTGCATGCTGTGGTGCTGACTGTACCCTCACTGCACAAAGCAGCTAGGAAATAATCCATACTCTCCCGTGGCTTCCACAGTCAGCAGTTAGCCAGTGACGTCAAGGGATCTCCTTCCAGCTCGGCTCTCTCTCTGGCTGCAGCCCCATGTTTCCAGCTGTTCACTGGAAATGCCCCCTGGATAGGCTGGTGCCTTCGTCCCCACCAGCCTGCATGCCCTCCCCAGCTCCTGGCATCCTCCATAGAGGGCACATACTACCCACTTCCCCTGCTCCATGTACAAGGTCTCCCCAATTCACCTTAACAGGTGCTTTAGGCAAAGGCAGGAACAAGGATGGGCTTTGGTGTGGAGACTTAATTGCAAAACCGGACTCGACCACTTACTAATTAGATGGTTTGCACCAAGTTACTGAATCTCTCAGGTTTTAATTCCTGATCTGTAAAATAGGGATATTGATTAAATAGGCAACCCTCGTGGAAACACAGGAAATAGCTAGAGGCTCACCAGTTTGGATCTTTCCTCCCAGCAAAACCACACTCCATCACCCTGGAGCACCATGGGCAGCTCCCAGCTGCATTACTGCAGCGGCCACATGACGGCCTCCTCCGCCTCCCTGCTCCTCCCTGCCCCACCCCATGGGGCTCTTTATTTTATTTTTTCTTTGAAGCACTGCACCCCATGCCTTTCTCAAATCAGTCCCATCACACCGGCTGAAAACTCCCGCTGGACCCCACAGATAACAGCTCCTCATCAGGCCCCTTTCCTTATCATTCCCCAACCACCTCCTGTCTGCACTGGTTACTGCCCTTCTGATTGCAAGGCATGGACAGTTGCTGCAGCTTCATGAAGGAGACATGTCCTGAGAGTGTCCGCAAGTCCAGGATAGGCAAGACCCTGGGCCACGCACACAAGGCCTCTCTGTCCACTGCAAAGCCTCAGACCCACTTCTGGCCCCAAAGTATGGAATACTGGGGAAATGTAATAAAAGAACCTTTTTGGTCTCTCTACGTGTTTGAAATTTAAAAAGGAATTGCCAGGTGTCAGAAATAAGGATTCAAGATCAGAGCGGTTAATGAGGGAGGAAGCCAGGGGAGTTAAGAGAACACAGGCCTGGGACCAGCCCCCTGCAGAGAAGAGGGAGGACCGGATCTCACTGCAGATCCAGCTCATTTTCACCTAAAATACAGCCTCTCTTTCCATCTTAGCAGAGTCAGTCTTTGTTCCAAGGGACGAGGCAAATTAAACCAAAAGCAAGCCACACAATGAAATCCTCTCCCACCTTCAGCCTCCTCCTATCTTGCCTCCCGATTCCAAGAGGGAGACGCCTCTGGAAGCTGGCAGGGGCCCTGAGAATCCTTCCCGTCACAGCCACAGGCCTGGGCCCTTCACCAGCACTCCTGGATCCCTGCCAATCCCTAACAGGTTGCTCCTGTGACAAGAATGAGGGATGAGAAGGGGAAATATTCAGTTTCAACTTTTAGGTGCAATCTCTGTCTTTCATAATGACTGTCACTAAAGCAAAAGTGACAGATCTCTGGCATTGGCTAATTCTGAGTGATGGCTACATGGTGTCTGTTGAAATTTTGCCTTTACAATTATGATCATTTTTAACTTATAAGATTAAAACCAAAAGAAAGTAAAGAATCCCAGTGTACCAAGGGGCCCTCTTGAGAAGGAGAGCCGGGTAGTAGCAGGCTTGAGGTCTCACGGGGAGGAACAGATAACGGCAGAACCCTGCCCAGGCCTCTCCCTGCTCATCTGACTTCCTCTGCTCTCCTGTGGCTGGCTCACACACGACTTTGCACACCACAGCTCACCCTCAGCCCAGGCCTTAGCCCCTCCTTGCATGCACACTCGCTCCCAGCTCCCCCAGATAAATGGCAAGAGTGTCTTGTTCCCGATTCTAAACCCCTGAGCCACGACTGGCTTGGCTCTCTCATCTTTCAGTCGAGGTGACGAGTCACAGAACTAGCCACAAGCTGGCCGCTTTGACATCTGACAGCCCTGGCACAGTCAGTTTGAGCAAGGGCACAGTGCTGGGGCTCTGCGGCGGCAGGGGCCATGACTGGGATAGGATGGTCAATTTCCAAACACAGGCTCTATGTGGGGATTCCCGCTCCTCACAGCAGGCCCCTCTGTCCCCATCACCTCCTCTCTGCTGGGCAAAGTGCCCTGTTGGGGAGGGACACTCAAACACCTCTATAAAGCCACCTGGCCCTTGGGCAGCACCAGGCCAGCTCTCTATGGCCCCAGAAATGCTTCAAAAGGTCTTCCTGCAGGACACCCTTGCACGTTGGGTCATAGCCGTTGGTTTGCTCGTGTGTGTGTTCCCTTTCCTAGAGCATGAGTTGTGCCAAGGCACGGGCTGTGCTGAGGCTGTCTTTGTCTTCCCAGGGCCCCACAGAGACCCATCACTTGATAAGCCAGCTGACATGCACTGGCTCTGTCCCATCAAGGAGGCACCTGACAGAGGCCCTGTAATGGTCACTCACAGGGTCCCAGTCTGAGTCTGGCCTCCTGGATTCACACTTACTAATAAACTTCAGAGACCCACCTGGCAGGTGAGAGAGGTGGAAATATTCGAGAGCCTGATGAAGGGGGCTCCAGCAGGGAAGGAGGTCTCCTCATGCCAGGACACTGTCCACATCCCAGCCATCACCAAGGACACAGCCAGGACCACACCAACCTCCGTTAGTTCCCATGGACTCTGCAGGCTGTGGCATGGCTACAACTCTTCCATGCTCCACGTGGCTTTAGAGGTACAGGTAGAGGTGCCCACTCTGAGAATAAGAAATCCGAAAACTCTGAAATCTGAAACATTTGCTAGTAACCTGATGTCACCAGTGGAAAATTCCACACAATGAAATTTTTTTGCAAGCATAGAATTATTAAAGTTATGGTACAACATTACCTTCAGACTGTGGGCAGAGGGCGTATGTTGTTTAGACTTGGGTCCCATTCCAAAGACACTTCATTGTGTCTATGCAAATATTCACACACAAAAAAAAGGGATTTCCAAAGCACTTCTGGCCCCGAGTGTTTTGGGTAAGGGATATTTGGCCTGGGTAAATGTCTACGGCCCCCAAGTGCTCAGCCGGGGTCACTCCTCTTGTTCTTTTCCTGCAATCTGCGTCCTTGCTGAGAAAGAACGGTGGCCCCTGGGCTTTGAAGTTCTATCTGAGGCCCTCTCTGGGGACCAGCTGCACATGTCCCGAGGGCCCTGGCACGGACTGCCAGACGGAGGGCTCTGATCCACCCTGCAGGCTGATTCCATTGTCCTGGAGCAGGGCCACCCTTGTACAGGAAGCCCTGTGGATCACGCTGCTCCGAGGGCAGAGACCTTGCAAAGTCCTTCCTATGACTGATAAACACTGTTTGGTTTGGATCAAGAGGAAAAATAAGGCACTTGGGATAATAGAGGCGGATGGGAAAACACTCGGGACTCCAAAACGAGAGCAGAGGAGGTTCTTGCTTTGAACGCTCCTGTGGTTACTGACGAGGAACAATCGCACTGGTCAGAGGAGCTTCCTTCCACCCAGCTGCAGTCAAAGCCCAGGGTTCACGGAGGCCAGAGAACTGGCAGGAGCTGTGTTTTGGCTTGGGGAGAACAAACGGGCTGGTGCAGGAAGCCAGGCCCCCTTCAAAGCACAAGACCTCAGGGCTCCGATGACTTCACTGCAGCGGCTAGCAAGGAGAGGGGTCCCTCATGTGGCACAATGACCCCGGGCAGCTCAGAGGAAGAAAAGGCAGATGGCCAGGCTTTGTCAAAGCGGCGGCTCCCTCTAGACAATGCCGTGGTAGCACCTGTGTTTTCCTGGTGGCAGGTGGTGGCTGTGTCCCCCTTCTCCAGGGTGTTGGGAGGAAACATCGGTATCTGATGAATTAACTTAGGAACACTGCAGGGGACACAGAGCTGCATGGTGGGGGGACTTTGGAGACTGTGAGGAGCAGGGAGGAGGAGGCTGGGCCAGGGGAAGCCATGGGGCAACACAGACCGTCGGGGGAGCTATGCTTAGGGGGCATGAGCTGGGCCTTTTCTCCTCCATCTAAGAACTGTGCTGTAGGTTTTGGCAAAATCTGTCCTTCCGCCTGTACACTGGGATGGCATTTGTTTTGTGGGATGCCAACTGGGGACTCTGGTGGGTGTGGGGTGGGGGCTGAGCTGTCTGTGGCCTGCCCAGATGGGTTAGGCTGGAAATAAATTGTTTCTGTGGAACTTCTCATGCCAGGATCCCAGGCTTTGGACCAAAGTGCCAACTTGGCATGAATAAAGGAAAATAACTTCTTCCCTTATCTCTGCTCCCAGAGCTCTGTAACTGCCACTGCAGCCAGATGATGTATTCATATTTAATGCGCCACAGTCCTTATTGAGAAATTGGGTGCTTTGTTTTTCATGGTGGCAGACTCATTTGGGAAGAATAGACCTGAATAAAAGAGAAGTTGCTAGGCAAGGCCTCGGAGAAAAAAAACAAAACAGCCTTTTTATGCCCCAAGGCCTAGGCCCATTGAAAATCCTGCAGCCCAGCTGTCAGAGCAGGGCACAGTGGACTGCAGGAGGGCTAAGAACGGAGGCAGACAGTGTGGGCTCCTGAGTCCAGGACTCAGCGTGGGCTGCACCCCAGGCTGGGAGGGGACTTGCTTGCAACAGTGATATGGGATCTTGTGAAGCCTGGGCTACAGGAGGCAGGCTCGGCCAGGTCTCGCTGGGTGAACTGAACAGCAGGCCCCTTGTCTGCAGGGCATGCATTCCCAGAACCCAGTGGACACCAGAATCCACAAAGAGAACCAAACCCTATGCAGACTGTGCTTCTACTGTACGCATGGGCCTGTGAGTCAGGCACAGTAGGAGGTCAGCAATCATAACCAATAGCCAGTAGGCACTACCACAATGATACACGGCAAGGGAAACGCAAGTCCGTGAGCAGAGATGGCGGAACACCAGTCCCGGCCTCCCCCCGCCCCGTCCCATCCTGCTGTGGATCTCCCCAACCTCAGTACACAATTTGCTCTCTTATAAAATAAGTCAAGAACATTCACCTTTCACTTAAAGGAAACATTTTCAGTTTCTCTTTAGCACAAATTGTCAGCATCACTACTCTTGAGCTTTGGGGTCATGATGAAGTAAAATAGGGTTACTTGAATGCAAGTACTGGGGGCCACCACTCTTTTTGAAAACCAAGCCCTGTGACTGACGGTCAGGAGGGACACTCAGTGTGAACATGATGAAGACAGATGACAGTTCACACCCCAGAGGGAGGGAGCAGGATGCTGGAGGCTTCATCACCACACTCACATGTAGGTGTTTCTAGTGGCACCATTTAAAACTTAGGCATTGCTTCTTTCTGGAATTTTCCATCGGATACATTTAGAGTTTGGGTGACCATCAGCAACCGAAACCTCAGAAAGTGAGATCTTGGAGACTCCAGAACGCAGAGTGACCAGGCTGAAGTGAGCAGGTTCACTCTTGTGTGCCTTGTCCACCCCAGAGGCTGTGTCTGTGGTTACGCCTTCAATGGCTCTAGGAGAAGAAAGGGGTATAGACCTGCACTGCCCAACGTGGCACCAGCCAGCTGTGGCTGATTACGTTTAAATTCAATAACATTGAGTACAATGATAATTCAGGTCCCCAGTCTCAGGAGGCTAGTGGCTGTCGCAGAGGACAGTGCAGATGTGGGGTACTTCCATCTCTACAGTAAGTTCTAGTGGACAGAGCAGGTCTGAGGGACCGCTGAGGCTTTGCAGCCACTCTGGATGGTGGCCACACCCCTGCCACCATGCCAATTTGCTCCCAGGCCCTTGACCTTCACGTCGTGGGCCGTGGAGGGGTCCCCCCTGGCCTAGCCAGGAGCCTCCCAAGGACTCTCGCCTTCAAATGGGTCAGGAAGCTTGGCAAGCTTTCCCAAGGGGTGAGCCATCGCATGGCCCACACATGTGTCCACTCCTTGCACAATCTAAGGGTGGAGAGAGAGGACAGGGAGGGGAAGGAGGCCTGAAAATGACTGAGGTGGAGTTTTTCTTTAAGTTTGTAGAGTAGGAAATGAAGTCATATTTTATTTAATTTAGAAAAATAAAATAAAGAAATAGAGCATTTTTTTCCACTTCAATGGCTCTTGGGCAATTTCATTTGTTGCATGGTCTGTCTTGTGAAAGCAGATGAGGAAGAGCAAACATGTCCCTAAGGCTTGGTGCTGGAATCCAAGTGACAAGCCACAGACCTCCAGGCCACCCCCCTGCCAGGCAATGCCCTGTTGTCCCTCTTGGAGGGACATGCAGAGGGGGAAAGCAGTGATTTCTAAATCCAGTACGTCTGAGATCTGCCTCTGGAACAAAGCAGGGTCCCCAACAGGGATGGGGTGGGGCAGCCTGAGGGGCTGGAGGGGGTGTTGGCTGAGGGTCCAAAAAGGGGGAGGCAGGACACAGCCTTGGCCCCAAGCCATGGTACCGTGGGTGGGGAGCAGTTCAGGTTGTCAGAGCTGGGAAACCAGGAAATATTCAGGAGTCATGTGCAGGCCGGGGCACGTGTCCTGCTGAATTCTGTGCTGTGTGCCAGGACCTCGGGGACAGAAGCCGTGTGTGGCGGGCACAGCTGGAGCAGGCCAGGGCAGGTCCTCCGTCTCCCGGAGCCTCACTTTCCCCTTCTTGACCAACGGAAAGATGGTGCCACATCCCACTGTGATGGAGACTAGAAAACCTCTGATGTGCCTGTGGTCTGTCTTTTTTCCACCAGAGATTTGTACTTCACCGTCTGTAAGACCCAGCTACAGCCCAGAACCTTCACAAAGCTCCCAAAGTCTTCTTGGGCCTTTTAAAAATTTATTTGGATTTTGTAACATTAGGGTCTGGCTTTCTAATTCTCTCACAATTACATTATCACATTACATTTATTATCGTCTTTCTCCTTTATAAGCACCCCATTTGAGTGTGCGCAAATCTCTCTCTTTGTATATATAAGTCTACTGACACGGTTTCCCCCCTGTGAATTTTAGATGATCGTATGTAGCGCCTGGTGAAGACCGGCAACAGGTTCTCAATGAATTATTCTATGAATTCAGACAGACTAGAGGCCATCGCTAGCCAAGTGCGAAGTCCACGGGGCACTGCTGGTCATCTGAGGTCAGCCTCCAACAGCCCCTCGGCCTCTCCCACGTCAGACACACCAACGTGAGAGGTCATCAGGCTGGCACCTAGTGGCACTGGCAGGTCCTCTTCTCCACGCCTTGTAGCCGAGAGCCTTGGTGTTGTCTACACTGAAGGGGGCTGATTGGATGTGGAGTCAGAGGGAGGGTTGGTTCAAAAGAGGGCCCATCGATTCTAAATAATTTGTAAATACAGACAACCGGCTCCATTCCACCCCAGTGAAGTCAGCCCTGGCATGTATTCAACCCTCGAAGCAGAACATGTGGCCTCGATGTGTTACCAATTAGGTGTCCATTACTACCAGGCGTCAGGAACTTATCTTGCCCTGGAGACAGGAACGAGCCCATATTTTAAACCACACTCAGGAAGAACCCACGAGAGGAAGTGGACGGGCTCGCTGTCCCTAGACAGGAGGAGACCTACTTCAGAGCGGAAGGGTGGCCACGGGAGGGCTCAGGGACAGGGCAGGGGTGTGGGGTGGGGAGATGGCCAGCCACGAGCTAGAGTAGCCCCGCACCATCACTGACTGCCCAGTGAAGGGCAAGCCCTAGTTTGAAGAAAGCTGGGACATTCGGGCAGTGGGGAGGTGTGTCCCAGGAGGCTGGCAGACAGTTAAGAGGACACAGGACGGTGACCTTCCAGGTCCCCTGGGTCTGGGTTGTCAGCTTTGAGTGTCCTCATGGATAGCAAGGTCCTGACTGTTTGGTCTTTCTCCCCACTTTTGCGATGGAGGGATGCTGTTCAAGGTCGGCCTGACATTAAAACACCTAGCACTTGTGGTTTGTACAGGAGGCAGGTCGTTCCAGCCACCTCTGCTGGGAAGACAATGCTCACCTGAGGCACCTATTCCTAGGTCGCCAGCCCTGACTACACTAAGAATTGTGTGATGCCCTGGCCTGGGACACACGTGTGTGCACGCACACACACACACACACACACTCACACACACAAACACCCACACTCATACACTCACACACACACACACTCACACACACACACACTCAGGCCCACTACCGGAGTGAAGACTTCATGGCGTCACACTGAGCCTCATCACAGGATAGGAGAGCCACTCAGCTGTCGTCTGCTTGTTCGTTTACCCAGTCGCCACATTCTCAACGTCTTGTCACCCTCCTACGGTGTGGGATCTGTAACTTGGAAACCCATGGGACGAGAAGAGGACCCTTCAGCTCCTCTCAGACCTCCTGAGCTCAGGGGCCGTTCTGGCTCATGAATGGGCCAGACCTGCTCAGCCCGGCCATCTGGCCTGGCCCGCCTGCGTGTCCCCACTGCCACTGCAACCTGGGCTCCTCCGGGCGCCTGTCCTGCTGGGAGCCCCTGGAGAAGGCACTTCCTCCACACACATGCTGCTCCTGGTCAGGAAGGTCAAGGACCCTCCTGTGGGCGGCGGACTCCCAGCTCTGGGTGGCGGAGAGCTCACGCGGCCCAGCGGTACAGAACGTGACGTACCCACTCTCCCTCCTCCAGGGGCCCTGAAACTCCCCAGTCTCAGCATGATGTTCAAGCCAAGTTTGCAAATGCCACGAAATAACCCGAATATACACAGCCAAACACACAAGTAGCAAACAGACAGACGATGAGGTGGGTGAGCATGTCGGACCAAACTCAACTGAAAGGCAACTTAAAGGCTCTTAGTCATTTTTTTATTTATGCACTTATGTTTTAGAAAAATAAATATGTGTAAAAAAAGGCACAATATGTTATAACTCACACCCACCCAGTTTCCAATATTGAGTTACGCAGAGCAGTATTCACAAGAACAACCTTCACACAGAAGGTGAAAAGATGCCAAATTCTACAGTGAATTAGTGGAAGACAGAATCAGTGAACCAGTATTTTTCCGAAATATTTTCATTCAATAAGGACAGAAGCTAAGATGATTTCACTTAGTAAAGTAGGAAGTAAATTTAAAAGTATTCTATTTAGGAGAAGAAGGGAAAGAGAACCAGCATTTATTGAAAAGCTATCAGATGATAATTTCATATTTATTGCCCACAGATGTATAATAAACCGGGTAGAATTTTCCCCTCCTAAAGATGAGGAATAAAAAGCTCAGGGCTTGTTCTCACCATCGGTGAGTGGTGGGGTCAGAATAAGACCCAACACTTCACAGGTTCAAAGCCTGAACTTCAAAACCATTTAGTGAATAGAAAAACAGTCCTAAAATTCACATGGGAACAAGAAAGACCCTGAGTAGCAAAATAGTATTGAGCAAGAAAAACAAAGCTAGAGGCCTCACATTTCCTGATTTCAAAATATATCCCAAGACTGCAGTAACGAGACGGGAATGGTGTTGGCGTCAACAGACAGAGGCCACCGAAGCAGAGCAAAGAGCCCGGGAGCGGCCCAAGACCTACAGCCTGTCACTCTCCAACAGGACGCCAAGAACACGCCCTGACCAAGCAACGGCTGCCACATGGTCCTGGGGAGACTGGAGAGCCACTGGCCCAAGAACAGCAGCAGGCTCCAGCCTCACACCAAGTGCAAGGATCAGCTCCGAGGGCACAAGGACAGGCCCAGGAGTCCGGGGACATGAAACCCTCAGAGGAAAACACAGGGAAACTCCTTGACATTGGTCTGGGAAGTGAGTTAAGGATATGTCCCCAAAGCACAGGCAACAACCACAAAGGTATCAAGTGAGGGTCCTTCAAGCAGAAGAGCTTCCACACGGCACAGGAGCAGCAGAGTGGTCGAGCCTCCCAAAGGGGAAATACTGGTGAGCCCTGTGTCTGATCAGGGGTCTGTACAGTTACTACCCCAAATAGACGAGGAACCCCACCAACACTATAGAAAAAAGCAAGGTCTTTAAAATGGGCTAAGGACTGTACAGATACCACTCCAACATTGCCTTCGAATGGCCAACAGATGTATGAAAAGGTGCTCAACATCTCCAGTCATCAGGGAAATGCAAATCCGAATCCACAATGAGATATAATGTCACATCTGTCAGCATGACTATTATCAAAACGACAAAAGGTAAATTGTGGGTGAGGATGTAGACAAAAAGAAACCCCCCGTGCACCGTTGGTAGGGTGTAAATTGGTGAACCCGTTACGAAAAACCACATGAGAGTCTACGCAAAAACATAGACAGAGCTACCACAGGCTTTAGCAATCTCACCACTGGAGGTAGAGCCAAAGAGAACGGAATCCACATCTCAAGAGGTACCCTGCACTCCTGTGGTCACTGTAGCCCTCATCACAATGGCCAGGCTGTGGAGACAGTGTCTATCAATGGACGAATGGCCAGAGAAGATGTGGTCTAGGCATGCATAGTGGAACACTATCCCATGGTGTTAGTCATCTTGTTCACTGCTGTGACTAGAAGATCTGCCAGAACAATTGTACAGGAGGAATAGTTTATTTGAGGGCTCACGGTTTCAGAGATCTTAGTTCACAGAAGGCGGGCTCCATTCCTTGGGCCTCAAGGTGAGGCTGAACATCATGGCGGGAGAGGGTGGCAGAGAGAAGCAGCTCACATGGTGATCAGAAAGCAGAGAGAGAGAGAGAGGTCTCCACCTGCCAGATATAAATATATAACTCCAAAGCCACAATCCCCATCGGGATTAATTCACCCATGAGGTTAAGACTCTCACAACCCAATCATATCTCTTCTGAACCTTCTTGCACATCTCATGTGAGCTTTTGGGGATTCCTCACATCCACATCATAACACTTGTTTCAAAAAGAAGGGAATCCTGGGGTTGGGACTGGGGCTCAATGGCAGAGCACTTGCCTGACACGTGGGAGGCCTGGGTTCGATCCTCAACACTGCATATAAGTAAACAAAATAAAAGATCCATTTACCACTAAAAAATATTTTAAAAAAGAAAAAGAAAGAAGGGAATCCCATCATTTCCAATGACACTGAAGAATCCAGAAGACTCTGCATGAAATCAGCCGGACACAGAAACACACATACCACCCGATCTCACTTACACATGGGAGCTGATGAAATCTAATCCACGGAGGTGGGGTGGATACAGGATTGCCAAGGGCTGGGGGAGGGGACGCGGGGAGACACTGTGAAGTTTTATTCATGCAGGGAAACGTTCTGGAGACCAACCGTACAGCCTGGTGACTGAACTAACGCTGTACACGATGCTGGAAGAGTCGATCTTAAATGTTCTCAACACTGAAAAAGAATAGAATCACAACTATACGCGGTGATGGAAGTGTTAATTACCTTGATTGTGTCAATCGTTTCACAACAACTTTGTCATGTATACCTCATGGAAGCTGGGGACACATTCACGGCACCACGTGGTGTGGTTTCCAAGAAGGCCACGTGTAGTCTGCTAATCTTTTGGTTGCTATTTCTCTCCATGTGTTTATAAATTTTACTCCATAGATGAAAAGTTCTGCTCCTTTCATGTCAGTGATATAAAATAAATCCAAAGGCATCAAAAATGTCCCCGAGAACCCTCACACCCTCACCCTCTGCTGAGAGCCACCTACGGTCCCCACGTGGCAGGGTCCTGGCTGGGTAGTCCCTCAGGCCTAGGTGTCCTCCAGCCTCCAGTGGCCCCAAAGGGTGCCTGGAGCCTGCCCTCTCTCCCCAGCTCTCCTGCACCTGTTTTCTTGCCGACCCACACCTTGGCCAGGTAGACCAAGCCGACCCATTCCCAGAGGCAGTTCCTGTGTCTGAAATCTGTCTCTTTCCCACTAACCGATCCCTTGGGGAAGGAGGTTTCCAATGACTAAAAGCAAATGAGGTCAAGTCCCCCGTGATGCCAAGATAATGCTGGACCAAATACCACCTTTCTGGCAGCTAGTCAAGTCTTGACCTCCTGGTGTGGGGAAAGCTTGGCCTTCACCCCTACAGGGGACTCCGGCCGGGGTTCCGCTGGGCTGAGTCTGGGGCTGGCTCCTCCCTGGAAAAGCCGGGGTGTGTCTCTCCACAGGGAGGGTCAGCTGTCTCCAGAAAGAAATCATGTTTGAAAATTGCTGTTCTTGAGCTCTGGGAATCCCCCTCTAACTTAAGTCCTGGGTAGACTGTCTGGTAGCCAGAGCCCTGGCACCATGCAGGAAATCAGGTGCTCGGAAACACAGGGCCTGGCCAGCCTCCTGGGTGTGCCCACACCCCTGCTCTCCCCATCAGGGCTGCTGGAAAAAGAGAGGGGCTCCCTGGGGAGACCAGGGCAGAATGCGCTGCAGCAGGCCCTGCCGGGGTGTGGCGAGGGTGAGCTGGCCTGGGGGAGGGCACGGGGTCTGCTGCTCACTCAGGCTGGACTGAGGCTCCTGCTTCCCTTCCCACTTGAAATGACGAGCTGTGCCTGCTGAGGTTTTATGGTGGCTGCAGAGTGGAGCCTCCACGAGGCTGGAATGAGAGGCACAGTGGCCTCGGTGTCTTCTCTACCTGGAAAGGGGACCCTCGAGGCAGGAAGGGGACCTGGCACCGGCTGAGCCCTCTGAGTCTCTGGACCGTAGTTTTCCAGCTCTTTGGGGAGCACTTGTCTTTCTATCTCATAATCACAGAGAAAGAGTGGAGCACTGCGGGGAGGAGCCTGGGCCTGGGCCTGCCAGGTGTGACCCGGAAGGCAGGGCTGGCCACCTGACAAGGGGCGCTCCAGGGGAACAGGGAGGTCAAGAAGAGGCCCAGACAGGACGCCTCAGTGTCTCTAGTCACCACCAGGAAAAAAAAAGACAAGAGTTTGATCTTCACATTGTGGGAACCCAAATAACCAGGTAAAAAAATAAATAAATAAAAATAAAACCAGAGAACACAGCTATTTTGGATTTGTGCTGCTGAACACCTAGCTTGTCTGGTGACTTTCAT
Source organism: Marmota monax (assembly GCF_021218885.2). Classification (NCBI taxonomy): domain Eukaryota; kingdom Metazoa; phylum Chordata; class Mammalia; order Rodentia; family Sciuridae; genus Marmota; species Marmota monax. Next base: position 687,304 of record NW_026694584.1, on the reverse strand, counting down.
TCCCCCACTTCACAGAGAACGCAAGTCCATAAATCGGGGACCTCTGCAATAACATCGTTTGGGGGACTGGGTGGTGGGAAGGAAATTGTGCCCCATGGCTTCTAGAACGCTGAGTTCAAAACCTCCCTTTTTTGGTGTCGTTCCCAGGCACAGCTTCATATAGTGCCTGTTCTTAAAGAAGCTTCTGAGTTCTCGGGACAGTAACTGAGGTCCTCACTGTGGGCAGGCAGGGGTCCCAAGGAAAAGAGCCCCGGAGCACAGCAGGGGCCGGGCCATCTTTGGGACGGTCACTCTCAGTGGTCTCCGAACTGTGCTGCTCTGGCTCCCCCAGCGTCCCCATGGCTCATTTGACCTGCTCAGATTCTCGTCTGTGAAAGAGCACATTCCTCCAGGGTAAAGGAGAGAGAGGACCACTCCCCCCCAGAGGGGCTGTCACCGTTCACAGGCCTGGAACCTGCCATCTTAGAGACAGGGAATGTGAGAACGGAAAGTGATGGACACTCTGAATCTAGTTCTCGCTGCTTCCTTCCTGGGTTCCCTGGTGAGCTCAGTCCTCCTGCTTGCTTGGCCCAGGGGCCTGTCAGAGGGGACCAGCAACGGGCAGATGGTCACTGGTCCTTGCTGTCAAAGAACATTCCTTACCTGGGTGGCTGTCGTGCGGTGGAACCAGGTCTGTGCCTCCCTGGGCGGGGCGGGTGGCTCGTCCCCGCAGGGCCTCTGGGTGCAGCCTGTTACTGGCTTGTGCCCTCTGCAGGCCGTTCTGCAGCCGACTTAGGAAGCTTCAGGTCCAGGCAGACGGAGTAGCCACCTCTGGCCTGAAGAGGGTCCTCCCCAGCCCGACAGTTACAGCACCCCCTTTCTCTCCTGGTCCCCTGCAAGAACCCCACATGCTGAGGCAGGCTCACTTCCCCGGCTTGAAAGGGGAAGAGCTAAGTCGCCTTTTCTGTGGTGCAAGGAGCACACGCGTTTTACCACCAGGGCCTGAGCACCCCTCGGATCCATCCTAAGGTGCGCTGGGCAGAGGGGAGGGGTCTCAGCCCCTCCAGCCACCAACATTTCCGGAGGCTGAGTCAGAGCCACAGCGGAGGTTTCACCACTTTGCCAAAGTCCTGAGCTACAGTTCTCAGCTGTGCTGGATGCTTTTGAAATTGGTGCAGGGCATGTTTCACAGGTTCACTTCGGTGACTCTGTACACATGTTGGTGCGAACCTGTGCGCTGTCCATGTTACTTGCCGTGGTTTCTACTTCAGCCCCTGGCGATCCCCTCTGGTGAAGCAGGAGCTGTGGAGGGGGCAAATGCTGTAGCTCTATGTTGGGTGGAGCCTGCGGCATGGCAGGAGCAGGGGCAGGCGGTGGATCCTTCGTGGGACTTGTGGTGACACGCCACACCGTGATGCATCTGTGTGCAGCTTTGTCTCCAAGCAGGAAGCAATGGCTGCTGCAAAAAAAAACCCACGCTGTCTCTCCTGGGCTGCGGCTCATGGAGGAAGCTGGTTTCCAGTGCCACAGAGAGAGCAGCTCAAAAGAGAAAAGAGCTTTGGAGAAGCAGCCCGGAGAGCCTCTGTCCAGGAGGCCAGGAGCTGGTTCTGGGCTCCGCCTTCCTGGCCTGGGGCGGCCTCCAGGCTTCTGGGACTTCAGCGCAGCCCAGGCAATTCCCCTGTGTTGCCAGGTTGAGCAGAGGGGCTCAGAGTGCCCGTCTAATAAAGATGGCTCTTGGCTCAGATTCCAGCAGATGCTGTGGCGGCCCTCAGGGGTCGAGCACGACACCCTTTCTTTCTTTTCTTTTCTTTTTTTTTATATATTTTCAGTTGTAGTTGGACACAATACCTTTATTTGATTTATTTATTTTTATGTGGTGCCGAAGATCGAACCCAGGGCCTCGCACGTGCTAGGCGAGCGCTCTGCCACTGAGCCAGCGCCCCAGCCCCCTTCACTCTTAATAAGAGAAATAAAATACAAAATATCCTGAGTTATCATTTGGATTCCCAACTTATCAGTTTGGCCAAAGTTCCGAGGCTGGACAACACCCCAGGAGGGAGCAGAGAAGCAGGGGCTCTCACACCCAGGGAAGGGGGAAGGCTGCCACCTTCTAATGTGACTTGGCAACTCCTAGGAGTTTCAGGCTCAGTTTGCTCTTTGGCCTAGCTGCTGTGCTTCTGGAAGAGGCCCTCAGCAACTACTGCACACACCAGAGGACACACTGACTTTGTCACTGCAGCAACGGTTTGTGGTGACAAGATGAGAAGCAAGGCAGGTGTCCCTGTGCAGGAGACAGGTGGAATAGATTCTGGTATGCTTATACAGTGGAATACTAGGCAGCCATTAAAATTACGAAGATGTAGTATAATGTGGGATGATGTCAAACACTTGAGTGGAGGAGGCGAGGGGAGAAGGGAGTCAGCATGAAGGGCAATGAGACCTTCGCTCTCACGTGAACACTGGCCTGAAGTGGAAGAAGCAGTGAGTATAAGGAGGACGTAACAGGGAGACTCCATATCATCCCCAGAGCAAAGGAGGCAGTGAGACACCCTGTCCCTGACTGTCCCCTTCTGTTCCCAAAATGTCACAAGGGAGCCACGATATGTCCTGTCCTGGAGGACACTGGCTTCCCCTTGAGCACCCAGGAGGCAAGGCAGCCAGAGTCCCCTTGGAAAGCGGCTTTCTTGCTCACACAGCAGGGCTGCTGGTCACATAAGCCACTGAGCTTGTGCTGGTGACGTCACTGCTTTCCACACCTGACGTACAAAACCCCCCTGAGTGGTGACGGGCACAGAACTGAGGGCACGGTGGGAAGGGGATGCACACTCTTCCAGACAGCCTCCCCTGGACAAAGCCGGGCGAGGGACAAAGGTGCTGCCACCTGTCACTCCTCCACAACTCTCCTGTACGCTGCCCCCAGTAACCCCTACGTCTCCTGTGCTGTCTCCAGACACTTTCTTTGGCTTGTCTGCAACCTACTCCACTGCCCTAGCACAACTGGGCATGGATGAGACAACAGGGAAGGGAGGGTGAGTGGCAGCCAGATTTTTCCATCTGAACCTTTTTATATTTGACTTTTTAACCATATGACTCTATTATTCCTTCCAAAAAATGCAACTGAGAAAGATCCTGAACTACACACACACACACACACACACAGAGAGAGAGAGAGAGAGAGAGAGAGAGAGAGAGAGAGAGACAGAGAGAGAGAGAGAGAGAGAGAGAGATCAAATATGGATATCCAAGCCAATGAGTTTTTTTTGACTTGAAGATTAGAGTCAAGGCCTGGTGCCTAGTGGCCCTGCAGAGCTTTAGCAGAGAGGCTTTCTCTGGGCAGGGTTGGTGCACCCTAAGCCAAGAGCCGACAGACCCCGAGGAACAGAATTACTAGGACTCATGAGAATCCTGCATCAGAGAAACGTAGACCTCGACTCTCCGGCTCGTGTCTCCTTCAGATCAGATTATTCAAGTCTAGAAATGTTCTAGACTTGCCCAGGGCCACCCATTTAGAGGCAGAGTGGCCGTAGGACCCAGCCTGCTTGGTCCCGCGTCACCCCGTGTTCAGCCCCAGCTCCTCTGGCAAGGTCAGGATGGACCTAGGACCGTTCTCCATGGTTATGGTCTTGCTCAGAGGCCAAGAAACTGAAATAGTTTTAACCTGGAAGAGAATGAAAGGGAGAAACTTCATAAAAGTGAATCTTCTATGGCGTCTAATAAATTGGAAAGGGACCATCTGTTCTCAATCGCATGGAGCAGGAACAAGAATTCATGCTACAACATGAAGCATGAGCGCAAAGGAGTTTACTTGTTTGAAGCACTCAATTGAATTAGACAGTACTTTGTGTACATTTCTTACAAAGTCTTTTGGTGCAGAGGGTCTTATCATTTCATGAATATGAAGCGATTCATGTCAATGTTGACGTGAGGTTGGTCTATTGAGAAGAAGCCTTGCTGGAAAACCTTTGGGTTTCTACCTCTCCTCAATCAGTGGTTAAAGTCATCACAAAACCCTTCCTCTGAACTCGTTCCCTCTGTCACAGGACTTTTCACGATCATGTGGGGGCCCCAGGGAGACCCGCCCTTGGCCACTCTCTTTGATCTCAAGCAGTTGCATGTCATGAGCCTTTTTCGGTTTCGGTGTCAGGCCAGCCTCTGGTTTCATGCTCAACCCATGACTCACATGCCAGGAAGTCTGCTGAGGTGGGGAGCTGTCCTCTCCTTTCAAGTCCATCTCTTTTGTGAATGTGTCCTGCCCGATTTCCTTAAGAGTCTCATCTAACTTCCTTTAGGACACATTTTTCTCAGATCAAGTCCTAAACATCCTTTCCTCAGACATTCTCTCTTAATGATGAATAAATGAATAACTGAATGTCAAGGTAGATAGTGGATGTTGGGTGGGCACGAGGTGAGTCACTGGATAGATGGGGGGATGCTGACTGGATAGATGGATGGGTAGCAGACAGATGGATGAATGGATGCATGGTGGATGGATGAGAGGTGAGTCACTGGATAGATGGGTATATGGTGGCTAGATGGATGGATGGATGGATGGATATAGGTAGGTAGCTGGATAGATGGATGGGCACTAGCCAAATAGATGGATGGTGGTTGGATAGATAGATGGACAGATAGGGACTGGATAGGTGGATGCGTAGTGGATGGATGGATTGGTAGTGGATGGATGGACGGTAGTGGATGTATGGATGGTGGGTGGATGGATGGATGGATGGATGGATGGATGGATGGATAAATCTTGTCTTCAGCAGCCTCTTCACCTATTTATCAGAACCCAAGAAACCTTAGAATCTCTGTGGGACCCTGGTGGTTGTGTCTCAAGAATTCAGAATTTAAGTCAAATGTCCTTCCAAATAGTGAACTGCACTCCCCTGCCAATATTCCAAAAGCCACATTGAGGAATTTAAACTACACAGGCAGGAGCTAAGCCATTTAGACCATTTTCTCATAAAAATGGTACAAATGGAAAAAAAATCCAAGTGTGGACCATCTTATGCAACATTTGCCTTTTCCATTTAGAAGACCTTAAAATTCTGGTTTTGAAGTCCAGTTTCAGTAGGTTTACTGCCATTTTGAGTTTGTGATAGTATCTTCATGGAAGAGACCGTTTCCCTTCCTGTTCTTCCTTCTAGTACAGGCATTTTGCTGGGCCTTCCTAGCCTGTAAAAATTACCTGCTGAGCACCACTTAACGACTGTTCTGCAAGTGGTTTAGAGAGCATGTGCCGGGGCTTTCTTAAAAGCAGCAACATTTGAGGTTAGAATGACAGCATTTGGTTCACTCAAGCAGCAAGATGAGCCAGCTGGCAATGACCCCTTTGCAATAAAATATTAATATGAAGAAGCAGCCTTTTTATCATCTCGGGGACTTGTTGCAGACTTCCTGGCTGCGTTCCTTCACTCCCTGATTCATTCATCCACATGGTGTGGAAGACACCGGATTCCATCTTCTTATAGCCCTGCAGGGAGGAATTCTGGTGGCCTTTCCCCAGCGCATCTTGGCAGACCCAGCGATACACTGCTCCTTGATTGAGGACTTGGCATGGGAGCTAAGGTAAGCCTTTTTATGGCGTTATCCAGAACGGGCTTCCTCGTACATGACATCCTCCTCAAAGAATGTTTCCAAAGAGGCTGTCGTAAAACTTCTGGGGGAGTAGAAGTTTCACATGGAGCCTGCTCACTTCATTTCACAGACGGTGGAGAACACTACCACCTCCTCCAGAATTTCTCCAGCCGAGGTGGGCCCCCTGGACGGGAGGGTGGGAGAGTGCCCACGGGCTGTCTGAGAGCCAGGTGGCTCTTCTGTGGCAGCTGGAGCAGAAGGAAGCCGACTGCGGAACTGTGAATGGGAAGGAGGCATTCTACACACTTGTGGGCCCTTCCTCCCTTCACAATTCTGCCCAGATGTTGGGATTCTCTGGAATTTTGAAAGGGAGACTACAGGGAAACTGGGCCAAACGGAGCCTTTTGGGAAGTGGAGGCAGACCAAGGAGACGTCCTGGGTTGTCTGAAAGGACGCAGGAGCCTTTCCAGGAGGCTCCTGTCATTCAAGCAGACTGAGTCAGGCTCCCTTCTCGTAGGACCCCATCCTTCAGGGCAGGAAACCAGCATAGCTTTCCAGAGAAGTCACCAGAAGAGGCAGAGCCAAAAGACGGGCTGCAGATCTTGGCCTGAAACTCAAATCAACTGGCTCCGTTTCCTTTCCAAAGCTGCCTTCACTGCCCATGGCCAAATATCCCCTCCAGTCAGCAAGACCAGAGCTCCCGGCAATCAGGCACTGGCGATCCTGGAAACCATCTTTAGGGTCAGGGATCGATTCTCCTTATGCACAGGAAGGCTTAGTGGGGCTGTGGGGAAGAGCGTACCTGAGACAGCAGAGGTCACCCCATTGCAGCCTCCAAACCTCCAGGGGGGACACATGGCCCAGACTCAAGGGCTTTCTGGGCGGATGCATCAGTCAGTCTTGTTTTACTACAATGAAGTGCCGAGGGCAGCCAATTTACAGGAAGAAAAGGTCGACTTAGCTCACAGCGCTTGAGAGTCAGCAGCGTGGCTGGGGAAGCCTCCTAATGGTGGAGGCGTTTGTGTGGAAGAACTCACATCTCCAGGCAGGAAGTCAGAGAGAGATGGCTGCAGTCCCTTTCAAGGACATCTCCTCAGTGAGCTAAGACCCTCCCACAAGACCCCGCCTCCCATAGATTCCATTGCCTCGAACTTGCTGTGGAGAGAGGACTTTAATTACCCGTGGGGTCACTCGGACCACTCCCAAACCATAGCAGGGGATCTTCGCAAGGTCTCCGATCCCTTCCAGGCCCAGGTCATCAAGGTCAGAAGCACCCTCCTCTGCCAATGGAAGGTGTCCCTCCGGAGGCTCTGGTACCCCCTGGGCAGCCCAGTGACCACCATCAAGGAGGGCGTTCAGTGACCATGGTCCTGGCCACTAGCGAGGCCATCTGGCTGCCCTGGAGTGCCCTGCGGCCTTGCTGTGCCCTGAAATCAACACTGCCCTTGGAACACCGGGGCGGGGGCTTCAGCTTACCCCACGCTGGCAAAGGGAAGCCAGGGAGAGAATTGTACTTATAAACTTTTATCTGAATTGTTCTTACAGCTTCTGTCCTACGCACAGTGGCGTTTTCAGAGTCTGGACGGGGTGGGGCCGTCAGTGCCGGGCTCCTTCCTCCCCACCCTTTCCATCTTTCCCGGGTTCCTCCCAGCCCTGGGTTGATCTGCAGGCTGCTCAGGCAGGGCCGGCGGTGATAAGCCGGGCAGCGGGTGGAGAGCAGGATGCAGCCTGCCAGGTGCTGATGGCAGTGGGGACAGGAGGGCGGAGGAGCAGGGGCTCAGGGAAGCCTTCCCCCGAGCCCGGCAGGGAGGAGTGCTTCTGATAAGGCGCTGGATAAACCAGACCCAGAGGCGAGAGCCAGCCAGGGCTCCGCTGGACGGCCCTGCCTTCGTTCCTGGGGCTCCTGCACGGCAGCGATTGGTCAACCCAATGAAGAAGCCCTCAGTGACCTGACCAGGCAGAGCTTCCCTCTCAGGACACAGTGGCTGGACCACTGCACGCCCACCAGACACCCTCCCCCACCCCGCCCAGCAGATCCAGCTCTGGACAAAGGCTGTCACTGAGGCCCACAGTCACACAGTGGCAGGAGGTGGGCAGGAGGACCCTTCGAGGGACTTTCCATCCAGACAGGGCATGTGCCCAGAGGGTTTTGGAAACCTTGGGCACAGGAAATGTGAATTTTTAACTGTACACACACCAGCAAAATAGAACAGCATTATCATTAAGACAGGAAGGGACAGGACCTTGGTCTTCAGGGTGAGGCAGAGGCTTCTTGGGGGACTGGTCAGCACTGTCTGTGCTGGCAGCTCTGGGGATCACCTGTCTCTTGTCCTTAGCCCAGGGTAAGCTCCTGAGCTACCTCCTTCCCGGCACATCTAGTGTCTGGTGACAGGCTCCTTGCCAACCACTACAAAGAGTAAGTGGCGGGTGTCACAGGGAGGGCCACAGCCTTATCCGGGAAAGCTTTAAGCCAGAAGTAGGATTTGGGGCAAGGCAGTGGGAGCCCAGTGTTCAGGCCTGAGCCAGCCCAGGGCCGTGCTCCAGCGTCCAGAAGTGTCCTCTGCAAAGCCAGCCCCTGGGACTGCAGGCAGCCCAAGGCCTTGCGTAGGGTCTTGGCAACGGCCTCTAGTCCCCAGTGCAAGCTGCCTCCGAATTTAGTGATGACTTTCATTTTAGAGGAAAAACTGAACGTTACCTTTTATCTTCAGCTCGGGTGCCTCTGCCTGATCAATGCCTTTTCCCAGGACAGGGTCAGCTGGAGACCACCACGGGGGACATAAGGGACTTGGGCCTCATGCCAGCTGGCCTTGCTATCTCACAGATAAGCCACTGGGTCCAGCTCCAGGGACAGGGGCACTAGGACTCTCCAGGCCACTCTCTGACAGCCTCCTGCTGCAGCTGCAGGTCCCCCTCTGTTCTGTCCTCTTGTTGGTATTGTCACAGGGCCCCTGGGTCTCTCCTAGAGTGCCCACAATGTCCCTGGGTCTTCCCCACTCCACCACCCAGCAAGTGCCGATGCTGAGTCCTGGGGAAAAGACCACAGCCTGCAGAAACCAGACGCAGCCCCGCCAGGCCAGCTCTGCCCTCTCAGGGGACCTTCTCTCCCAACTATCAGTATCCTGTGATGGTCCCCAGATGTCACCTGAAACAATCAGGAGAACGGAGCCCTGAGGCCAGGCAGCCACAGTGGCACCAGGCCACGCCAGCCCAGGTGCAGGCAGGACATGGCGGCTGCCCCAGGGGAGGGATTCTGGAACTCCCCACTGAGGCTCTGGAGCTGACTGGGAGGTGTCCTCCGAGTTCCTGGAAAAAAGCACCTTTGGGAAAAGAGTGTTGGGCAGCTTCCCTGGGGGGTAAACAAGCCAACAGAAGTCACATGGGGAATCCAGGGGCTTCCCCGCCAAGAGCAGCCGGGGCTGAGCTTCTTCTCCAGGACTCTGGCCTCCTAGCCTTCCTGAGACTGAGGAGGGAGCCTCACTCACTACCAGAACCCGCTCAGGAATCCACTCCCTGGAGTCTGACCTTTGAATGTGGCCTAACTGCTCCTAACTGCTCCTATTGCATTATGAAGTATTTTTAAAAATATTTTTTAAAAATCAAAATTAATAAATAAACAATGAGCACCAGGTTAGAGCCCTGTCCCTCTGTGGAGCTGTCTGGGAGGAGGACTTTGGATTGGCCTGCACTGGGGAGTCCATGGACTAAGTCCCCTCAGAATGCCTCCCACCCTGTCGCCTGCAGGGGACTTCAGCAGATGGCTCACCTGGGGTGCCCCACTTTCTCACCTGTTGGAGTCAAATTTTCCCTGTGTGTGTCTCACAAGACTACAGGAGGCAGCCTGTGACAGCAGGGGTCCCAAAGAGTAAGGCACGAAAAATCCAGGCTATGTGGCTCTACAGGACAGGACACCTCCCTAGGTGCACAATTACTAAATCAGCTGGTTCAGAGAGACTGTGAACATACACATGCACCCCAGCACAGGGGTGGAGAGGGAGAGAGAGGGAGGGGGAGGGAGGGGAGGGAGGGAGAAAGAAAGAGGAAAGGAGGGAGAGGGAGGGAGGGAGAGAGGGACAGAGAGAGGGAGGGAGGGAGGGAGGGAGAAAGACAGAGAGAGGGAGGGGGGATGGAGAGAGGGGGAAAGAGAGAGGGAGAGGGAGGGAGGGAAGGGGAGAGAGAGGGAGAGGGAGGGAGAAAGAGAGAGGGAGGGGAATGGAGGGTGGGGGACAGAGAGGGAGAGGGAGGGAGAGGGAAGGAGGGAGGAAGGAAGAGACAGAGGGAAAAGGAAGGAAGGAGGGAGAAAGAGGGAGGGTGGGAGAGAGGGAGAGAGAGACAGAGAGGGGGAGGGAGACAGTCAGAGAGAGGGAAGGAGAGAGCCAAAGAGAGGGAGGGAGGGAGAGAGAAAGAGAGAGGGAGTGGGATGGAGGGAGGGGGAGAGAGAGGGAGAGGGAGGGAGGCAGAGGGAGAGAGGGAGGGAGGGAGGGAGGAAGAGACTCAGAGAGAGAGAGGCATACTTTGTTTTTCAAGCAAGGACTTACACACCAGAAGCCCAGGTGTTGGAGGGCTGATTGTGGCTGGGTGTTGGGGTGGCCCCAGAACACAGCAGGCAGGACACAGCAGAGCAGCCTCAGCCCAAGGTCCCCCGGAACTCCACTGCATCCACCACAGGTGCCCAGGGGTCCAGGATGCTGCCCTGGAAGCCAACAACGGGGGAGCAGAGGGAAGTGAAGGGGCCTTCGCCTGCAGCTGAACAGCCAAACAGTAAGGAAACAGCCCCGCCTCCTTCTGCCCCAGACCCCGGCAGCACACAGCTGTAGCCCACGTCCAACACATAGTTGCAAGACACGGTGTCAACGTAGCTCAGTGTGCTTGTACTCTCCGTACTCTCCCCAGACAGACGGAAGAGTGGACAGTGGCGGGCAAACCAATCCCAGTAGCCACCCTTAGCTTCTCAAGGTTCATGCAAACCTTGTTCTAATGGAAGAGCTTCAAAGGCCAAAAACTACATTGCCCAGACTTCTGAGGCTGAGATTAATGCTTGTATTAGAAACTCCTCCAAAGAGCAGTTTGAATTTCTCTTTTATTAGTCTTCAAAATCGGTACCTCACAAAGTTCCTCAGGACCTAGGCTTGTCCCCTACTGGCCCATCTCCTGAGCGACATGAGTGTGTGTGTGTGTGTGTGCACGCGCGCACACGTGTGTGCATGCCTGCACTCCTGAGCCCATGCCCCGTGGTTCCCTTCAGTGGTCTGGTAAAGTCTGTGAATCCCATTTCAAAACAACATTTTTAAATAAAAAATAATAATTCTTAAAATGTATAATAACTGAATTGAAATGAGATTGACTTCCCAGGTGATCAGATGGGATGGATCCTAGGTGCTCCTTTACCAGCATCTTAAATAACAAAGTGTTGCTGCAGGTATAGCAATTGAGATTTTGAAGACGTGCGCGAGGTGTGCCGGCAACATTTCAGGATGCTTGCCATAGCCACAGTGCGCCCCGTGGCCGCACGGTACTGGTAGGAGTCCCTGGCTCTGCCCATGGTGCAGTGATCTGTGGCCCACATCCAAGAGTGAAGGGAAGGCCAAGCTTCTGAGAGATGAGTGAAAGTCAGGTAGGGGTTGCCCCTCCATGTTCACCAGGCCCCAGAGGGAGGCAGACCTGGGCTTGTGCGTCACCTCCAGCCTGGTGGCCCAGCTCCATTCCCTAAGGAGGGAAGGGGGTGGACATCAAGAGGTTCCTTTAGGGAGTGGGATTTCAATTCCAAGCCCATCCTATTGGCCACACCAGCTCCTTAGGATGCTGGGAAATGTAGTCTCTCTCCGGTGGCCATGCACCCAGAAAAGTCCTAGGAGTCTCTGTTACTAAGAGAATGAGGAAGAATGGACGCCCGGATAATGGGCAGTTCCTGCCATACCTTCTCACTTCACAAAAGTACAAATGATGAAAAGCTCAAATTAGTCCAACTTCTTTGCGTGGACTTAAGGCAATTTGATGGCTTTGTTTGGAAAATACTTTCTGCTAGCATTTCCCAGGCCTTCTTCAGACTTACTAATTAGTGAAATAGATCTCTATGGGTCCAGCAGGCCAAGAATAAAGCTCTATTGTGGAGCCATGAGAACCCAGCGGTGGCCGCACTGGGTTTTCCAGTCGATTGAGCGGCCTCTGAGGGCGGAGATAATGCCACCGGCCATTGTCTGGATCCAGGCTGCACTGAAGGGTTTTTACATTGTGGCTGGTGACAAAGGGGTCCGACCTTTTTAATTCTTCCTCTTGATTTGGACAGATATGTAGGCTGCAGGGCGATTGCCTCCTCCCTCCCCATTTCCACTTGTCCTTCGGCACAGTTGGGTGCCTGGCTCCATGCTTTGGGCTGTGGCTGTTCTGTTGAAATGTGGTTGTCCTGGGGCTCCTTGTTTGGAGAGGAGGGTTTCCTTGAGGGACAATGCTGCCTTTCCCAAGGCAGCTGTGCAACCTTCTCCACATCTGGATTCTCTCCTGTCTCACTAAATGTCACCCCTGCTCTCTGCCACACAATTGCGTATTAACCAAATGATATTGCTGCACCTGCTGCGTGTATTGAAATGTAACAGTGAATCCCACTGTTAACAAGGAATTACAATGCACCTATGAAAAGATATTTCAAAAAGCAATTGGCTATGGAAGAGGATGTCTGACCCGTATTCTCCAGGAGGAGATGGGGCAGGGGTAGGCCCCTCCGGCCGAGGTGTGGCCGCAGCACTGAGGAGAGACCCGGGCTAAGTAAACCTGAGAGACAGAGCCTGTGCGGCCTCCTGTCCCAGCCATGGTGCAGCCCTCGTCCAGGAACCCGGACAGCCTCACCACGGTGGGAGAGCAGCACCGCAACATCCCCAAGATGAGAAGGAAGGCTCCTTTCCCGTCTCTGACCCCGCTGGGGCCGGAGCACTGGACGCTGCTTCTTGACTGGGCACCTTCCGTCACAGCCTCTCACCTGCTGCCAACAGTGGGTCACACGGACGTCGTGAGGACACCTCACTAACACAGTTGTCAGTTAGTGAGGACGCCGAGAGCCGCCCTGCTCCGTCTCTGGTCTCAGATGCACTGTCTTCCTACTATCCTGAGGGAGGCCTTCCCACACTTGCAAAGGACACCCCCAGAGGCCCAGCTGTCACCCCGGGTGGGGCATCTCTGTCTTTGAGTTTGCTGGTGCTCTTCCGGAAGTCACTGCCCTTGGCACAAGTGCCCTTGTGCTTTATCTGGAAGATGCCAGTGAAATGCTGAGCCTCGGCCTCCCACCACCACCAGCCTCCCACACCACCAGCCTCCCACACCACCAGCCTCCCACCACCACCGTCCCTGGCCTGCTCTGCGCAGGGGCCCCCTTTCAGTGGGTCGGGCACATTTCCAAGATTCTGCAGGGCGGGTGGAGGCCTGTGACTGAGTGGAGAGGAGGCAGACTTTTAGATGACTAATTAACTGGATTCCTTTATATTTCCTAAGGGCCATATTGGAAAAGGTATTTGTTCATGCTATTAATATACTAATATCAGTAATAACTTACTCTTAAGAGCTTCACCCCTGCTTACCAGGTACTTACTATTAGCCAACCACTGCACTAAACGAGTGCTGTGCTTTGTGTCAGTTTCCTCATAGGTACTAAGTACTATAATGTCCATTTTATAAACGAGGAAACTCAGGCTCAAGGTTTCACCGAGGATTTCACAGCGGGTAAACGACGGGGCCGCGAGTCCAGCCCAATCTCAGCTCACTAGGAGGCCAGAGCTCTAGTTTCTTTGCTTCGATGCTGTGTCTATGCCAACTCCTCTGTAGGTTGGTGGCTCACCAGTATAGAGGAGATCCAGCCGGGGTTTGACTCCGCATGGCGGCACATGGTTTCTCTTCTCTCCGGAGGTAGGAGGGAAACAAGACTGAGCCTGTGCCACTCCTGGACTAGTGCCCAGGTTAGACCAGCAGCCAGCAGAAGAGAGGATCTTTTTCTTTTTCTTTTTTTTTTAATTTTTTAGTAGTAGTTGGACACAATACCTTTATTTATTTATTTTTACGTGGCGCTGAGGATGGAACCCAGGGCCCCACACTTGCTAGGCAACTGCTCTACCGCTGAGCCCCAGCCCCAGCCCGAGAGGATCTTAAATCATTGCTGGTGTCCTAATGCCAGCCTCCTACCCGATCCCTAGTCCCAGCCCCTGCTCTTCTCAAGGAAGACTGGTTCAGCACACTCTACATGACAAGCTGTGCTCCTCTTGGACCTTACCAAATTGTGCCTCAGAGCTTTTCTGTAGCTAAGATGCCAAGATTCCTAGGTGCAAAGTTAAACGGAAATCAATTGTTAAGAGACTTCCATAATCCAGCATCCCAGAAACATGGGGAAATGGTCAGTTTTGCAGAGGACACCTTTTGCAGTCCTGCCTCTGCCTTCAGCCCAGCTGACAGTGTTAGGCAGATGTTCTCATTTTCTGTGGCTATAGCAAAATACTCGAGGCTTCATACTTTACAAAGAAAAGAGATTTGTTTAGCCCTATCTGATCAACCTCCAGCAGGGGCTCCTGGATGGGTAACAACAGGGCAGAGCAATGCCAAGCACGTGGGTGGCTTAATTTAAAGCAAGCTTCTTTCCTTGCTCCAGGACACAGTGTTACTCCCTTCCTAGGGCAGTGTCCCCAGTGCCACCAGGCCCCACCTCTTGAAGGTCTCACATCATCACACTGAGGCCCATGTCTGCTTTAGAGCATACTCAGACCACACCCAACCTACATGTCCCTGAAGTGAGCTGGCTGTGGGGCTCACCCTCATGGGCCTGCAGCTGGGGCAAAACCTCTTCCTGGGCCATTAAAACTGTCCCGTGTGCTTAAGCCCACAGAGGTGGCACTTCCGTCACATTTCCCAACTACTCCTATAGGAGACAATGACAGCAGAGAGGACACAGGGCAGAGGATGTCTTTTGAAGTAGCAGCTAAGGGGTGCAGCCAGGAAGTCTGAGATTAGCTGTCAAAACAAGAGCCATCTCTGTGCTCTTTCAACCCTCCTCTCTGACCCTCTGGGAAGAAGGAAATGGCACGCTGGCCGGCCGTGAGAGTCCCCCTCTGTGCACAGAGGTGCCCCAGGACCTGGAGGAGCTAAGCCTCTAAGCCGCGATCCCAGCCCTGCTGATTTAGCAGGAGCCAAATGAGCCTTGGTGACAGGTCTAGATCATACCAGCTGCTTCAGGGCCAGCCCTGGAGGGGCCCCCCGGCCCTGTCCCCAACAGCACATGCCTCTGTGTGCACCAGGGCGGCTGGCAGTGGGCACATTCCTGCCTGTGGCAGTCCTGCTGTGTCCCAGCATGCAGTGCCTGGCTGTGACTTGCATGAAGTTGCCCCCAGAGCGCTCTCTGCAGTCAGTTCCCTGGAGAGGGGATGCACATCTGCCTCTCTGCCGCCACCACAGCTGGCTGGTGGGTCTCACTGCAGAAACTGGGCCAGGTGGCACTTGTTAGGAAGGTGCAACCCCAGCTTGCCAAGCCCACCCAGGCACAGTGTGGCTGTGACCTGGGCCCCGGGTCCAGGGCACCAGGTGTCTGGCCCAGCAGCACAGGCAGAAGGTAGTTAGCACAGGAGCCAGGCTCAGGCACAGCTGTCAGGGACGACCGGTCGTGACCTGGAAGGTGGAGAGGTGGCAGGGAATAGTCCCCTCAGAAAAAGTGAGGTCACAGACACAGGAGAGGGTCTCAGTTCCTCTGTGATCCTTTCAGAGGCTGGGAGAAAGTCTGACACCAAATCAGGCAAGTAAATTTCAGCTTAGGCAGGAAGGAGCCCAGGGTTGGAACGGCCCTGGAGGGGCCTCGGAGGGAGCACCCAACACACCTCACCTGGCTGGTGGGAGCCCAAATGGCCAGACGCCTCCCTGCTAGCCCGGGGGGGCCCACGTGGCCACAGGGTCCTGTGGATGCTTTCATGGACTCCGCCTTCTTTCCAGAGCAGACCAGCTGCCGGCCGTGGGAGAGCCGCCTGCTCACCAAACACGGTGACTGTTGCCAGATGTGGGCATCCGGCCAGCTCTTACATAACTCAGCCTTCTCCTCGCCCAAGGCCCAACGCGGTGCAGTTGAAAGGAGCCTTAGAAGTTGCGCTGCAGCCCCTCCTCGCCTTCCCCACCTCCCTTCCTCTGGACTCTCACGGGGACACGGGGACATGCTTTTTGCATGTGGCCTACATCAGCACGCATAGCAAGCCCACACGCTCCCCTCACACTGCAGAAAATTAAAATGGAAATGGCCCCGAGGACCTGCATCTGCCTCTGTCGCCCGGAACTCGCCTCCCACGGGTCCCTCCCGAGTCTCCAGTGGGAGGTCCCTGGGAAGCTGGGCCCAGCAAAGGGGGAAGAGATGTGAGGCCCCTCAAGATGGGAGCAGATCAATTTTACTACTATCACCAAAAGGGATCTTTTCTCACTTAAAATCCCTCCTCATCTGTGGCGTGATCAAAGCCGCAGAGAGCCCCCGAGCCCCAGAGCCCCAAAGCCCCAGAGTCCCCAAGCCCCTGAGCCCCTGAGCCCCAGAGCCCCACTGAACGAATACAGAAGCATTTATGCTTCGGTGTCAGGGCCAAGGGGAACTGTCCTGTCGATCTGGCAGGGTCATGGGTGTGGGGGCTCTAATCCCCACCTCACTTCTTCCTCCAGGGATCTGGTCACATGGTCTTGTCATCTGGGCCTCATCACCTTGGCTGGGGACGGTCGCGTTGCTCGAGCACCACGTGGAGGGCTTTGGGGACGGCAGGAACCACCTCTCCTCACACACACACAACTGCAATTGGGCCAGCCAAGTGTCCTTTCCACTCCCTCCCTCTGGAAGTGGCCGGCAGCACTGGCCACCCACATGTAGGAGTGAGAGGGTGCAGGTCCCTGGCCTTGCCTGTGTAGGGAAGATCAACTCAGTGGGCACCGGGAGGGTTGGGGGCAAGAGGAGCCTCATCCCGAGTCCTGGCCTGGGACAAGTTCCTGCGGGCTCTGTGACCCGCGGGAGGAGGACCGTCCTCACAGGGCTGCAGAACTCACCCATCTCCTGCAGCGCTGGGTAGGCACACTCTCCCGCGGAGGCTGGCGACAGTGGCCACGAGGCCATTTTTCCACTCCCTGCCATGCCATTCCTGGTTTCGGTGACTCACCAGGTTTAATGTTTTTTAAGCCCAACTCTGGTCCAGAAAACAAGGGTGATGGCACCATGTCACCCTGCTGTGTGACCCTCTGACAGACTTGACAAAAAGGAGGCCGCCTCTGCTGGGAGGAGGAGGAGGAGGAGGAGGAGGAGGAGGAAGGAGAGGGGAAGGAAGCCCAGGCTTGTCCCACCTGGATGGGCCGAATCCTCCAGCCCCTTCAACACGAGACTTCAAAGCCACATGTACCCAAGGCTCTCCCAGCACCTCACACAGGCCAGGAATTGTCCTGCAAGTTATTTTACTATTGATAGATAATTGGGCTGGAAATATTCATGGTCCCTTCCCTTGGTTTATCCAGGGTTAAGATCAGCTCTTTGTCTTCCTCGGAAACCCACACCCATGCTAGGGGGCTGAAAATGTGCGGAAGCCTGTCTTGTGATCTGTGCTCCTGGAGCATCTGAACATCTGTCCCTCCAACAGGTCCGAGGCAGGAGGACGGGCGGCCCTGCAGGGCCTCCGCACTCACCCCCAGCAGGAGGGCCACGGACCGGCCCTGTGTTAGTCCATTTTCTGTTGCTAATAACAACACCACAGACTGGTGACTTATGAAGAAAAGAGGTTTGTTTTGGCTTACAGTTCTGGTCTGAGGTCAGAGGTCAAGAGCCTGCATCTGGTGATGGCCTTCCTGCTGGCAGAGCCCTGAGGCAGTGAGGGCGTCCCCTGGCAAGAGAAAAGGAGTGTGTGTGTGTGTGCATATGTGTGTGCATGTGTGTGCACATGTATGTGTGCACATGTGTGCAAGTGCATGTGTGTGAGGGCATGTGTGTGCATGTGTGTGCACACATACAGTGTGTGTGTGCATGTGTGTGCAAGTGCGCATGTGTGCACATGAGTGTGCGTGAGTGTGCGTGTACATGTGTGTACGCTTGTGTGCAGGTGTGCATGCATGTGTGTGCACATGTGTGCATGTGTGTGTGCATGCAAGTACGTGTGTGTGCAAGCGCATATGTGTGCGAGTACATGTGTTTGTGTGGGTGTGGGGGGACAAGGCTTCTCCTTCTCTCTCAGGGTGTCCTGCCCCTCGAGGGACCCAGCCCCGATCACCTCTGTGGACTCCGCCATCCTCAGCTGCATGATCCACCCTCGAAAGTGACCGACCTCAAGCTTAAAGACCTCATGTGCCGGGTCCCTGCCTCCTGGAAAGCCATTAATAAATGGAGTCTGATCCTCTTCTTGTCCATGGTGGAGGTAGTGGCATGTTAGGGTGACTTGAATTCGGGGGTGTTTTGGCCAGTTGTTCCGGTCCACGTGGGGGAAGTTTCTAGAACATGTGTGCACTTCTCCCAGACCTGAGCACAGCAGTTCTGCCAGGATGTGGCTCTTGCTGCTGCCTGGGCAGTCATGCTGCCAGCACAGCCTCCTCCTGGCACAGCCTCCTCCTGGCACAGCCTCCTCCTAGCCCAGCCTCAGGCAGGTGTCCAAAGGCACATGGGCCCAGGTGGCATCAACCCCCAGGGAAGCCCCAGAGTGCTCCCCGGGCGTCCACTTCTACGTGCCAAAGCAGGAGGGGACCAAGAGCAGGGGTTGGTGCTCCAGGTGAAGGGCCGACCTGGCAGCCTTGGAGTGTTGATCCTTCATTTATGATGCAGGTCAGGCTTCCCCAAGCAGAGGGCAGGTGCCCCCAGGGCAGAAGCACACTCCAGAACCCAAGGCCAGGCTGGACCTTCAGGCCGAGGGGAGCACCCCAGAGCTACCTTAAAGGAAAGGGAAGTGGGATCTGGGGTGAAGAGGTCCGCCTGTTTCCCTGTTACACCCTAAGATATCATCCACATCTCAGTAAAGAGAGGACACGTGTAGGTGTGTCCAGGGGGACTGGTGTCTGGGTTTAACCACAGCAGGAAGCATCCTGGTCTGACTCTGGATAGGACAGCCCCAGTGTCCCGGTGCCGCATCAAGTCTGTGGCCATCTGCAGTTCCCAGGGCACCAGCAGCCTTCACCACGCTGCACGCACCGGGGAGCACAGTGTGGATGAGTCAGACACATGCGGATTGCATTTCCCTGAGAAAGCAGAGGCTGGGAGAAGGAAGGGCACAGTGCTCGGGGTTTGGTCAAGGCCAGCAAGGACGCGGAGTGCCCCAGAGTCTCACAGCCAGATGCGAACGTTTCCATGGAGCGTGGGTGTGTGGGATGAGCAAGCCCCGGCCCAGGAACTTCCCATGGCGGTGAGGGCCACACCACTGGCCCTGAAGGTGGCTTCTGCACACCGCCAACAGAGCGTCCTCCAGCGAGATCATAGTGCTAATACAAACGGGAAACTGAAACTGAGCGGGCCTTTGTAGGACGCCCCCGACCCCACCAACATTCCAGCAAACAGCACGCAGTGGGAATCAGTGCAAAGGATTTCCTACGTGCTTTTGGCTGGTTTTTAAAAAGCTTTAAATTACATGGTTGTAAGTAGGTTCTGCTCTAACCAGGCCAAACACTGACCACCTTCCTAAGCTCTTGATGAAGGGCTGACGGGCTCCCCAAGAGCAGCTGCAGAGGGTTCCGTGAGGCCACAGCAGGAGGCCCCCTGCCCCCTGCTCCCAGCCCAGGGTTCAGGAAGGGGAGTCCTGCTCCCATTCTGCACTGCCTTCCACAGGGGACTCCCCGCAGCGTCCTGCTTAGACCTTGGTAGAGCACACAGGCAGTGCCCTGGGGACACGCCGGATGAGCAGGTGAACCACAGCTCTCCTCCCAGGCACCCAGGCCAGCCAGCAATGGCCCATCAGTGTAAGTGACAGCTGTGGGTCCCTAGACCGTGGTATCCCTCTCCTCCCTCTGTCTCTCTCTGTCTCTTTCCATCTCTCCCTGGTCCCCACTGGGTCCCTCTGTATGTCCTTCCTCTGTCTCTCCCTCTTCATCTCCCTCTCTCTGTCCCTCCCTCTGTCTCTCCCTGGTCCCCACTGGGCCCCTCTGTCTGTTCCTCCCTCTGTTTCTATCCATCTCTCCCTGGTCCCCACTGGGTCCCTCTGTCTGTCCCTTGCTCTGTCTCTCCCTCTCCATCTCTCCCTGATCTCCATTGGGTCCCTCCGTCTCTCTCTATCCATCTCTCCCTGGTCCCCATTGGGTCCCTCTGTGTTCCTCCCTCTGTCTCTCCCTGGTCCCCACTGGGTTCCTCTGTCTGTCCTTCCTATTAGTCCTCCATGTCTTCTGGCTCCACGTCTCTGCTCTCCTGGGCCCTGTGGCCATCTTGTCTGTTTCTCTGCCTCATGCTTGGTGACACGGGGCCCTGGCCCTGCCCCACTGAGGTGTAGCAGCCTGGAGAGAGCTGGGAGGAAGAGGGGTGCTTCCTGGGCTGGGACATGTCCTCCACTGCAGGCCTCTCCACCAGGGCGAGGCACTCACCTCTCCCAACTTCCACATCCTCCTCCCCTGGGAGAAAAAGGACACATGCGGGCAGCAGCATTTCTCCCGTCCCTCCTGGGCTGTGCCTGCGTCCATGGGCAGTAGCACGGCTGTGTCAGGACCCCCTGCCAGGACCACCTGAGGCCATCTTTGGAACCCACACTGGTAGGAGAAACCAGTGTGACCCTCACGCCTTCCATTCCCTGGCGGCCAGTACCCCTCAACCCTGCACCCAGGGACAGAACTCCCCTCGAAGGCTGTCTTGATCTGCATCCTGCTGCTGTAACAGAATGCCTGAGGCCACGCGATAGCCCCACAGTTCTGGCATAGCATCCGGCCACTGTCCCAAAGCAGAGCCTGGGCCAGGGAGCGGGAGAGCAGGGGACAGGGAGGGCTTCATGACAACTCTGCTCTGGAAGAAAGTCATCCACTTCCTCAGCAGCACGAGTCACCCCGATCACCCCGGCTCTGCTGTACCAGGGACAGTTTCCCACGTGGGAACTCTGAGGGACGCGTCGGAACCAGAACCACAACACAGCTGAAGTTAGGCTTCTGCCTTGTGCTATCTGATAGGGTGTGAGCATGAGGGAGCTGAGCCTCCTTGACCTGAGCCTCCTCAGGGTGAGGTGAGCCTCCTCAGGGTGAGCTGAGCTTCCTTGATCTGAGCCTCCTCAGGGTGAGCTGAGCTTCCTTGTCCTGAGCCTCCTCAGGGTGAGCTGAGCTTCCTTGTCCTGAGCCTCCTCAGGGTGAGCTGAGCTTCCTTGATCTGAGCCTCCTCAGGGTGAGCTGAGCTTCCTTGATCTGAGCCTCCTCAGGGTGAGCTGAGCTTCCTTGATCTGAGCCTCCTCAGGGTGAGCTGAGCTTCCTTGACCTGAGCCCCCTTGGGGTGAGCTGAGCCTCCTTGGTGTAATTTGAGCCTTCTCAGGGGTGAGCTGAGCCTCCTCAGGGTGACCTGAGCCTCCTTGATCTGAGTCTCCTTGGGGTGAGCTGAACCTCCTTGGGGTGAACTGGGCCTCCTTGATCTGAGTCTCCTCAGGGTGAGCTGAGCCTCCTCAGGGTAACCTAAGCCTCCTTGGTATTATCTGAGCCTCCTCAGGGCCATCTGAGCCTCCGGGAGTGAGCTGAGCCTCCTGTTATGGTAGCACAAGGCCACCATAGACTATGCACAAATAGATGAGCTCATATGTTGAGAAACCCTATTTGTGAAAACAAGAGAGCCCCTGGACCCATTACGGATTCCTGACATAGGAGATGACAGCTCAGGAGGGTCACCCAGAGCATATTGCAATCTCCCTGCATGAGAAATAACCCTCCACAAATTGGAGGCAGTAAGATGGTGAGTTGTTTGTCATTGCAGCATAACCTGACCTGTCCTGACTGATACAGAGCCCTCATCTTATTTCATTCAACCCTAAATGTCTGGGTCTCAACCCTGGTGTCATTTTTCACTAACATGTATTAGTGGCACACATTGATGGGGTTCCATGTGACATTTCAGTACATGCCTAGAAAACACATGGGTCAAATCCAACCACTTCTCCAAAATCCCCGCCTCTACCTGTTACTATTCTCCATTTGAATCAACTGTTTTTCTTCTTCTTTTTTTTTTAACTGACACATCTCCCCATTACCTGTGTCGTCCCTGCCTCTCTAGATCATCTGGTTTCCATATATTTTTTTCCTGTATCATAGACATGGGTTTGAATATATAGCTTACATGAATAGATTGACTTTTAATTTCCAAAAAAGATCAGAGAGTAAAACTTGAAGAAGGGGAATGGTCAACATGGGTACAAGACAAATACCTTATGTACAACACAGTAGCTGTAGTTAATCACATTTGTAAATCATATTTGTAAAAATACAAATACAACCTATTGTATTTTTAAAAATTCTTAAGAGTACATTTTAAGAAAATCACCACACCCAGGAAGTGATAGGAAGGTTCTTTGGCACAGTGAGCCTCCCACAGCCCCTCAATAGCCCCCCCAAAACCCCTCCATACCCTCCCACACTCCCTCCTACACCCCCTCCCACACTCCCTCCTACACCCCCACACACACCCCTCCCACAGCTCCCCATGCCCCCCACGTCCCCTCCCACAGCCCCCCAGTGCCCCCACAGCCCCTCCTACAGCCTTCCACACTGTACCGCACACAATGAACCTGTGCCATTTTATCTGTCAGTTAAAATAAATGAACAAAGTAACACAAAGAAACACCTGAAGTCCGATGGTCTGAAATACTTCAAGTCTAGAAAGACTGGGAAGGAACATGCACTTGACCACCCCAGGCACGGGGCGGAAGGTGTTTACAGAGACCTAATAACTCTGAAGACCAGGTCAGTCCGAGAAGAGGGCACAGCATTCTGGAAGAAGTAGAAAGAAATGCCAAACCACCTGCACCCCAGGAATCTGGAATCCCATAGTTTGTAAGAGAAAGACCAGGGCTGAGCAGCCTGTCTCCTCGGAGGTGGTTCTGAGAGTCCGTTATGCCACCAAAAACTGTCCAGGAGAGCAAGAGGGAGACTTCAAGGGGAACCCTCCCTGCCTTTCAATGGAATAACCCTGATTTCCCAGCAGGACACAGACCACAAACTGGTGCCGTGAATAAATTCTGTTTCATTGCACTTGGCAGCCTACACATTTTTACCCTTTAGACAGGAAATCCCCCAACTATTAACTGGATTCAACCTCAGTGGACAAAATGAAGGCTGCTCTGCTGCCCTTTCCAGGACAGTCAGAGCCAGATGTTTTTCTAGGGCAACCACAACACTCAAATCCCAAAGCTCTCTGTGCAGTTCCCTGGGCTGGGAGGCCAAGAAGGAAGGAAGAGAATTCAACATGCTTCAGGCAAGTCCTGCGGCATCTGCCTGGGAGACTGGTTGAGCAGCTTTGTGTTAGGGTAACCAATGCCTGAGATTCGTCAATTTACATAGAAGACATGTTTCTTTCCCCTCAAAGCTAAAGGATTCAGTACAAGGTGGGTTGGCCCAACTGCTTTGGGGCCTACAGAGAGGCAGCTCTTCACAGCCAGAGCCTGTGGCAGGGAAAACTGGTCAACTTATGGCCAGAAACAAAAGAGAGATGGAGGGAGAGACCAGAGATCCAGTGTCCCCTTGAGGGCATGTGCCCAAGCCCTATACTTCCACTTTCACCGTGGGCTTGGTCCAAGCCTTTAGCACATGGGCCTCTGGGGACACTGAGATCAGACAGTTGTGGGGGGCTTGGAGCAGCCTGGTAAGGGGATAGCTGCTGGCCAGCCCCCATGGTGGCTGCGGTAGCCAGGCCCTTGAGCAAGGGCTGAGTGAGGCTCCTCCCCAGCACCTCCTCCTCTTCTCCTTGAAGATAGGCGGCCTCCATATCTACAGCTTCTGTCCCTGCAGGTTCAACTGAGGATGGAGAACCTGTGGGAAAACGTGGCAGCCATGCCCTTCCATAACAAGCCACCTCCAAGGCACTTGCCCATGTCAGGCAGCATGAGTCATCTAGAGATGACCCCACTCACAGGAGGAGGCACAGGCTCTACACAAACCCGACACCATCTGCCACAAGGGACTTGGCATCTATGAATTTGGGAATCCACTGGAGGGTCCTGGAATCAGTCCCCCACAGACACCAAGGGACACGTGTGCAGGGATCATAGACAAGAGAAGAATGGGTAACCAGCAGACGTCCAGGTAAAGACTGTCGGAAGTTCCAAGAAAAGAAAAGAAGCCCCAGGAAGTCAAAATAAGTAAAAGGATCCCAGCCTCATCAACAAAAAGGTAATGCAAATTAAAAGGTATCATTTCACACCAAACATATGGTGGCTGGCCCCTGGCTTCAACAGGGGAGGAATGGGGTGTCCATAGGTGGAACTCGGGGTCCACCGTCTGCTCTGTCCCGCCAGCCCTCTGCCTTTCGGCCTCCCCTTCATTTCCCACATCCACCCAGGAGAAAAAGAGGTTCTCTTTGTGTGCATGATCCTAACTGGCTTCTGGGTCCTCCAGGGCTGCAGTCTCAAAGCCTTTGACCTGATGAGCGTCGAGGTAGACTGTCAGAGTGACTATCACATGGCTTCCGGCCACTGCTGTCCATACGCACACACTGATATAGTTAGGACTCAAATGTCCCCAAAGGCTCATGTGGCTGAGTCACCACCTACCATGAGACTGGGAGGTGGTAGGGCCTTCAGGAGCCAAGCCTAGTGGGAGGAAGTTAGGTCACAGGGGTGTGCCTCCAAGGGGACAGTGGGACCCGAGCCCGTTCCTGAGCCTCTCTTGGCTCCGAGGCTCCAGGAGATGACAGCCCTTGGCCCTGCCCTCCCCCATGGTGTGCCCAGCTACCCCAGGCCCAGGGCAACAGGCCGAGTGACCATGGGGGAGCCCTCTGGAACTGTGACCAGGACAAACCTTTCCTCCTCGTAGGCCATTTACCTCCAGCCTGTTGTCAATACACAGAGTCACCATGAGCCTCCAAGGAGACAGTCAGGTACTTTAGAGCAAGACCATGACCAACAGCACAAGGAACAATTACGAGATACACTGACACCCAGGCTGCGTGAACGAGCTCCCTCACCCTCTCCCTCCCTCTCACAGCCCTGCATCTGTGCAGGGATGGGAGATGACATTTCAAGGAGACACTTCCCAGCTCCTCTTTGCCCATCTCAGCTACCAGCACTGCAGCTTTTGCACCTTGGGGCTGTCCTTAAGCCTGGAGAGCTCCTGGGGCAGAAGCTCTGTGATTGACAGGTGGATCTGGTGACCACCAGGGAGGCCATGTAACCGAGGGGCAGGCGGCTCTCCCAGCTGGATATGCAGAGCGAGGAGATAGTTCCCTTCCATATGGGACGGGTGAACTGTGAGCACCCCAAAGGCGCATATGCTAAGGTGTTACCTAAGGGTCACCTAAGGCCCTTGTCACAGCAAAGAAGGCTGACTCACCAACACCCACCAACAGGAGTGAGAAACCAGAGGAAGAAGAACCACTCTGCACCCTCAGCAGAGAGAGGGGAGGAGCCAGCACATGCACCTCTTCAATGTCAGGGCTACTTCACCCCTTGGTGCTTTGTAAGCGTCTTTAGCTGCATGAACACTTTCTGACGAGCGATATGTAGATCTAAAGAGTAGTTTTACCTGAGAGCAGACAGAAAAATTCACTCAGCTCTGTGCTTTTAGGATTTTACATGTCATCCTTTGATAAATGCCACAGCCCCAACTTATTTCTGAACAACTAGAAACACATAGGAACCAAGACAATTGAATTACTCGTTGCAAGTAACAGAAAATTATCATTCTCATGCAATTCCAGGGAAACATACCAATAACCCATAAAAACCTGTAACAGATTGCCATCCACTGTAATCAGCTTACCTAGGCTGAGACTCCAGCATGCTCAACATCACTCTGGAACTCTCCATTTAGAGTGAAATTAGAAACCTGGTTTTCAAGTTCAGTTCTGAAGACTTAGATCTAAAGAAAAGGACTACGAACAAGTTGCATTTTGCCTTGATAAATATAAACTGCGATTGCCATTGTAGCAAATTTCTTTGATGTAATCAAGCTTTTTATAAATAATGGGAGTACATCTGAAAGCTAGTAAACCTTAATTTTGTGAATATATAATAAAAACTAAGTCATAAGAGCAACCTGAAAATAATGGTTTTCTATTTTCCAAAAGATGGAACATATTAAAATACATATGTATGAAATTCATTATATATACACACATATATGTAATATGTATAACACATATATGCATGTAGAAAGTATGCCAATCAATGTTTCCTCTTTTAACTGGGAAATCTTATTACTGTTGATGAGAGGCATTTCTAGTCCTGAACTAAATGTCCATATCTCCTAGGAAATGTCCTGAGGATTTGGCTGAGTCTCTGCTAATGCTTATTTGCCCTTGGATGGTATTAGCCGTGGGCGCTCAGGCTCACCCAGATTCACTCACTCCCCTGGTTCTTGAACAGCCAAGGTCTGCATGTCTTGATCATGTCTTGGTCTCACGAAGCCCATCCAGCAGCACTGACACACACCTGGGTGAAGAAAGCCCCATCTGACTTTGGAAACTGATCCCAAGATCCTGGAAGGCAGAGCCAATAGGTCAGCAGTGCCCCTCGCTGCCTGACCGACAGGGCACTTGGCCCTCTGGCCGGCGACACAGGGCAGAGAGGAAAAGACAGACTCTAGGAGCCACCTAAACAGGGTCCCAATGAACGGAAGAGAAGCCATTTCTGCTTGTTTCTCTTTGTTCTCTGTTTTCCCCTTCCCTTCCCTGTCTCCCTGGCTCAGTGCTGGGGACGGAACCCTGGGTCTCACACGTGGTACACAGCTGCTCTGCCACTGAGCTGAGCCCAGCCCCGGAGGAACCATTTGAACAAGAGGGACTAGAACAGGCAGAGGGATTCAATGTGGAAGAACAGCACAGGAGGGCAGGTGGAGTGTCTGGAGGTGTAAAGAGGTTGGTGCTGAGGGCCTAGCCCGAGCAGGGAGTCCTCGTCCTGGTCCATGAGGCCGGGAAGGTCAGACACACCACACGGTGGATCTCACCCTCCCTCTCTCCACAGGGTGGTTTGATTGTGTCTGGAGGCTGGAAACACCTGGCCAAGCTGAGCTCTGCAAGAAAGAGAAAAAGATAATGGTATCTGGACTTCAGAATGACGTTCTGGTCTGGGGTGTCCGGACATGGCCTTGGTCCACAGATGGGCACTGCAGAAGCGGAGAAGTGAAGCCCCAAGTACCCAGCGCGGTGGCCGAGGTCTGCATCCTGCCTTCCTCCACGTGGCTTGACCATCAAACCAGAGGAGCAGGTGCTTGGTTTCTCTGTTAAACAGAGTGAAAGATGGTGGACATGTGATCAGAGCCCAAAGGCTGCCTCAGAGTGGGCTTCCCTAAACCAAAACATGTAAAGAGAAAGCTGGGTTTTGTGCTTGCTTTTGCCTTTCCACGGGCCTTACGGAATGCTGCTCGCTTTATTATTGCAGCCTTCGTTTGCTTACTTGTTTGTCCTGTTCCAAAATAAAAAAAAATAAAAAAATAAAAAACATGTAGAGGAAGAGGCCACAGAGAGAGCATAGGAGCCACCTCACGCCCTCCCGGCTTCCGTGATGGTTACCTACTGACAGAGCCAGTCATATGCTGAGAACTGGCAGTGGGCCGAGTCTTCCTGCAATGACCTGTCGCTCAGTAGCTTGAGATCAGACCCGCCTGCAGAGCTCCTCATCCCCGGGGCTGCTGTCCTGTGGTTGATGCAGCCCGCTCCTCCTCTCCAGAAAAACAAGCTGCCAACAACGAATGGCATCAAATATTCTGGCCCTAAGACTTCCAGGCACCTTGGCTGCTCCTCGTTCACAAAGAGCAGGTGTGGCTGAGGGCAGAGGTGAGAGGAAGAATTCCTGCCCCAGGGACCACCATGATGCCCAGGACTCCTGTTTTCCCCAGGAGCCCCACACCGACATTTGCCCCCTCAGGCAGGAAGAGGGGAAGAGACACCTGCTGTGTGCCTTGTGCCCGTGCTGGGAGCCAGGATGGGGAAGACCCCTGGTTTAGGCAGCTTCCTTGCTGATAGATACAAAGGAACCCAGCCAAAGGGAGTGGGACACAGGAGGGGGCTACAGGACCCGCTCTGCCAGGGGGCACTGGACCCTGACAAATCAGGCAATGGTTCCTTGGGTCTTTTTTTTTTTTTTTCTTTTTCCAAAATCCTCTTAATTCAAGACTATATGAGCAACCAACTGGAAAATTCAGGATAAGCCTTCTGGTACCCACCCAGGCAGAATAAATCCACGGGTCTTCTCCGAGCACTTTGTTCTTTTCATTAAGTAGGCCCCATCCCGCTGTAGAATAGGAAGCTGGCACTCCACCCGTCTGCCTCCCAGAACCAAACGCCTGCTTGGTCTTCAAAGCCAGCTGGTATCAAGTGAATATCAAATGATCTGGGAATGAGCCTCTGCTACCGGCTCCCCCACCTCCAATCTCTCAGGGAAGGATCTTGAAACTGTTTTCACATGTTAAAATGGGGCTCTTTCCTTCACCTCCACCCCCTGTCTCTCCATCTTAGATGCTCGGAGCCTGGACCTGAGTCAGGTATTTTCTTCTCTGTTTCTTGATAGCTATTTATTACAATAGTGCTGGACACTTGGGTATGCTGAGCTTACTTACTAAATTCTAGCAAGTTGACTAACAGAATGTGTGAGGGATGTGACCTGTTCAAAGTACAAATGGAAAATATACATCAAGGAGAAATTTGACCTAAGCATTTGAGATAACCTGTTGTAGAGGACGGAAAAGCCACGGTGCCCCTGCTTCTGACTGTGTGTACATGGCAATAACACATATCCAGGGAAACTCGGAGGGGATCGGGTGTGTGTGCGGGTCTGTCTGTGCATTACACATACCGTGGGCCCGTGTGAGCTATCAACATTCTCTTTCCTGCTAGGCAAAGTGAATATCACATAGAGCTTCAAACGTGCTTCCCAGAAAGGCGAAAGAAAAAGAAAGTAAACCCTTTTCTCAAGATAATAATTGATGGGGTGACATTAGGGGTGTTAAAATTTCTCCATAGTTTGGTGACTATAATTAATAAATATGATTATAAAATATAATTTTTATAGAATATAATTATAGAATATAGTTAATAAATAAGATTATTGCCATAGAAGATTTGTCCTCTGTTTTCTCTTGCTATTTGAACCGTAGGACATAATCTCTGTTTTCAGATTTGTGGTTATTTTCATTGTCATTTGTCTTTGTTTCTTAATAAGAATATCATTCTGCTAATATTTTGATGCATTCACCTTCATAGACACTGATGTCTCTGCTTGAGGGTCCGTGTGATGTCTAGTGACAGTAGTGACAGTAAGGACAGTGGTCACCATGGTGTAAGAACCAGGAACACAACACCCAGGGTCCTCCACCTGACAGGACTCCTGAATAAGTGACATAGGCTTTATTATTTTGCATTTAACCAATGGGGGACTAAAGCTCCGAAAATGTAAATGACTTCCTCAAAGTCACCCAGAAATCTGGGTTCTACCTGGGCAGCCCCTTCTCTCTTCCTGAACGCAGTGGGTCTGAGGAAATCCCTCTGCGTTCCCTGTTCCAACTTCTCTGGAAACACACTGCGACTTCGGCCTGGAGAGCCCAGGCAGGCTTCGGCTTCTGTACCCCACTGCCGGCCCATCCCTCCAAGTGCAGGTTGCAGAGAAACCAGTCCAGATCTGGAGTCGCCCACCATCCTGGGCGGCCTGCTCCGGTATTCTCTGCTTAGGCAATGTCCCCACCTAAACCCAGGGGCGAGGGTTATCAGTTTTAGGGGGAAATCGTTTTATGTGTGTAAGTTTGCTTAAATGGGATGTACTTACGCTGAAAGACATAACCACCATGCAGCTGAAGTGCCAGTTTAACTGAGCCTCCTGCTTTATTTGGCAGTCCTACCGGAGATGCAGGCAACAGGCCGGGAGCGTCTTTGGATCCTCCACCTCCTTGGCAGCTGCATCACTTCCTGTTGATTCTGTCTCCTTCCATCTCCATTCCTCCAGCCGCTGTCCTGATTCAGGCCCAGCTCCTCCTGGATGGACATTAGTTTTCTAATTGTTTCCCATTTCTTCTGTTGCAAATTCCCACACTCAACCCCTCCTCCAGACTTCAATGGGAATAGCCCTTGAGGCAGGTCCCAGGTGGCTGTGCCTTCACTGAGGACCCTCCCGTGGCTCTCCAGCACCCACGCAGTTCTCAGCCCTGAGTGGGAAGCCAACAGCCACCACCGTGTGGCCAGCAGCTCTCAGATGGTCAGCTCCCTGTGGGCACGGACATAGGGCAGCTGCAGGGGGCAGCTGGAGTGGATGGCCCCTGCAGAGCAGGCTCTCCACAGGCCACACAGGCTCCACCTGGCCCAGGGGTTGTCCATTGCCTGCTGCAGCTGCGTACTGAAGTCTGGCCCGCAGGAGCGCAGGCAGCCTTACCCGCCATCACCCTCCGCAGAGCTGTCCCTCTGCCCGGAACTTTCT
Source organism: Marmota monax (assembly GCF_021218885.2). Lineage (NCBI taxonomy): Eukaryota > Metazoa > Chordata > Mammalia > Rodentia > Sciuridae > Marmota > Marmota monax. The sequence goes on along the minus strand of NW_026694584.1, from coordinate 657,233 downwards.
CTCCCCTCTGCCACCTCCTCAGACCTCTCAGCTCTCATTCACCTTTACAACTCCCATCAGGGGCCATTTCCCCACCAAGTCTGTCCTTGTCACTGGACTCCACCACCTGGTCCATTCGGGCTCCATGAGCACCCCACCTTCATCCTCCTACAAATCCCTCCAGTCCACAGTGACCAGATCTCTGCAGGCAGCTACTGGGTTTTAGCTAATTTCTGTGTGTCCTGGACCCACCTACTACTGGCAGTGGATGTGAGTGGGTGGTGGGCAGAGGGACAGACAGATGAACAGGATGAGAGAGCCACAATTCTAACTCGTTTTTTGTTTTTTTTTTTAATCCAAAGGCTGTGTGTCCTAACCCCACCCCCCGGGAAGACTTGTGGCATCATTTAACAAATTGGAATTTTGCACAACGTACAATGAGCAGTGATGGTTGGTGCCCAGGACGATGGCCCCGCAGCCAGTTCCTGACACGCCAGGACTCCTGCTTTCACAATTTTGCACACCTCTCTCTCTCTCTCTCTCTCTCTCTCTCTCTCTCTCTCTCTCTCTCTCTCTCTCTCTCTCTCCCTGAAACACCTTTCTCTCTGTGTTCTGCTTGTTGACAACCTGACGTCCCTCAGCATTCAGCTAAGACATCCTGACCATGGGGAAGTCCAGCTTGTCCCCTCTTCTTTATCTCGGCAGCACTTTGTACTCTCCAGCTGTGGTCCTGCTTGGGACTGGGATGGCTCTGACGTCCTGCACTGGAAGTTCTCTGCAGCCCTGGGCAGCTTCATGCAGAGCACGGTGTGGATACACAGTAGGTTTGTTTCTGAGTGATTGTATTCTGTAGTTAAAAATTTTTTGTTGTTGTTCTGGGGATTGAACCCAGGCGCCCTTAACCAGGAGCCATATCCCCGCCCTTTTTTAGATTCCGTTTAGAGACAGGGCCTTACTAAGTTGCTGAGGCTGACTTTGAACTTGCAATCCTTCTGCTTCAGCCTCCTGAGCTGCTGGGATTGCAGGCATGCGCCACCACCTGGCTCTGTAGAAAGTTTTAAATTGTAGTTTACATTGTTATGATTCTTTGGTAAATTGGTCAAGTTATCCCTTCGTGTGATGTAGCTGAATGACTCACAGTGAATGCCCTTTTGTCACTGCTTCTTGTTTTAGGCAGTTTTAACTCTTGATCTAGGACTCATTCACTTCCTATGAAATCTACAGGACATTATGTAAAGGACCTTCCCGAGCTTCCCCGTGCTCGACCTGCCCACCTACCCGCCACCAGTCGTAATTGGATTGCGCTAAGCTGGGAAAACAGTTTTTGTCTCTGCAACGAGATCCCCCAATCCTTTTTCCATGGTTAATTTTATGCAGCCCAGAAAACATGCACTGGCGGCCAGAGCCAGGAAGGAGCAGCGCACGCTTCCCCCTGGCCTTTGATGTGTGCTGCTGGCCCTGCTCCATCTCTACCCCAGGCGGGAGCCACAGCTGGCCGCCATGTGCAGGGCAGGGAGGGGGAGGAGCCAGGCTTCTCCTGAGCCCAAGGTGGAGTCCACAGCTGAAGTGGAAAACCCTCTGCTGAGTCTGGGGGATGTGTCAGCCCGTCCTGGGTAGAATCTGACAGTCCTGGTGCAAATGCTGCTCTGTCACCTGTTGTCTGTGATCTGAAGCAAGTTCCTGGAGTTCTCTTGATTGAGATGCCATCATCTGCTAAATGGAGTCAACTTTCTCTGTTGCTGTGAGGACACGTGGCTGATGGCATGAGAAGCCCTATAATGCGTAAATCCCAATGGGTCCTGGGGAATGTGAGGCGTGATCCCTCGCCCTGCCCTGCCAGCAGGAACGGTAGAGGGGAAGCTTCTAGAGTGGGCTCTTCCACCCTCAGCACATGGCAAGGGGCATTTGTCCTCAGGCATGTCCCCTCCCTGGGGACAAGACACCACTTCCTTCCTCTCCTGGTTTTTACCAGGAAAGAGACACCCTGAGGAAGTCTCGCTGTGGGAGCCCCTGGGGGTGACTTCCCCTCTTGTCCATCCAGCCCCCTGGCAGTGACCATGGGCACTGAGAGCCACGGGACCTCATAGAGCCCACAGTTTATTCCGATCTTACATCAAATGACTCTTTCCAACTTTCCACCCAACGCTGGGGGCACCAGCTTGCTCAGCAGCCAAGCCCCTGGCCCTTCAGAACCGCAGGTCAGGGCCACCTTTCTCAGGACCCAGGCAGCTGTCCTCTTGTAGGGAAGCTGCTGGCCTGGGAAGGTGCTGGCCAGGATTCACATGCCAGCCCCTCCCCGCTGACTCTGTGGGACGGCTGGCTCTGGAGGGGCAGTCAGAGGGAAGGATGGCCCCTCTTCCCCTCCCCAGCTGTCAACCGCAGGGTGCCTGCGACAGCTGCTAGGGAAGTTGTGGAGAGGCAGGTCCTTAGTCCACGGCAAGGTCTCGGGAGAGAGTGAAATCCAGGCCTTTCAGCACAGGATACTCAAGTTAATCTCCCAGCCTAATCCACTTAGAGCACTGCTTTTAACTCCCATTTGAAGGGACCGAGAGCCCTGCTAAAGCAGATAAGCCCTTCCCACTTGGTGGGGGCTCAGCGTGCTCACAGGCAGCTACCCTGTGCAAGGCTGTCCCCGGACAGTGCCTGTCCTGCTGTCCTGCTGTGATTTAGTTTTGAGCCCTGGGGATGAAGCCCAGAGCACAGCCTCTCTGGGAAGCGGGTCCCTGTACCTTTCTTTCTATCCTTGGAAACCAGAGTGGCACTCAGTTACAGCCACTGCCATCGCCCAATCGGGATCAGCCAAGAGGCTGGGACCAGCAGAAGAGACGCTATCGAGGGCACTGAGTCCATTGGGCCACTCTGTGTGGATGAGGAGAGCCACCAGCCTCTCAGGCTGACGGCTGACGGTGACCACGGTGTCAGAAAAATAATAATCATGCTCTAAAAACAAGAGACTGGCTGGGGCTGTGAACTTCTGGCAGATGTTCACTCGGACCCAGAAAGCAAACAGCCCCCCCCCTGGCCCTTCCTGCAGCCCGAGCTGAGCGCCTCTGAATCGCCAGGGCGTAGCCAAAAAAATAAGTCGACAAACAAATAAAAAGAAAATAAACCTCCAGGGCTCTGATTTCCAAAGACATAATAGAACGCGGACACGGAGACGTTGACTCATAGGAAGGAGAAACAGATACCTAAGTCATTTCCTCTTGGGTCCCACCTGACCTTTAAATTGATTTCCACTTTAAGAACTTGAGTAATTTTAAGAAAACGAAATTACTATTTCAAATCCTTTAAGTCAACGTGGGCCTCGCTTCCCCTCGGAGGACGCAGAGGTGGAGACGGCGCTGTTTCTCCCATTTCCCCTTTCCTTTGTAAGAATAAAGGCGTGTGCGTGTGTCTGCGCATGTGCGTGTGCGTGATGTGTGATGCCTGTGCATCTGTCTCTGACCTTGAAATCCATAAACTGCTGCCTTCCCTCGGACCTTGAGTTGGTGCAAAAAGTGCCCAGCGTAGCCCGGGGTGCCCCTGTCCTCAGGCACCAATGCCCCCTGCTGGATCAGCGGCTGCTGGGGCTTTGTGCTGCTGAACAGGTCTCCACCTACCCAGGCCTTGCTCTCTCCGTGACACCAGCCAGCTCGGAAGGCACTCTCCTGTGACATTCCACAAACCTAGAAAAGTCTCCACGTGCCAGGCAGAAGGGGGAAGAGCTCATTTTCTTTTCTGAAGGATGGAGGATTGTAAAAGGCTTTAGGAGGGAGGGGCCTGGGGCTGATGGGAGCAAGTGTCCATCCTGCCCCAGCTGATTGGCGGTCAACCCACCAAAACCACTCACATTTCCTTTGTAGCAGCCTGTGGGTTGCCACTGTCACATGAGGAAGTTGCTAAGAATCATTTTAGACTCATCAGGATAAGAAAGTCAGATTGACTAAAAATTAAAAGCTATGGTTTGTTTATCAAGGCAGGATCCCGGTCTCTTGGTCTGTTCTAACAGGAGATCCCACACCACCTCTGGTCATCTCAGCCTCCATCCAGTGCCTGGGTCTAGATGGCACTCAGGAGATGCCGAGGGGCTGAACTCGGGCCCTGCCAGTCAGAGGTGAGACACAGTCATGAGCAAATACCATCCACCACTCTCTGGAAGGCTGGTGCCCTTTCTTGGCTCAGTGCTCTCGGGATTAAAGCATGTCATGTGAATCCCGTTACGTTTCCCCGTGAAAATGTGCATGGCCTCCTAGCCTCACTGCAGAAGGGAAAAGAAACCTCTTCCTCTTTTATCCTTCTGAATTTCCATGGAAAGGGCCAACTTTGTTGAAGGTGTTGGAATGTGGAACAGGAAAGACCACACCAAGAGAGCCAGACCACCACCCCCAGAACCAGGCTGGCTTAGCGCCGGGGGTCTGATACCCTCTCTGGATGAGTTCGTACCTTGCTCTTCAGAGTTGAGGCCCTGTCCTCTTCCTTGTGGGTCAAGAGCCACCTTGAGCCAGGGTCCACAGCCAGTCTGACCCAGGCCGGCAGGAGGGGTGAGTTCTGTGGGCGCCTGGCCAGGCAGGGACCCAGACGTGAATCCCACTCCTCACAGAGCCCGACTGTTCTGGACTCTACGAGGGAGGCCCGCCTCCCCTTGACCTCTGGAACTTCCAAGGAGCTGGCCCACTGTCTCTTTCTCCCCAGCACTGCTCCCCTCCCAGCCTGAAGGTGCTTGCACTGCGGTCTCCATTTATATTTGCAACAAGCTGCACACGAAGGCTGTGGGTTGCTGGAAGAATCTTTGGGCCAGGACTAGAGACGTGCTCACATTTGCTCCTGAGTGGGGAGGGAGGACAGAAGCTCAGGCCAGAGCCTGGACAGACCAACCTTCCGGGCCCTAAGTTTCTAAGTTTGCTCCAGTTGGAGTGGCCATACAGACCCACCCTGCAGCCTAGGGCTTTCTGAACCACCATCCTTGGGCACACTGGAGGCCAGTGTGAGGGTGGAGAAAGACACAAGTCCCTGCGGAGCAGCCAGGGACTTTCCTGGAAGAGTGCAGACAAGGTCCTTCTCCCCTTCCCACCCCTTGGACACCCAGCACTCAGCTGGGGAAGGATTTCCAAGGACACGGAGCTTAGAGCTGTGTGCTCTGAGATATAGAAAGGAGTGAGAATAGAAAGGAGTCGTTTCTTGCTCATTTCTAAGACTGAGCTAAAACAAAGCTGCTTCTTCGTTCTGGCCGCTTTCCTCTGCTCTACGACATCTAAGAAAACAAAACAGCATCCGAAACACAAGGAACTGGTTGATTTGTTGAGAGGAAACCACAAATTACCACTATCTGTGAGTCTGGGCTTCCTTGCTCTGCCTGTGGTCCAAGAAATCATCACCAAAGTTGTGTAACACATCTTCACGGCGACTCTAACAAGCCCCGAGTACATCTCCCATTCTCTAGCAGAACACTTCTCCACGAGAACCCTCTGTTCTCTGGGTAGCTACAACACCCCAATAAAGAGACGGGCTTCTCCCCGGTGTTGGGAACAGTGGGGTACAAGTGCACGTCAGGGAGCGCTCCATTATCATAGCACGTGTCTAAGGCCAATCAGCTGAGAAGGAGACATTTTTACCCAGCTCACAGTTCTGGAGGATGCGGTCCTTGGTTGCTGGGGCCCATTGCTTTGGGCCTGGGGAGAGAGGCAGGACATGGTGGCCAGATGTGGGACAGAGAAAACTGTTCATCCTGTGGTGGGAGAGAGGAAGGACTGGGCCCACTGTCCCCCTCAGGGACATGCCTCTATGGCCTCACTCCCTCCCCAACGGCTGCACATCTTAAGGTCCCACCACCTCCAACACCTGTTGGAGCACTGGGGCTGACTATCCACTGGAGAGCCACCACAGACCCTTGAACCAGCGCAGTCCTGCTCTGGCCTGGATCTGGAATGTGCCCAGAGGCTCACGTGCTGAAGGCCTTGTCCCCAGGGCAGCAGTGTTCAGAGTGGGGAAGCGATGGGCAACGAGGGCTCGGACCTCACCAGTGGATAGTCCACGAAGGATTCAGTGATGGGCGGGGGAGGTTGGTGGAGGGAGTGGGCCCTTGGGAGCCCGCCCTCAGGGTGGCACCTTGACCCTGGCATCTCTCCCCTCCCCTCCTCCTCCCCTCTGCCACCTCCCTGCTGCCTTCCTTTCTCCTCCCGTGGCCGTCGTGGGCTGGGCGCTGTCCCTGGCCCTGCCCTCCTGCCACCTGCTCCTCCCTCCTCGCCTGCAGCTGGGTGCAGGACGACGTGGACTTGAACCTCTGGAACTGGCTGAAGTGGACCTCGTCTCCTTTCACTTGTTTTTCTGTCAGCAACGAGAAGCTGGCTAATGCGGGCCCGGGCTGGGTGGGGTGGAGCCATGGCTGTGGACTCCTGCCCCCAGGCCTGTCCAGCTGAGAGGGTCAGGGGGCCTCAGTCCATTTTTCTGCAGCCAGTGTCAGGTGAGATGAAGGAAGACCTGGGGGTGGACGAGGCTGCCCTCCGAGACCTCTTTGCTGTCAGAATTCTGCTTCTCCCCCTCGTTTCTCACCCTCTCCCCACTTTCCCCCTGTAGGAAATGTCCAGGCTGGTTTAATTTGTGCTCAGAAAAACAGGAGTTTCTATTAGTAGAATTTCCACTTGTTGAATAGCCAGAATCACTTTTCCACTGAAGGCCTGGGTATAGCAGTGCCAGACCCCATGGCAGCCAGTTAGGGCCACCCTGAAACTGCGGGGGCAACCCAGGCCAGCCAGTTGGGGCCACCCTGACGCTCCGAGGGCAACCCAGCTACCTGCTCGAGGAGGTGGGAAGCAGAGGAAGGCTGCACAGGGCCAGGCTCTTTGGCTCTGCACTCCCATCTTGTCCCCTGACTTGCCGTCCACACTGACCGCTGCTGCTCAGCCCTCTCCCTGGGAGGATTTAACTGCCTCAACTGTGCTCCTCACTGAGGCTCAGAGGGTCAGAGTCCAGGGCTCTCCTCCCTGTTATCTCTTTCCCCTCTCCTCCTTCTCTATCCTTTGCCCACATTAAAAGAAAAGTCTCCAATCCTTAGAGGTCCTGGGCTGGCCATCCACTCTGGACAGGGCGAGTCCTTCCACCCACAAGGGAAGGGGATGGTGTGCGCAGAGCAGCCTGGAGCACACACCCACCTTGGCCAGGCCGTCATGGGGGTCATCCTGTGTGTGGCCAAACCTAGCTCAAAGTCTGGAAGGCTTGGTCACTGCCCATGGAACATGAGCTGGATGACACTACAATTCGTCCCTCGGCTGGGGTGCTGCGGGCCCGCAACCTCCAGGGCGAGGCTTCGTGCGTCTTCACATCAGCCATCCCAAATGGCACCTCTAACCCAGAGCCCACCCAGCTGCTGTCATGCCTGGAACAGTGCAGGGCTGAGTGACAGCTGGGACCCGCTTCCCGACCCCCGAACTTGCCATCCCAGGTTTCCAGGTACCACACCTACAATACCTGCTACAGAATCCAAAAACCTTGATCAGCAAAAGAAGAGAAAGTTCCCTAAATCACAAGAGGCTGCCCACTGGTGACCCAAACACAACAGAAAATGCTCAGAACACACCTCAGAACAAACCCTCCTCCCGGCCGACATCACTGAAAGAGGAGCTGCGAGGTCTCCCCACATCTGGGTCCTCCAAGGGGGTAAGCCCAGGGCTCAGGAGCACCTTAGTGCCACACCGTGTCTCCCAGGAGCAGGAGGTGTTTATAGGCTTCCCCTACCCCTGAGCCGCCAGGTGGGAGAAAGGACCCTTAGTGCTGTCCTCCTTGGCCTCTGCCATGGTCTCCTGAACCCACTCCTGTCCTCATTCTCCTCTTAACAAGCCCTTGTCCTCTCCTCTCACCATCCCCACCCCACCTTCCCACTCTCTCTTGGGAACCCTGAAAACCTGTCCTCACCCTGTGGCCAGCTGTTGAGGGAGAATCACTCCCTCCCTGTAGAAAGGCAAGGCCCCCCGACACAGCCTCTCTGGACGGCCCTGCAGGCCTGTGGATTCACCCCAGCTCTGACAGGAGGGGAGCCGCCTCCTCGGTGGGGCCACTTAACCTCTATCCACACCTGCTCGTCGGTCCTGGCACCAGCAGGGCAGAGCTGGCCCTCTCTAGGCCCCTCTGGAACCATTTCCAGTCTGTGTAACTCTGACATAAACACCACGCACATGCCTGGGCGCCTGTTTCTTGGGTCATCAGAGTCAGAGGCGCGTGCCTCCAGGGCCAGTGTGGAGGATGCGGGAGGCCACAAGGGTCAGTGGGATGTGCACCCTGGGGAGCGTCTCTTGTGGGGCCCAGTGGGGTGCATGCCTTGGGGAGCATCTTTGTGGTGCCCGGTGGGTGCACACCCCGGGGAGCATCTGCAGAGCCCAGTGGGGTGCACACTCTGGGGAGTGTCTCTGCAGGGCCCAGTGGGGTGCACACCCCGGGAAGCATCTCTGCAGAGCCCAGTGGGGTGCACACTTTGGGGAGCATCTGCAGGGCCCAGGGAGCGTCTCTGCATCAAGGCACACTCCTCCGCCCTCCGCACCTTCCCTGGATGAGCCGCCCTCTTTCCTTCACAGCCCTCTTTCCTTCCCAGCCCTTCCCCAGGACCTGCCAGTCCCTCTCCCAGAGCTGGGCTGAGTGATCTCAAAAGCCCGAAGCTCCCGAGCTTGCGTCCAGAAGGGGCAGAGAGCAGGAAGCTGGGCCCTCCAGGCCTCGTGGAGGCCCATCTCAGCCTCAGCAGGCCCGAGGCAGCTCCCAGAGAGCCATGTCCTGCGAGGCCGTCCATGGCCTCTGCAGGGCTTCCCCACCTGCCCAAGGGGCAGCTCTGACTCGGGCTCTGTGGGATGAGAGTCAGCAGTAAGGAGGAAGCATTGGGGTTTTCTTCTTAGGACAGGCTGCTTTCAATATTCAATGCTCTGATGACTTGAGGACTAGAATTCTATGAGTGCCCAGAGCCTGTGGGGCTGGGGGCAGTGGAAAGAACATACCAAGCCTTGGCGCTGCGTGTTTGAGTGTGTCCATCTCAGGCTGGTCACTTACCAGCAGGCGCCACCTTCCCTGCCCTGGATGAGCACAGTGTCACCTGCAGAACTAGTCTTGCTGGGCCAGAGCCAGGACATAGGGAGTCCACACAAAGGACAGCTCTGTGTGTTGCAGGGTGCTGCCAGCTGCACAGCCAGCTGGCCACGGGCAGCAGCAATCGCCAGCTGAATGCAGGGCTGCTGCTTTTATTCAAGAAAATCAGGGCAGGAGTCTTGTCTTTAAAATGAAAAGTCCCTTAACCAATAAACCTCTCAGTGTCAGGCCAGCAGGGCTCCCTGGCCACTCTCCAGTAGCGATGACGGTCAGACTTTAGGTCCCCAGCCCTCATTTGCCCCAAACGTACACTTTGCGCCTGGGCTGGCTAATCAATGACCTCCAAACACTTCAAACCTGTGCGTGACCTTGACAAGGACGGAGACTTCAGAACAGGGGCTTCCTGACCAGCAGCACATTAGAACTGCCCTGAACATCTGTCCCCTTCTTTCTTTCTGGGGACCTGCCCCAGACCAATTACCTTTAAATCATGATGGGTCACTATTGATTACTAAATGAGAGCCTCTGGGGGGCAGTGCGGGCCACCAGCATTCTGCTTGATGTTGTGGCTGTCATTGCTGTTAACTGTCTCCCAGGTGAGTCCAGGATGCAGCCAAGGGTAACAGCCCTGCTTCAGTGACGGTCCCCTGCCTCACGGCAGTCCGTGATGGCCCCTGTGAACACCTGCGTCCCGACCGTGGAGGCTGTGATGAGCTGACCCCGGCCACCTGGCCTTTGCTCTAGCACACTTGCAGTGGCCGCTGGGGGAGTTTCCGCACACACACCCCCCCCCCCCGTGTGTTAGTTGTTATCAACGTGAGCAGAAGACACGCTGACGGCTCCTATCTGCAGGTCACATACTGTCATTACTGTGTGGGTCGTGACGAGCAGCACGGGCAGGGTCTGAGGTGCCAAGTACCCACTAAGCTGGGGAGCAAACTCTACTGTGGCCAAACGCACTGCCTGTGGGATCTGACGGGCACTCTGCCCTCCGAGCCGTCCCCTGCCCAGTGTGTGGGCCTGGCGTGGGCAGAGGCTCTGGGTCTCCAGCAGGACCCTCCCCAGCACTAGCGAGAGCAGGGAGCCTGGGGGAAGCGGAGCAGAGAGGACGGGCTTCCCTCCTTCTTTGGGAAGCAAAGCCATCAAGAAGCCCCGGATGGGGAGGCCAGCTGTTGTTGGGAACGTCCTGCTGGAAGGAGATGTGACGGGTACGTAGAGACAGCTGGGGAGTCAGGCATCACTACATCCAAACACAAAGGCTGCCTTTAATTCATGGGCCACATTTCAAAATGACGTAGCCCCTCATGATTAAAGCTGAGTACACCTTGTCACTGGAGAAAAGCCAGTTCCAATGGTTCACACTGCTCAGGGGACACAGGTGCAGGTGGCTTCAGGCTGGTGGGGACACGTATTGCCACATGGGCAGGAGGTCACCGGCAGTACTTGCAGCCTGGTGTCCTGCTGCTAAGCACCTTGTCCCTCTGCTCGTCCTCTTGGTGGAAATGGGAGGGCTCTACGCCACCCAGGAGTGAATGGAAGCTCTGTATGGCTAAGTGCCCCCAAGAAGGCCACCTGTGTCCTCCTCAACAGGTGTCTCCCCGCAGAGCGGGGCCATGCCAAGCGTCTCTGCTTCCCAGGTAACCGTGGTTGACAATCTCCTCTCCTTGGCCTCCTGGTCCCCAGCACATGCACACACCAACAGGCAAGTGCTCAGCCTCTGTCCTCTGCTCCTCCAGGGCCCTGCCAGGAACATCCTCTGCAGCTGAGTGTCTGAGGTCTGTGGTCCTCATCCTACCCAAGACCACCTGCCTCCATGCTCCTGGCTCACAGTGAGGGCAGTCCGAGCCCTGTGGTCAAGGGCTGAAAAACACAAGGCTAAGACATCATTGGGCAGCAAGCCTGGCCTGATCTTTGTGGGCCCTAGCAGCCTTTGTGTGCTACTCGGTACAAATGACCACATGCATTATCAGGGGAGGTCCCGAATCCCGTCACAGGTTGGATGTGATGCGTGACATGAGCATCGTGTTCCCTGTCTGAAGGTGAAGAATTCTGGATTCCAAAACACATCCAGTCCCAGGGCTTTCCAATACTGGACCCTGGATCCAGGATAACAGACCCCCTGGCTGTCACCGTCACTGTGAGCCAGGCAGCACCCAAAACGCTTGACACAGGAAGTTTGTTGTGGCAAAATATTTTACCATCAAATTAATGACAATAAAACTTTACAGACCTGGACGTCATCTTGCTGAAGGCCTGTGTTGCAGGAACGCTGGCTGCATTCAGCTGACCAGGGGAGGCCTGGAGATTTCTGAGCAGGAAGAGTGGAATCCTGGTGTCCAGGTTTTTTCAGTTCCCAGTCTTTCTTGATGTCATTCCACGGTCAGAGGCTGCTGCAGGAAGAGGCTGGCCAGTGGGTGTTCACCACTGATAGATGGGAAGGTAGAAGGACCGGCTGAAATATCATCGGCATTGCCTTGGAGAGGGGACGCGGGGACATGGGAAGACTCACAAGACTTCGTTCTGAAGGACACTGGGATTATCTACCAGAGCCAGTGACCAGACAGAAAGCAGCAGAAGCTCAAGCTGGTGGCACTGGGAGGCAAGTGGGGCCAGAGCTGGGGCCGGAGCTGGGGCCAGAGCAGGATCTGGTGACCAGCAAGGAGGAACACAGGCCGGACTGCAGCAGCAGGACAGGCTCATGGGGGCAGCTGTGCGCCACCCTGTCCCCCCCAGGAGCCGAGCTCCTGGGGTCCCAGGCTGTGCCAGAGCAGAGGCCCCCAGTCCTGGCCTCACAGAATGAATATCTTGGCCGAGACCCCAGTGGTCCCTGGAGGGAGAGGCCAAGCTGGCCTGGTGCCAAGAGCAGTGGGGCTCCAGGGCCTGGGGTCTGGTCTGAACAGGGTGGGGACACACAGCCTGGCACTGAGTATGCAGTGTGCTGCGGTGACACCCCAACACGTGAACTAAGAGTGGTCAGTGTGGCTGGGAAGGAGCGTTTGCAGGGTCCCTCTGGGAGGCTTCAGAAAGAGCAGAGCCACTTGCTGCAGCTGGTACAGGGTCCTTTTTGACAAGTTTTGCTGCTGAGATTCTGGTCCAGGCTGCAATTTGGACCCAGGGTCTGACTCAAGACAGGCTTCCAGCCACCTGGCTCCAGGGTCATTTTTCCTGGGCACTCGGCCCTGGGCCTAGCCCTAGAGTACACTTCCCTGGGGCAAACCAGCACCGGGCAGTGGGCATCTCCAGGCTGGAGACTGTACCAGGGGCAGAGGGAGGGGCGGGGTGGCCCCTGGAGGATCCCAGTGGGGAGGGCACAGCCTGGGGCTCCCTGTGGCCAGAGTGAGTACGGTGTCCCAGGACAACCCAATGGACTTCTTGCCTTTTTGTTCAATCACAAAAAATTAAAAAGGGAAGCAGGAGAAGGAAAAGAATAAAAGAAGGAATTTTTAATAAAATTTTTAATAAAAATAAAAGAAAGAATTTTCTACCAAATAGGAAGAAGGCAAGATGTCGGCGGGGGTGGGGGTGGGGGGCCGACAGACCTGGGGGCGTCTCTAGCAGGCGAGTCCCTGGAGAGGGCATCAAAGTGTGGTTTCTGGGTGGCTGGGGCGAGCAGCCTGGCCACTCCTGCTGCTCAGAGCAGCTCTCCTTCCCAGCGACACTGACCACACTTATGGATCGCATGGCCAGGGTGTCACCTGCAGCATGCTGAGTGCTCAGTGCCAGGCTGCGTGTCCCCACCCCGTGCAGCTCAGACCAGGCCCTAAGCCCCTGTTGGTTTCATGCAAGGCCAGCTGTGAGCCCTCTCTCTGGGAAGCTCTGGGGTCTCTCCCTGCCAAGCCGTGACCCCAGGACCGGGCATTCCAGCACAGCCAGGGGCCAGGCACACCGGGGGCCACCCCAACCCTGTCCCACCCCTCACACTCCCACCACAGCAGCCCTGGTGCCCTCACTGGGGGACTCAAAGGAGAAAGGGCCCTATCCCAAGTTGAAGTGGACACTGAGAAAACCGAATCCCACCGAAGGCGGACTGTGGACATCCCAGGAATCCACAAGAAAGCAGAGTGAGAGGCGGCGGCGACATCAAAAGCCCTTAGCATGCTTCAGAACCGCGGGGGAGACAAACCTCACTTTGTGCTGAGAGCCGGCCGCGGGAGAGAGGTGCTGAGTGGGTGTTGCGGTGACATTTTCCATGCCAGTCTCGATAAACCGTTTCAAATGGAATTTTCTATGCAGAAAACCCAGGAAGGTTATTTAGGCCAGTGGTGTGGCAAGTGACTTTTTCTTTAAGAGCCTCCCTTCAGAATACCCTGCCCTGCCGGTCCCTTCCAGGGAGCATGTACCTGTGGTGGCTCTGGAGAAAGCAGCAGGGGGGGCAGTGGGCAGAGCCTCTAGGGCCCAGAGACCAGGTTTACAGCCTAGGTGCTGGGTGGGCACATCCCCTGGCTCAGGGCCCCTTGCCCTGGGAGAGGGTCATGGCCAGAGCACAGCCACCGTAGGGCCAGCAGTGATGGGCCTGGGGTTAAGTCATGGCCCCGGTCCTGGTCCTCTGTGCCGGCAGCATTTCTCCCAGGAGCACGTTTGGAAAAGCTCGATGTCAGCCAGGCCTGGGAGGTGGGTCTGCCTGTCTCTCTGCAGGTTCCCGCCATCTCCAGCAAGAGGTGGCCCTGGGTTCACAGGAGCTGTGCCCAGATCCCCACAGCTGCTGGAGGGATGACTCCGAGGTGTGGTCTTCATCCTGTCCCCAAAGCCTTCAGTCCACCTGGGCTCCATCTACCCAGGGTGGTGACTGGTGCCGGTGACGGCTGCCTGGGGAATCACTTCCTGACCCCCTGATGGCCACCCCAGCCTCCTACAGTGAACCAAATTCAAGGACTACATGAAATATCTGCTTTCACTCTCTCTTTTTTGGCCAGAGGTCAACATACTTTATAAAGATTAAAGTTTGCATTTTGGTTTGTTTTTAAGAAAAATGAAGTCTTTCTTTTAGAGAGAGAGAGAGAGAATTTTTAAATAGTTATTTATTTATTAATTTTCGTTTTCAGTGGACACAACATCTTTATTTTATTTTTATGTGGTGCTGAGGATCGAACCCAGCGCCCCGCACACGCCAGGCTGCTTGAGCCACATCCCCAGCCCCAAATGAAGTCTTTCTTTCACTTGAAAAGGGCCCATGTGCTGCTGATGGGTCCTTCTCCACAGCTTCTCACCAGCTCTTGCTGAGTGGATGTGGCCCACCTGCGGCAGAGGACCGGTGGGCTTGGGGCCACCCATGGGGAGCCAGGCTGGACACAGGCCTGCCTGAGCCCTGCCTCAGCAAACAGTCTCCAGCCAGGGCAGGTTCTCTCCAGGGGACTCGCTCTTCTTTTTCCCTTGAGGGAAGAGAAACTGCTTTTGAAGTGAATCCCAGCAGCAGCAGGCCACTGACCCGTGCTTCAACAGGCAAAATGTCACAGGAGCAGTGCTTGCTCAGAGGGTCACCAGCAACCCCCCTTCCCCGGTGTTCTCTGGCTTCTTGGACAGCAGCTATGAGTAGCGGCCCAGCCAAGACCAGCAGGCTTGTGGCTGCTGAACGCAGGGGCAGCAGGGTCCCTACACCAGTCAGGCTGCTCTGCCCCTGGGAGAGCAGGGGTCACTGCTCAAGGGCTGACTGGTTGCATAAATGATCAGAACCTCTGCATTTAAAGTAAGGTGCTGATCATTGCCTAGAAGGAAGGTCATCAGTGAGAGCAACGGCCACCCAGGCGGCTGCTGGGATGTGGAGAACACAGCTGTCACCAGGTGTGGACAGAGGTGCCCCTCCCCCAGTCACCACCTGGGCCTGCCTAACGCTGTGAAGAGTGGCTGGACTTTTCACCCAGGTGCTGAGCCACACTGAAATCAAAAGTCATGTGGGAAAGGTGAGTCATTTCTGTATAGCACAAAGCAGGGTCCACCAAGAGGACTGACCCTGAGCCACAGAGCTGCCCTGAGGCAGAGATTGACAAGCCCAGCCACAGCAGGGACTTGGCACCCCTCCCTGGGGGTTAACAGACCAGGGCAACAACAGTCACTTGAAGCAATAAAATCTGAGAGCTCCATCCAATGTCACAAGTAAATGTAAATATCACTTCCCCAAGGAGGAAAAAATTCATTTTTTTCAAGCATACATCAAAGAGCTGAAAAAGAAAATGGCCACACATAAAGTCCAAACAAGTGTTAAGAGAATTTTCTTTGACAAACTTGTGATTTATACTAGAAATCCCCAATTAAAGGTTGTTTAAATAAACATAACTGGAAATATTAAAAATTTTCCAAAAAATTTTTCCATACTTCAGGTTAAGAGAAACCTATACTAGAAATTGCAAAGTGTTTGGAATGGAAATGAAAGCACTTCAGCACCAGCACAAGCCATCCTTAGAGGAAAATTTATTGCTTCAAATATTTATTTTTAAAAGAAACAAGATAAATCAATCCCAATACATAGACTAACTGCTCAATTCCAAAAGCTTGAAAAGAGAATAGTAAACTTAAAGAGGGCGTAGGAGTAAGTAATAAAGATGAGAGCCAATATCGAGGAACTGTGAAATGATGGTTTTTTAAAAATCTGCAGAAATTAAAGATAAACCTTTGAAAAAAAATTAAGTAGGACAAACCTCCAAATGGGGCGGTGGGTGGGGGAGGGGGCTGAACAACTGATACGACTAATTTAAATTGATACCATAAGTTTTTTAACTCACAGGGAGATATCATGAGCAACTTCCTGCCAACAAATTTTTAAAAACTGGAAAAAAATAGATACTTTTCCAGAAAAATATAAAGTTAAATTTAAATAAAATATAAACATTACTGAAATTTAAATGAAGTATAAACATTAGTGTGACCTTCATTAAAGAAGATATAGAAAACCCAAATAAACATAACCATCCCAGAAATCAAACTACAAATGCAAAATCTCACACCCCAAAGATACCAGACTCCAATGGCTTCACAGGAAAGAAGAGTATTTTAAAATTTAGTCTAATCTCATGTATGAAAATATGCAAAAGTCTCAAAATATTGGCAAATTTATTTCCAAAGTATGAAAAGCCAAAATGAATCATAAAAATGTTGCAGGAATGCAAGGAAGGTTTGGAATCAGTCTTGACGGGGCCTCAAAGCTGTTGCCCACCCCTGGCCAGTGGGGGCAGGGTTACAGCAGCCTTACCAGCTTATCAAGGAGGAGTCCAGAAAGACCGTGTCAAGAGCTGGACGGTGGGGAGCTGGACAGTGAGGAGCTGGACAGTGAGCCCGAGGTACCATTGCGTGAGGGAAGGTCACTCAGGGGAAAGGGAAGCCAGCAGATGTGATTCCACACTCAGTTTCCCTTGGTTTTCACGGAGAGGTGAGTCCAGCCCTAATGCCACCGTCTCCAGGTGCACATGACCTACAAGCATGACTTTAAGTCATCTCTAGATTACTTGTGACACCCAGTAGATGCAAGTGCTGGCAAACACCTGCTACACTGTGTTGCAGCTGCATGGCTAAGTCAGTGCGCTGGGCCCCGGACCGTGAGCTGAGAGCACATTCAATACTGTGACCACCTCTGAAGTGGTCACTGGAGCTTCCAATTCGAGCACAATGTTGGGGACAATATAGATGCCCTTCTGGTCAAGAGAATTGTGGTAAGTATGCTTTATTACTATTATTTAGTCATTAAAATTATGATTCTAGTAGAATGAAACAGACATTATCCCCTTATATGACGGCATGACCAATGTGATTGATTCTACAACATGTACAATCAGAAAAACGAGAAATTACACCCATTTATGTATGATGCATCAAAGTGCCGAAATGCATCCTACTGTCATGTATAACTAATTAGAACAAATAAAAACGTTCATAAAAAATTAAAGTAAATCAAAATAGTTTCTTACATTGAACAAAAAAATTATGATTATAAAGATCATCTGACATTGGGAAATATTTATGATAAATGTAAAGGAAAAATACAAATTTTGTTTGTACAATCATCTAAAAGTAAGCATATACATGAACAAATATTGGAAAAGACCATGTGTTCAATGTTTTAAAAAAAAACTAATTTTTGCTGGGCTAAATATTTTTTTCTTTTTTTTCTTATTTGTTCCAATTAGTTATACCTGACAGTAGAATGCATTTTGACACATTGTAACTTCTCATTCTTCTGGTTGTACATCATGTAGACACAAGTTGTGCTAAATATTTAAATATGACTTTTACAACAAGCAAAAAAAATGAAATAAAAATTAAACAGCAAATTCACCAAATCAGACTGTTCTGATATCAAAAGACAATGTGTGGAACTTTAAGATTATTGGTGAGACAGACTTTTTAGAATTCCCCAGTTCTTGGGCTGACATGTGACTGGCCATGAGAGGTGCCTTTTCCTTTCCTTTCTTAGTGAAATGCTGTGGTGCTCTCATGGTGACTTCCTGCTGACCTTCCTGCTGACCTCCGAGGACCTGTGGAGACAGCGTGAAAGTCCCCAGGTCGGGGGGCTGTGCTCAGAGAGGACCCGACAGGCTGACCATGCTTTGCTGGCGCCGCCGTCAGAGCAGTCCCCCCACCCCCCCACCCCCGGCTTCTTGCCGCACATCCGGTCTTCACACCTTGGTCTGAGGGCTGCCGTCCCACGCAGAGCCAAGCCGTCCCTGTGACTCCTGCTCACTTCTGGAGCTCGAGGACTCCAGGGCTTGGCACCACTGCCAGCTGTGATGTCCTTCTCCACGTGGCCTGTGCCACAGGTGACAGGACTTGGGCTGCAGCTCCGTTGTAGTCCCCAAAACCCTAAACAGCACATCCCATATCCAGAGTGGTCAGACCGCTTCATTCCCCTCAGATGGGCCCACCTGCCCCTGCCCTTTGAAAAGGACCCAAGGGCCACGTTCTCCTTTGGAGGGAAATGCAGGAAGGAGGTGGGGGAAGGAAGACTTCTACGTTGAAGTTCCAGGGCTAATCCGGGGCTCTAACTCCAAGATACCGTCAATCCCGAGTAATGTTTCTAAGTAAGACACAAGAGACCAAGCAAATCCGCCAGGAGGATCCCAGAGGACTGCGCCCACTGCAGGTTGGCTTCGAATGACTCTGGAAAGTGGAACCTGCCCAGAAGCCAGGTAGCTCCTAGGCCCCAGGTGAGAACACTATGTCCCTCAAGGTTTTGATGTTCCTCACATTTTCCACACTGTAAATGTCTTGCTTGGGGAGGGGCACTCAGTGGAGTTGTGTGCTCAGTGCTGTGACTGTTCTGTCAGCCTATTAATGTCCAAGAAAAGACAAGGGGACTTGGATTGAATCTTTATTTTTCATTGAACATTTGACACTAGTTCTCAGGGTTTTTTTCCCAAAAATTTCCACAGATTTGTAATTCTCAGACATGCTTTTTCTTCCTATACAAGCCATCAAAAAAAATCTACTTTTTCAAATTTCTCTAAGGGCATACAATAAAATAGAAAAAAACAAAGGGATCACTTAAAGGTGTTAATCAGAAAACACATCTTCTAGTCAGAAGAGGCTGTGTGCTGCTGTTGTAACAAACAAAGCCAAACCACAACAGCTTAACAAAGCACGTGAACTGCACTGCAGACCCAGGCACCTTCCAGAGCACCTCCCTCATGTGCTAATGCTGTCCTCAGCTGAGAGTCTGTACGTTGGCAGTCAATGCAGCAGGAGTGGTGAGAACGTGGAAGGTCTTGTGATGGATTACACACTCGGCTAAGGGTACTCACTCCTTCTGCTCACAACCATTGCCTTAGACTGACTACCTTCTGCTACTGCAAGTAACTATCATTCCCCAGCATCTGGCGGAGGAGAAACGGACGTGGGAGGGCACCAGGAATCCTTGCCATAGTAGAAATGATGTAACGAGGTCCTCATTCTAGAGCAGCACTTCAACAGTACTACCCAGTAGTAACTCAGGCTCCACAGCCAAGAAGCCAACCAACAGTATGTGGAAAACAAATTTTTAAAATATGTGTCTGCCAAACATGTACACACTTTTTTTGTCATTATTCCCTAAACAATGTAGCACAAAACTATCTACCTAGCTTTTACTTGTATTAGATATCCGATGTCATCCAGAGTGATTTAAAGCTCATGGAGGATGTGCTTGGATTACTTTCAGAGATCACCTTGTCTTATACAAGGGATGATGGCTTGTATAAAATACCCCATGCTGCCAAGGAACAGCTAGGGAATGCCAGTCATAAATGACATCTGTGGATATAACTCTAAATGTTTAAGTAGCACATGAAAATATAAAAAGAAATGAGTAAAATTAATTTTAATAACATTGCATTTACCCCAATACATGCCAATATTATTTTGTCATGCAATCAATATTTTAAATGCATTCCCTTTCCTAGTACTAAGCACAGTTTAGTTTGAGCTAGCCCATTTCAAATGTTCAAGCAGCCACATGTGGCTGGACAGCACAGATCTAGGAAGCTCCTTTGAGTCCTAGAGGAATCATGACTGTGTTCACTGAGCATTGGTTTTCCAATCTGCATATGCAAATTGTTTCCATTTTTAAAGTTAGGGAACTTGTTTTAGTTCTGGAGTAGCCAAATGAAATACTTACTGACTTGGAGCTCTTGTGGTATTGAGGTTCAGGATGATGTGGTTCAGAAGCTTTCGGAATTGGTTTGCAGGAAGAAATTTTAAATTTTGGTGGAGCAGGCTAGAAAAGTCAAGAATGTTGTAAGTGGAGCTGAATGGCTAATCTGGTGAACGCTCAGCAGACCAGCAGCTCTTAGGAAAGAAGACAGTGAAAGACAGGTTCACAGGTTTCAGATGGGAATAAGGACTCCATTGGGAATTGAACTAGAGGCCATTCAGGTCACATTCTGGCAAAGATCTTGTCTACATTTTGTCCATGCCCTGAGACTTTGTAGAAGCCTGAGTTTAAAGCTGATGGACTAATTTATCTGGCAGAAGAAATCTCAAGGCTCTACAGAATTCAGGCAGGGGCAGAGATATTGCTGGATATTTTTAGCCAAATTTACAGTAAGAATCAGGAGTTTAAAAAAAAAAAACAGAGTAGAAATGTTTTTAAAAAGGAGTTTGGCCAGAGAAAGGTCAAGCTTAAAGTTTCGCGGAGGAAGTAGCAGTTCCTAAAGAGATTAGCACTGTGGACAAGAAGTCCAGAGCTTTGCATCAGGACAAGCGGAAAGATGCCTTGTGGACATCTCAGGGATCAACAAGACCCACCCACCACAGGTTCAGACTCTTGTTTAAGAGAGCCTTGGGGATGCCCTGATGTCGCAAGGCCCCTAGAAAACCGTGTTCCCAGGATGCATTCTCCAAGTTCAGCTGTCCAGGCACTCGGAGGTCCCTGCTGCTGTGGTCCATGCAGGTCCTACCACTGCTCCAGGTAGCAGCAGACCCTGGCAAGCGATGTTGGCTTTGCAGGTGTGCAGACGTAAGAGGTATGGGGTCACAGAGGCCTCCACCCCAATCTCACAGCGGGGCCTGTGAGCCCGGGAAATGCGGGGTAGAGTCGGAGTATCTGCCTGACAGAGCAGCGAGTAGAACTATTAAGAGGGAGTGTAAGCTGCAGTGGAGACCCCAGGAAGCTAAAGACACCAGGAACGTGGACCGTATGCTGAGGAAGGCCACAGGCAGTGAGCAGAGCCAGCCAGAGAGAGGTCATGTGAACCGTAGCCAGCTCAGCCATCCGGCTGGGGACTCCCAAGCGCTCAGGCCCACACCCTGTCACCAATTGCCCTAGGTGCCAGACACAGCACCACAGGGCGTGTGACGGCCCAGCCGGGCCAGTCTGGCTCTCCCCTGCTGTTTCCCATCCCCTGCTTCGTTGTCTTGGGAGGACGTAAGTTGATTTTTGATTCTTACAGGGCTCACAGCTAAGGGTGTGTTTTGAGTCTCAGGAAAAGACCTTGGACGTGGACTCTTCAGTGATGCTGGGCTAGTTAAGATTTAGAGCGCCCTTAGAGGTGGACTGAATGCGTTTTGCATCATGAGATGGACGTGAGTCTTGAGGGGCCAGGGTTAGAATTTTGGGTTGGGCTCCCACCAGGTTTGCTCCCCAACCTGTAGCACTGTTGGGCGGTGGCGGAGACTGTGGGAGGTGTGACCTAGCTGCAGTTAGGTCTGAGAGGGAGTACCCTTGAAGGGGACATTGGAACTCTGGCCTCTCCCTCTCTCCCTCCACACATCCTGCCACGGTGTTTGCCTCACCACAGAGCCAAAAGCAACGAATCCAAGTGACCATGGACTGAAACCATGAGCCAAAATAAATCTTTCCTTCTCTAATTTGATTTTCTGAGGCATTTGTCATAGCAATGGAGAGCTGACTCCTACAGCCAGGTATGTTCTGGGTGACCACGGATGACCTTTGTCTAGCTTAGCAAATAAACCTCTTCCTGCGGCCGAGGGCTGTTGGGACTCTGCTGTCTTGCTGCTGCCCAAGACATGCTTCAGTCAATCACTGGTGAGTCTCCCTTTGTGACATCCTGGTCCTGCCTCTTTCACAGCCTGCCCACCTGGGGTGGCCAGTTGTCCCACACCAGGGCCAGATTTTTCCAACCTATGGTAGAAGCTACAAGGCTTCTTGCGGCCTAATCTCAGAAATTCAACAACCTTTTTTCTTTCACATTCTATTAAGCAAACAAACCATTAGGCAGATTCAAGGATAGGGGAATTAGACTCCTCTTCATGTTCAGCTTGGAGGCAATTTCTTTTAATTGATTTTTTTTTAAATCCAAGCTTGGTTGAGTCATGGATTCCAAACCCACAGGTAGGAAGACCACATCCCTTAAAAGCCAACAGGTCTGTTACCTCAGGAAATGGCCCACACATACCAGAGCCAACCCGCGGACTGCAACCTCCACTGCCAGAGTCGAGAGGTCGGGAGAGCCGCTAGAGGACTGATCTAGGCATCCCGTTCACGTCCTGAGTGTCCTTTAGGGACCAGAGCAGGGCAGCGGGAACCCAGGGCTCAGGGGCGCAGTGTTCACATGGGTGACTCGCAGGCTGCGGGGCTGAGAGAACCGCTCAAGGCAGAACCCCAGTACCGAAGAAGGGCGTGAGCACCCGGTGCCGAGAGAGACTGGAGTGTGGGGCAGATGGAGACCAGGAGAGCCACAGCGAAGGCAGAAGCTGGTCCCCAACACCCAGGTCACCAGGGTGGAGCATAAGTGTGGACACGGATATGTGTGTGTCCAAAACTCATGGCTGACATTTCTAAAATCTTTGCAGAGTCTGCAGATCCTTAAAAACTGACCAGGGCAGAGCCAGCGCTCAGAGCGCCCCGGTGGAGTGAGGAGAGGGCAGCTGAGGCACAAAGCAGAGCCCACGTTGCTCCCCGTTGTCCACGTTTCCACTCACAACCATTAAAAAGCCCGCAAGACACACGGGTGCCAAGTGGAGAAGCCAGGCTAGTGTGAGTGCACTCGATGTTGACCACAGATGGTCCCCTCCCCTCCTGGAGGTCAAGAAAATACACCAAGAACACTCTTCTGAGTGCGAGGCCTGTCCAGGGATGACCACCCTGCCGGGGACACCACCCTGCCGGGGACGACCGCCCTGCCGTCCCCACCACGACCAGACAGGCCTGATTTCCATGCTTTCCTTGTGCCGCCCAATACCACGTCCGGCCTCCACAGCCAGGGCTGTGCATGGCCTGGAACAAGGGTGACCATGGGCTGACCCCGGCATGGCCCAACAGGCAGCAGCCAGCAGTTCTAGGCAGAGCGAGTGTCAGAGGACAGGTGAGTGGACCAGCCCAGGTGAGCAGCAGGTGAGTGGACCAGCCTAGGTAAGCAGACCAGCCCAGGTGAGCAGACCAGCACAGGTGAGTGGACCAGCAGCAGGTGAGCAGACCAGTCCAGGTGAGCAGCAGTAAGCAGACCAGCCCAGGTGAGTGGAACAATGCAGGTGAGCAGACCAGCCCAGGTAAGTGGACCAGCAGCAGGTGAGCAGACCAGCCCAGGTGAGCAGACCAGCCCAGGTGAACGGACCAGCCCAGGTGAGCAGACCAGCCCAGGTAAGTGGACCAGCAGCAGGTGAGTGGACCAGCCCAGGTGAGCAGACCAGCGCAGGCGAGCAGGTCCACACCCCTGGGGAGGTCTGGGCTGTGGGCTGGGCACCTGAGGAGGGAGCATTTGCCCCAGTTACACCAAGAAGCTCAGCCTCGGTGTAAAGAGGAACATGAAGCGTGCGTGAAGGGGAAAGCCAGTCACTGGAAAGACCAGGAAACCAAGCCGTCCACGGTGATCAGAAGACAGCACCAAGACAAGCCCCTGAGCACGCCAGACCGAGCCAGGCTTGCCCACCTGTGGGCTATTGTCTCCCAGGTGTCAGATGTGCCTGCTGCAGAGACGTGCAGAGACGGGCTCCCTGGGGACTGGGAAGCTCAGCAATGCGAATCCAGGGCCACTGTGGCCTGGGGTACCATTGGCAGGGACAAGGCCTGCACTGGGCAGGGCAGCTGTGGACAGTGCCAGGTCTTGGGGTTTGGCACAGTGAATTTGCTTCTTGCCATGTGGGTCAGCCATTTGGGGAACCCAGACCCTGGTCCCCTCTGTCTCTTCTCTCCGTCCTCTCTGCGTCCTCCCCTGGGTCCTCTGCTCACGGCCAGCAAGCGCGTGGAGGAGAGGACTAAAGAGCACACAACAGGTTTCCTGGAGTCTGCCCAATAGTGGCCTCACTCATGCCCACGTTGGCCAAACTCAGGGACAGGCCACCTCACTGCAGGGGCCGGGAAGCATCCATCCCTGAGTCCAGGAGGAACAAGAAGTGGGCTGGAGGGGCTCCAGGGAGGGGGAGCCACAGCAGTGGCTCCAGAGGGCAAAGGTGAGCAGAGAACATGGGACCAGGGCCCATGGCTGTGCGCTGCTGCCCAGTCCATCAGCTCCGAACGTAGCTTTGCCTTTTTCGTGGCCCCAGGATGCCTGGGAAGGAGCAAAGACCACGTCCCAAAGCCGTCCCTGGGGAGGCTCTGAGGCACTGTCCTCCTGGTTCTAGGGAGAGCTCAGCTGGAAAGAGACGCATCATCCCCTTCTTGATCCAAACCACCTCAGATGGAAGTGATTTCTCGGGATGTGTCTGTGGAATATTCTCCGTCTGGAGCATCTCGGAAGGCCAGGTAATTTAGGGGCAATTAGCCGCCTTCTCTCTGAACCTAGTCCAAGTCGCTAAGCTCGTCTCCTCCAGTGTCTGAAAAAGAACTTGCAAAGCCCATTAGTCAGAAGTTTCCATGGGAGTAAAACAGCCCAAGTCAACGCACTTGGCCGCGTGGGGAAGATGCTGAGCTTCGATCCCCTGCCAGCAGCGGGACAGCGCATGTGGGGAAGGCAGGAGCCGACAGTCCCCAGGGGCCACCAGGCTCTGTCTCCCTGGAGAGGCACAGGCACTGCCGGAGGAGGGTCCCCTCTCCAGGGCTGTGCTCTGCGGTGGCTGCACTCTGGCTTTATGAGGCCTTCAAATGAGGTCCAGGAGTGGGACACTGAGGCCCGGCTCTTGGAGTGAAGGCCCCTTCCTTCTGTCCCCAGTTTGCAGAACTCATATGGACTAAATAGCACAAAATAAGGGCGCAGTTCTGGTCTCAATTGGGGCAGTGTTGCCTTCAGGGGACATTTGGTGATCCCGGAGACTCTCCTAACCGTCACTACTTGGGGGACTGCCAGCCTCCAGTGGCCATTGTCCTCAGTGACACGAGGGCTCATTCTGTTCCAAGCTCACCACACTCCTGAGGGCCAGAGGCCTTGGTCTCCCGAGTGGCAGAGCTTCACCAGAGGACACGGTGAGGGTCTCCTTGAATTTTCAGGTTGACGGCCACCTGGACACTCGGACGCCCTGTGCACAGGGACCATCAGTCAAGAGGAGTCACTGTCCTGTCCTTGGTCAGGAAGAGGCTGGCTGCTGTCCCATGTGGTGGCAGGGACCAGTGTGGGGGTCCAGGGGACCTGGGCAGGCACCTATTTTGGAACATGTCCTTGAAGGAGATACAGGACATTGGCAATTTGCAGTCTCCATTTGCTTCCGGGCTGCATGAGGTGGACAGGCGGCCTCCTCTCCCTCCTGCTATGATGTGCTGTGCCAGGCCCAAGGCAGTGGGGACAAGTGGCCCTGGACCGAGACCTCTGACACTGGCCAGAATGATATCTCTCTCTCTCTAAATATTTATCTTCTTCCTCCTCTTCTTCTCTCTTCTCTCCCTCCCTCTCTCTCTCCCCCTCTTTCTCTGTCTCTCTCTCTCCTCCACTCTCCCTCTTTCTCTCTCCTTTCTCTCTCCCTTCCTCTCTCTCCCTTCCTCCTTCTCTCTCTGTCTCCTTCTCTCTCCCTCTCTCTCTTTTTTCTCTCCTTCTCTCTCCCTCTCTTTCTCTCCTTCTCTCCCTCCTTCCCTCCCCCCACTTTTTCTTACCCCCTCCCTCCAGCCCCCCTTTCTGTGGTATTGAGATCCAACCACAGGGCCTTGCACATGCCTGACCTGCACCCAGCTCCAACCTTTTCTCTTTATAAGCTCATTATCTCAAGCATTTTGTCCCAGTGACAGAAAGCTGACTAAACAGCGGCACTTTAAAGAATGAATGAAAGGATCAGACAGAGACGGAGATAGGTTAGGAGAGAAAGGAAGAGAAAATATCACAGTGTATTCTATATAGAAAGGGAAAGTGCTATTTCATGAATTTTTATTGTGGTCGTAGGTGTTTATGAACGTGTGTGCGCGCGTGCGTCTGTGAGTAACTCGAGGAGATAATGTAAATGTACTTCCTGGGGCAAGCCCTGCTCTTGAGAGCTTCAGAAGGACTGGCCTGTGGTAACCTCTTCCCTCTCACTGAGCCCCAGAGACACCACTCTGAAGGTGCCCACGGCCCACTGGGTGACCCATCCTCCCGCAATGCTGTCCAGGCACCTACCTTTTCAAAAAGCTCCTCTTGGGGCTGGGCTGTGGCTCAGTGGTAGAGCACTTGCCTGGCTTGTGTGAGGCCCTGGGTTCAATTCTCAGCACCACATATAAATAAATAAAATAAAGGTCATCAACAACTAAAAACATATTTTAAAAAAAAAAAAGCTCCTCTTCTTCAAAATATCTTCTTATTCCTTTTAGGTTTCCCATCACCCTGGCCTGGCCCCCCTCCAGTGCACTTTGTACCGCTGGTGCCAATGAAGAGCTCAGGTGGCGCGGGAGCTGCGACTCCATTCAGAGTTAATGACTCCAAGCTGCGGGCGGCCCCGGGCGCCTCCCGCACTGGTGACGTCTGGATCACACGTCAAGGGGAAGAATCTCACTCTGGCTTCAGAGCCTTCCCTACGGAGCCTTGGCTGGGTCTGAGCAACTGACCAAAGATAACAAAGGGGGCAGTGAGCCTGGCTCAGGAGGTGCTCCCTGCGAGCGCTGGCTCTGTCCCTGTTGTCACGGTGCCCTGGGTACCCAGACGGGGACCCCTGAGTGTTAGCACACAGGGAGCCCAGGGCTCACACTTCCTGGGGACGCTGGCTCCTCCATCAGTTCCCAAGCAGGGCCTTGCAAATAAATAAAAGCCAGATAGGTCCATGCATGTGGCGGGACAGGTGACCACAGAGCTGAGAACGAGCTAACAGCTCCTCAAGCCCCTTCTAGGAACCAGAGAAGGGCTTCTCCTACCCCAATGCGGCTCTCAGACTGCCTCCCTAGGGTGAGCTGCAGGACAGTGTGTGGCCTGGGCGTCACTGACATACGCTCCTGGCACGAGGCTGGTGTCATCATGGGGAAAGTGTTACCTAGTGATGTTACCTGGCACGGTGACACCTGAAGTCATAACTAGGGCACCTGAGCACCCGTCAGCTGCGGCTGCCTTACAGGGGTCGGCCACATGGTGTCCCTGCCCCTTCCCTTCCTGTTCCCTCCTTTATTCTGAGAAGACCTTCTTTCAAAATGCCTTCAGCGGCCACATTCATCACACCTCTCCTTTGAAGAAGCGAGAATCAGAGAGGCTGCCTGTGCCCACAGCTAAGGCAGGAGGCCCAGCAACAAGAGGCTACTGATAGAAACTTCCAGCTTTCCCCAAGTTACTTTCCACTCTCTCCAACAGGCTGCTCAGGCCCCAGCTTTTAATCCAAATGCCAACTCATCCTTGAAAACTGGCACACAGCAGCAGCAAAAACCGAAATAGATTTAAAAGTGGGCAAATGATCTGAATAGACATTTCTCAAAGAAGACACACCAACGGCCAAGGTCACTCATCATAAGCGAAATGCAAATCAAAACCACAGTGAAACACCACCAGTTAGAAAGGTCACATCATCGAATGCTGATGAGGATGCAGAGAAGGGGGAGCTCCAGGGCGCTGCTGGAGGGAATGCCAATTGGCACAGCCAATTAAAAAACGTCCTCCTTAGAGACAGAATGGAAGGCTGGCTGCAGAGGCTGGGCAGAGTGTGGGGAGAGGCGGGCAGAGGGAGAAAGGGTAATGGATAGGAGTGAGTTCTGGCCTCCTGGGCACAGGGCGTGACTGTGGCTGACAGCGCTCACCGAGCATCCCACAGATGACTAGAAAAGAGGTGCTGGAAGGTTCCAGCACCAGTGATAGCTGTATATAGACATGCAGTGTGGATGACCTGGATTTGATACATTGTAAACATGAATCAAGTTATCACACTGAACCCCATACATGTGCAAGATTACTGTGTGTCAATTCGTGTGAATATTCAACCTGGGGTTGAGCAGAATGACAAGAACATGCACTGAGCCAAATAAGGGGCTGTCTCCAAGAACAAAATGAGAGAAGGTTTACGGAAGGGAGTAAATATCACTTCCATGCAGGAGGAACTGTTTCCAAGGCCCAGCCTCAGCGCCTTCATACTCTCTGAAAGCAACACAGAGACCCATCTGCCAAGGCAGCAGGATGGGACCTCATGAGGATGTGTGTGGTCCTGGGCCCTCCCCATGAGCTCCACGAGTCCCCACAGAGGGCACTTGGGCTCCCAGAGGCCCCAGCCAGCCCCTGTGCACAGGAGATAGCTGGGAAGGGGTGCTCAGGGGTCCCTCTTGCCCCCATTCCTCCATCCATGGCTCCACAATGCGCTTGGTTTAGGCAGGCTGCCATTTTGGAGTCACCTCTTTTTCAATACTGCAGTGAATGTTTAGGTGTCCATCCTGAAGGTCAGTCAGTGCTTGGCATCTAGATGTTTTCCCTCTACATTTCCTGAGAGAATACAATGTCCCAATGCATCTTAACAAAGCTGGTGCTACTCCCCCCAGAGCTCACGTGTGGAAAAAGTCTAGAACATTCAGAGGGAAAATGACTGGTTTATGAGAGCCTTTACCTAATCAGGGCATTAAGTCACTGATATGGGTTACCTGGGTGGTAACTGCGGGAAGATGGGGTGATCCTGGAGGAGGTGGGTCCCTGCTGAGGGGAGCTCTCCTGCAGCAACTGGGTGCACATCCTGAGCGCCACCACACCCTTCCGCCATGATGTTCTGCCACACCTCAGGCCCAGAGCAAAGGAGTCAGCTGTCCAAAGACTGAGACCTCTGAAACTCTGAACCCCCAGATAAACTTTCCCTCCCATAACTGTTCTTGCCAGATCTTTTGGTCACAGCAGCATTAAAAAAAAAAAAAAAAAAAAAAAAAAAAACCCTGACTAAACCCTCCTCTCCCAGCCCACCAAGAACGGTAAGTGGGACTCGCCAGGAGAGAGGGGCACAGGGATGAGTGGGCAGCCACTGCGGCAGCTATGTGTGGCCACCCAGAGGAGGTGGAGGCAGCCAAGCAGCCATGTCTCAGGGCTGAGCCGAAGGAGATGGGCAGCAAGAGGCCGGGCAGGGCTCCCTGGAGACACCAGAGCTCCACCATGCGTAGGAGGGCCTGTGCTCACCTGTGCTCACCTGTGCCAACACCTGTCCCGCTCTGTCCTCCTGAAGCTCCTGCAGGCCCCAGCCAGCTGACCCACACGACAGGCCTGCAGGGCTGCAGGGCCATCAGCCCCGTGGGGATGGCAACAGCCTTTCTGTGGGAGGAGCCACCTAGGCCTGGACCCTATGAAGTGCAGGGGATGGGAGGCCCCCAAGAAGGCAATGGACTGTCTGGGGGTCCGGGGCGGGGAGCAGCAGGACCCACACAGCAGATGAGTTTCCTCATTCATCGGAGGCTTTCTGCACAAGGGGAGGCTGCTCAGGGCTCAAAGGGAGTGGGAGGGTGGAGGTGGCAGGAGAAGGCAGCGATGCAGAAGAGGACCTGACTTACTCAGGTGCTCGTCCTGGTGCCAGCCAAGAAAACTAGAAGTGAAACCACCATTTGACCCAGTTATCCCACTTCTTGGCACACACCCAAAGGACTTACAATCAGCATTCTACAGTGACGCAGCCACATCAATGTTTACAGCAGCACAATTTACAGTAGGTAAGTTATGGAACCAACCTAGGTGCCCATCAACAGATGAATGGATAAAGAAAATGTGGTACATATATACCATGGAATATTACTTAGCCATAAAGAAGAATGAAATTCTGGCATTTGTTGGTAAAGAAATGGATCTGGAGACTATTGTGCTAAGTGAACTAAGCCAATGCCAAAAAAAAAAAAAAAAAATAGGCTGAATGTTTCCACTGATATGTGGAAGCTAAACCACAAAAAAAGTGAGGAAGTTGAAGAAGATAAGTTCAGTAGATTAGACAAAGGGCAATGAAAGGAGAAGAGGGGGTAGGAATAGGAAAAACAGTGGAATGAATCAGACGTCACTGTCCTATGTTCACACATGAAAATGCCTAAGTGAACCCCACCATCGTGCCCACCCACAAGAACGGGGTCCTAGTTAAGATACATTCCATGGATTCTACTGTCATGTAGAACTAAGAAAAACAAACAAAAATAATTTTAAATACAGGAAAAGGCGAGTTCCTCCTGTGACCAGAGCTTCTGCAAGATGTGGAACTTCTGTCTTGGCCAGACCCTGAGCCATCTGCAGCGCGAGCGCCATGTGTATGTGAGGAGCCCCAGCTCTGGAGGCCCAACTCAGGCACGTGGCCATTCCAGAAGGAACTCCCCGCCCTTGGCCAAGCAGACCTGGTCATGTTCAGACTGGCTTCTTCAGCCTGTGGGAATTCAATCCAGAAAATCCAGCCAGAAACCACCTCCGCTTCTCTTTGTAACCCTCCAAAGTCAGTGTTGATCCCAGGCTGGACCCACGGCGGCTCCAGGGGTCAGTACATGCCTGGCGGATGTGGTCAGTACGTGCCTGGCCAGGTCAATACCCCTCAACAGCCCCGCAAGTCCACCCTCTGGTTGGTTTTTCCATGGCTTGCTTCTGGAGAGCCGAAAACTAAACAGGAACTATTTGAAAAGCAAAGGGGCCGACACAGACAGTCCTCTGAGCAGGTTGGGGGGGCTGCGCTCACCAGCTGGCCCCGTCCAGGGCTCTCAACCCACACAGTCAGCCCCGATCCCACTCTCAAGTGCCAGGACTGGCAAAGCCCGGCCAGTCTCAGAGCACGCCAGGAGTCTCTGCATCAGGACTGGCCTCCGACCTGCCTTGGCTGTTATTTACCCATCAAAGAGTGTGTGTGTGTGTGTGTGTGTGTGTGTGTGTGTGTTGGGGGGCCACGCGAGCATGGAAGGGAGACTCTTACTAGGGACCTGTAAGTGGCACAGGCTAGGTCGGTTACTCCAAGCAGGGGTTTGGCAACGATTTCCTATCAAGCCCAACCCTTTATCCTCAAGGCCAGTTTCTCACCTGATACTAAGACCCTGGGGAGAGCTGCCTCCCAGGACCCCACTGGACAAGCCAGAGCCATGTCCATCACCTGTGCTGGCCCCGCCCCCCAGCCCGCTCCTTCCTCCAGCTCCCTGTTTCCTACGCACAGTGGCCACTGGCCCAAGGATCCCAGCCAGGCCCTCAGTCACGGCATTTCACCAGGTGGCTTCCCTGGCACTCCCGACACCTGTGCATGTCCCTCCCCAGTGGCCGTCTCCCCCTGTCCAGTGGGACACTCCCTGGGCAGGTTTCTGGCTCCCCTGGTCTCCTCCAGCCCTGCAGCAGCTCAGTCATCAAAAGCGGGCTTCTAGGGGCTGGGATGTAGCAGGGGGCAGTGCTTACCCACAAGGCCCTGGTTCACTGCCCAGCGCCAAAATGGAAAGGAGGAGGGGGAGGAGGAGGAGGAGGAGTGGGAGGAGGAGGAGTGGGAGGAGGAGGAGTGGGAGGAGGAGGAGTGGGAGGAGGGGAGGAGGGGGAGGAGGAGGAGTGGGAGGAGGGGGAGGAGGGGAGGAGGGGAGGAGGGGGAGGAGGGGGAGTGGGAGGAGGGGGAGGAGGGGAGGAGGGGGAGGAGGAGGAGGAG
This sequence comes from Marmota monax, assembly GCF_021218885.2. Lineage (NCBI taxonomy): Eukaryota > Metazoa > Chordata > Mammalia > Rodentia > Sciuridae > Marmota > Marmota monax. The sequence goes on along the minus strand of NW_026694584.1, from coordinate 625,940 downwards.
GGGGAGGAGGAGAGGGAGGGGGAGGAGGAGGAGGGGGAGGAGGAGGGGGAGTAGGAGGGGGAGGAGGAGGGGGAGGAGGAGGGGGAGGAGGAGGAGGGGAGGAGGAGTGGGAGGAGGAGGAAGGGGGAGGGGGAAGGGGGAGGAGGGGGAGGAGGGGGAGGAGGAGGAGGAGGAGGAGTGGGAGGAGGAGGAGGAAGGGGGAGGAGGGGAGGAGAAGGAGGAGGAGGAGGAGGAGGAAGGGGGAGGAGGAGGAGGAGGAGGAGGAGGAAGGGGGAGGAGGAGGAGGAGGAGGAGGAAGGGAGGAGGAGGAGGAGGAAGGGGGAGGAGGAGGAGGAGGAGGAGGAGTGGGAGGAGGAGGAGGAGTGGGAGGAGGAGGAGGAAGGGGGAGGAGGGGAGGAGAAGGAGGAGTGGGAGGAGGGGGAGGAGGGGAGGAGGGGAGGAGAAGGAGGAGGGGAGGAGAAGGAGGAGGAGGAGGGGGGGGGAGGGAGGGGGGGGGGAGGAGGGGGGAGAGGGGGAGGAGGGGGAGGAGGAGGAGGGGAGGAGGAGGGGAGGAGGAGGAGGAGGAGGAGGGGGAGGAGGAGGAGGAGGAGGAGGGGGAGGAGGAGGAGGAAGGGGGAGGAGGGGAGGAGAAGGAGGAGGAGGAGGAGGAGGAGGAAGGGGGAGGAGGAGGAGGAGGAGGAGGAGGAAGGGAGGAGGAGGAGGAGGAGGAGGAGGAAGGGGGAGAAGGAGGAGGAGGAGGAGGAGTGGGAGGAGGAGGAGGAGTGGGAGGAGGAGGAGGAAGGGGGAGGAGGGGAGGAGAAGGAGGAGTGGGAGGAGGGGGAGGAGGGGAGGAGGGGAGGAGAAGGAGGAGGGGAGGAGAAGGAGGAGGGGAGGAGAAGGAGGAGGAGGAGGGGGAGGAAGGGAGGAGGAGGAGGAGGAGGAGGAGGGAGAGGGGGAGGAGGGGGAGCAGGAGGAGGAGGGGGAGGAGGAGGGGAGGAGGAGGAGGAGGGGGAGAAGAAGGAGGAAGGGGAGAAGGAGGAGGAAGAGGAGGAGGAGGGCGAGAAGAAGGAGGAGGAGGGGGAGGAGGAGGAGGAGAAGCAGGAGGAGGAGGAGCAGGAGGAGCAGGAGGAAGAAGCAGCAGCAAAGCCTCTTCTCAAGCCACCCCCTTCTTCACCACATGGATGGCTCCTCAGTGCCTCAAGGTGACATCTGTCCTGGGCCAATTCCCATTATTATAGCAAACTATCTGGGGCTTCCTATGGAACAGACATTAAAAGCTCCCAGTTCCAGAGGTTCAAGGGCATGGTGCAGCCTCACCCAGCTCTGGGATGGCCTCGGGCAGATGGAAGCCCAGTGGCAGAAGCATGTGGCACAGGGGCACTCGTGTGCCAGACAGGAAGCCAGTGGGCCTGGGATGGAGGAGATGAGACTTAGGACACATGTGCTGGGCCCTTCGATGGCTGCGTGCGCTGAGCCTGGGAAGCTCATCCGCGTCCAGGCACCTGACCTGCCCATAGTCCTAGAATCCTTCACCACTTCTCCAGGAGCCTCACTCAGACTTTTTCCTGCTCACCAACTGCCCATTCTTCAGACCTTGGCATTGACAGCAACCCCAGCCCTGTGTGGTCCCAAAGCACCTGCTCTGGTCCCCGGAGTCACATTGAGACGATCTGTGTTTTGAGACGACTCCACTGTCTCTACTCATGGCTAGACTCCAAGATCTGGAACCCATGATCAATGAACAGCTGATAAGCAAAGGAATGATGTGTTACCTTATCAGGTGCAGAATCAAGACATTCTGCCAACTTCAAACAAGGAGAGTGTAAGCAAGGTAAGAAAGGCACACCTGGATGGATCCCACCATCACTGCATCCAAAACTGAAAAGACAAGAAGAAATCCTTAAGACAGTCACAGAAAAAGACAAAGTCATCTTTCAATAAGAACAATTAGATGGACAGCTGGTTTTCAACAGAAGAGCCACGGACGGCAGAGAACAAGACAGCATCCACGGAAGGGGAGAAGCAACTGCCAGCCGAGCTCAGCGTGCACCTCCCTCATCGGAAGAGGTGAAATGCCATCAAATCATGAACTCTGTGTCTCTTCCCACTGCTGTGACAAAAGACCTCAGAAAAACAATTTAAAGAAGAAAAGGTTTGGGTTCGTGGTTTTAAATGCTTCAGTCCATGCTTGGCTGGCCCTGTCACTACCAGATTGTGATGAGGCAGGTCATCATGGTGGAAGGAGGTGCCCAACAAAGGCTGGTCCCTTCATGTCAATGGGAAGCAGGAAGGAAGGAAGGGGCCAGGGTCAAAGCAGTCCCCATGGGCACACTCCCAAGGACCACTCCCTTGAGCTAGGCCCACCTCCAACAGTCCTGCCACCTCCGGTCATCCACTCAGCTTTGAATCTACCAGTGGACAAGTCCCCCAATGACACCAGAGCCCTCCTGATCAAGTCTCCTCCCCACACCGACCTCTGGACACTGCTGTAGAGAGGACCAGCCGTCCACACATGAGCCTTGGGAGACACACCCGACCCACCCACAGCTGCTCCAAAAACTAACCGTTTTTGAGAGCCAGCAGATGCCACAGAGGAAAATCTCCCACCACGAAACTTTGTTTCATGAAGAAACTTATCAAAAATGTTGGATAGAGTTGTATGAGGTGCACAGGAGACAGGCGGATCTTATATTTGGGTTTGCCCTTCATCCCTCCCAAGAAATCTCATCATGTCTGTGCAAATATTCCCAAATCCAAAAGTCCAAAATCCAGTCTGACTCCTCAGCTCCTGACACGAGTTCGGCTCCAAGAGTTGTTAAGTGTTCCTTCCCCCATGGGGTCAGCGAGGAGCCTGCTACTATAACAAATACCCATAGTTATCACTGTACAAGGAAGAAAGGTTGACTTGGGCTCCCAGTTTAGGAGGCTTCAGCCCATGATCATCGGCCTGTTGCTCTGGGTCTGTGGAAGGCAGCACCTGGGGGTGGGGGGGACACCTGGCAGAGCAGACCTGGCCAGGGAGAGAAAGGAGGGGCACGAGAAGGGACAGGCCTACAGTCCCCGCCAAGGGCATGCCCCCATGCCTGGGAAACCCCCACTAGCCTGTCACCTCCCAGGGTTGCCAAGCTGGGGCCACCCTTGAAGACAGGTGTCTCTGGGGGCCATTCCTGACCCAGGCCATTGTGTCCACTGCCATGTCCACAAGTGGACTGACTCTGGGGTCTGGAACTGAAAGGAATCCTGGTGGCGCTCTGTCCTAACTCTCGACAGAACAGGAGGCAGGCTCAGGTAGGGAGGGCTCCAGGTCACCATAAAGCCATAATGCAAGTGTAGCTGTTACTCGTGACTGGGACACGCCAGGCTGCTGTGTGTCCAGGGCACCTCATGCAGAAATCTCGCTCATGCTGTCACCCCTGCATGGTCAGAAGGGGCTGGTGAAGCTGCAAGCCCACCACCACCCACCCTCAGAGGCTTAGCCCAGGAGAAGGCTGCTCCTCTCCCACGCTGCGGGTCGGCACCTTCCCCACGACAGCTCTCCTCCGAGTATCAGCTCCTGAGATCTCTCTTCAGCCTGGAGAGCCCACGCCCAGGGCCACGTCCAGGGGCTCCGGAAGGTGCACACCCGGCAGGGGTAGCCCACGCGCAGGCTCACCTTAGACCTCCAGGGCCTCAGCACTCCAGGGTGCAGCCTGTGGGATGTGGAGCTGCCCAGCTGTGGCCACAGAGGTCCCCACCACCTCTGCTCTCTTAAGCCAAACCGACATGACTCAGGCACGCCACAGAACACGCACGTGAGCTTTCTCTTGACCTGCTGCCTGGGATGGAAGAGGGAGCCAGCAAGAAGCCTCCTGCACACACCCGCAGGCGGGGCCTCCAGCCTGCCTTCAGCTGGGAACACCCCGGGGAAGCAGCCGCGTCAGGTTGTATGAGCTGTCAATCACCGTGTCAGTGACCCTGGAAAGGCAGAGGGAGCCCTGAGTCACCAGGCCCTTGACACTGATCCCAGGCCTTCTGTGTCCACCTTCTCTGTTCATTTGGGTTTTTTTTAATATGTTTTTTATTTGTTCTGTTTAGATGTACACAACAGCAGAGTGTATTTTTCATGTTTATACATACACAGAGTACAACTTTTTCTAATTAGGATCCCATTCTTGCAGTTGTACCTGATGTGTGGCTTCACGGGTCATGTATTCATATAGGAACACAGAAAAGTGATATCCAATCCATTTCACTGTCTTTCTATTCCCATCCCACCTCCCTTCCCTTCATCCCCCTTCATCTAATCCAACAAACTTCTGTTCTTCCCTCCAGCCCCCTTTATTGGGTGTTAGCATCTGCATATCAGAGAGAACAATTGGCCTTTGGTTTTTTTGGCATTGGCTTATTTCATTGAGCACGATAGTCCCCAGATCCATCCATCTACTGGCAAATGCTACAATTTTATTCTTCTTTATGGCTGAGTAATATTCCATTGTGTATATGTACCACATTTTCTGTATCCATTCATCTGTTTAGGGGCATCTAGGCTGGTTCCATAGTTACTATGAATTGAGCTGCTATAAACATTAATGTGGCTATGTCACTGTAATATGCTGATTTTAAGTCCTTTGGGTATAAACTGAAGAGTGGGATAACTGGGTCAAATGGTGGTTCCGTTCCAAGTTTTCTGAGGAACCTCCCTACTGCTTTCCAGAGTGGCTGCACCACTTTTCACTCACACCAGCAGTGTATGAGTGTGCCTTTCCCCCTGCTGGGTCCATCTTAATCCTTCCTCCTGGCCTTCACACAGCAGATGAGCAAACCGACTTTCCAGGACCTGTGGGGCTCTGACTCTTAATGCTGTGTCCTCACGGTCAGCTCTGAGCAAGGGGACACTTAACAAACCCCACTCATCCAGTGGCCCCTGGGTGTCTAAGTCATTTAGGAAACACAAGTGGCAGCAGTGAGGCAGGTTTTGCCTGTGGCGTTTCTCTGGTGTGGCAGGAAGGTCAGGTGATGCGGAGATGGCCTGGGGTCCCCTCTGCAGAAGGAGACACAACGGGGTGGCAGCAGCTGGAGTTACCAGTAGCTCAGCAGAGCGCTGAGGTCTTGTTCCTCTCCAGCTGCCACCGCATCAGGTCAGGGAAAGTCCCAACTGCGGCTGGCCTCGGTGGTGATCAGGGCGCAGGAACCCGGCACCTCCCTGAAGCACCCCTCCTGCCTGACGGCAATTCTCATCTTTGGATGATTTTGTGCACATTTGGGAAGGTGCAGGGGAGAGGGCTGAGGAGGAGAGCCACCCCTCCCCTGGAGGATTTCAAGTACAAGGCCAGCCTCACCTTGGGCGTCCCCAGTCCTTGACCTGGCATCTGCCTACCCAGAGCAAGCCTGCCTGCTGGCCCTTCCGCTCAGCATGGAGGACGGTGTGTGAGGGCATGCCCAGGGGCAGGCTGGGGACAGGCACAGTCCCATTCTGTGGCTAAGGTTCACCAATAGGTGAGGTCAGTAAGCCCACCCCTGGATTCAGACCCAAAGTTCACATGGGAAACAGACTGAGGTAGATTAGAAGAAAAAAAAAATTAAGGTAAGAAGTTGACATAGGAAGAAAAAGGAGACGATGACTTTAGTCTGGACGCTTTGTGCTAAAGCGCCGTCATTCTCAAGCCATCTTCCTCCAGGCCTGTCACTCCCCAAACTGCTGGGAAATCTAGAAATTTCCACTCACGATCATGGTGGCTGAAGTCCACTCAGTTATGAACACTGCCCTGTGCTGCCCTAACACACGTGTTTAGCTTGGGCTCTGCAGGGCAGGTGTCACTCTTGGAGAAGCCTGTGACACAGGGTCCATTCCAGTCCTCACTCTTAATCAGACCATGGAGACGTCACACATCCGGGAACAGCCAGACCACCACAGCCAGGCTGATGCTGTCCCACACACCTTCCCACACCCGCCCCTCACTAGTTCTCCCCTAAAGGTGCCAGAGACCCCAAAAGGCGCCTCTCACTGGAGATGGCTATGCTCCCTGGAGAGGGGGCCCTGGTTTCCTGAGTAAGCCTCTGCTGTGCCTGTCTGACCTCGTCACATTCCTTTCTGCAACTCTGTCAAGGACCTGTCCTCAGAGGGATCCCCACTTCTGGGCCTCCTGGGACCCTGCGACGGCCACGTCGGATAAGGCTTTTGCCTTGTTGTGAAGGCAGTGTGAGGTTCCCTCAGTCCCAGACGGGCTGTGACCTTCACCATGTCATGGTGCACAGAGCTCCTTGACCTCCTTGTGAGAGCAGTGACAGGAGCCCCTGTGGTCACTCCTGAGCTGTGCAGATGAAGTGACTCAGGGTAGACCTCAGGGAGCCCCAAGAGGGCTGCTGGCCAGAGAAGCCAAACGGCTAGCGGGCGGGATCCTTTCAGGAAGGGTCTGGGGCTGGAGAAGCGGCCTGTGTGTAACTGGGGACTCGGGGAACCTGTGATGGTGCCACGCTGCAGTGCTGAGAGGGCGGGGTCCCCGAGGTGGGCGGGGGTCGGGACAGGGGCTGGGGCGTCCCTGAGGAGGGCGGGGTGTCCCCCGAGGAAAACAGGGGACCCTGAGGCGGAGGGCGGGGTGTGGGGACAGGGGATGGGGTGTCCCCAGAGGAGGGCGGGGGTCGGGACAGGGCCTGCGGTGTCCCTGAGGAGGGTGCAGCGTCCGGACAGGGGTGCGGCGTCCCCAGAGGAGGGTGGAGAGTCAAGAGAGTGGGCAGGGCTTCTGGACAGGGGGCGGGGGATCTTCAGAGGAGGGCGGGGCTTCCCCAGAGGCCAGGACAGCGCCACATCAGCGCTGCTCCTAGCCCTCTGGACCTCCCCACCTGGCTGTCCCTCTGTTCCCTTATGACACCCTACAAAGAGTAAGCACAGCGCGGTCCTGTGGGTCCTGAGAACCCAGGTCAGACGGAAGTGTGGGCAAGCTGGAGCCTGCCACTGTCGCCTGGCATCCCCGGGGAGGGCAGCCTTGGGGGCCAGAAAGTTCGCCTGGGCGCCTGCACGCACCCTGGGCTATTAGTGTCAGCACCGAATCGAGCCCTACTGTGCTCAGGGGCACCAGAGATGTGGAGAACTGGTTGGGGTGTGGAGAAGCCCAGGCACCCGGTGTCAGCACCGCAAGCAGAAGAGCAGTTTCCCTTGTGGCAAAGCATTTCTCCATTAACGGAGGCTGGACCTGGCCGGCATTTAGGAAAAGGTGTTCATCTTTCTGACACTCTGAATTTGGGATTATTACAGTCTTCTCTCTTTATTCCTGTGCATGGTTCTTGCTGTGTAAAATCTGAAGCTATCTGCTATTTCTTTTGAACGTGACAAAATAAATAACTCACATATTGCGACAGAGTTATCAGCAGTGTTATCACGGGGGTGGGGAAAAGTTCCTTCTGTGTGAGGTAAATTCATTGCCAGTAATGGAATATATACCTTCCAATATTTGGGCAAATGTGGCTTTGCTATTCCTCTACCCTGTGCCCATTCTAGAAAATTCAGTAAGGAGAAATTTCACCTCCTGGCCCTTAATGGCATCTAAAAGAGACCTGTGCTTCCCAAAGTTCTGCCCTGGAACACCGTCCCTTCCCTAGGACGCTCTGTGGTGAGGAGCCAGACAGTGACACTCCAGGGCCACCGAGCAGAAGAAGCCTGGCAGTGGGAGTCCTTGGTCAGGGAAAGTCCGGCTCCACATAGGTGGACGGTAGGTACCACCAGTCCGAGAGAGGTGCAAGAGGGTGGCTCTCCCTGGCAGCAAGCTGCATTCAAACTCAGATGGCCGTTCAGTAGTTGTTTGCCTCCTGTGAGACTGTACCCTTCACATTAACTCGAAAGTGCTTCTTGCCTCCCCCAACCCACCCCAGTCTTCTTCTAGGGACAAATTTCCTCTTTATGTAGATTAGTTCAGTGGGTGTGGGTTGCAGGGGGTGGGGGGCCCAGAATTGGAACCACTGTGCCTTTGGTCTGAAAAAAAAATCCACTCCAATCTGCCTTACAAAAATTAAAGTTCAAATCCCTGTTTCCAGTGAACTGGGCATTTATCAGCCATTTTGTCATTGTCTTTTTTAAACTTTGCATCTTTGCTAAATGGCTCCTTGGTAGGTTTTCCTTGTAAACAATAGTGAAGAAATTGAACTTTAGAAATTAAAATGAGCCTGCCCCGTAGTGGTGGTACAGACCTGTAATCCCAGCTGCTCTGCAGGCTGAGGCAGGAGGATCTCAGGTTCAGAGCCAGCCTCAGCAACTCAGCAAGACCCTGTCTCGACATAAAAGGGCTTAATGGTTAAGCGCCCCTGGTACCAAAAAAAAAGGAAAAGCCTGCATTAAAACTAGTCGCAGAAGGTCCCAGAGGCCTGCTTAGGGCCTCCCAAACCTCAGCTGGGCTCTGCTCAGGGCCAGGCAAACCTCCTCCACCACAGACCCAAGTCCGAAGTCATCTTGAGGACACCCATTGCAACTGTGTGTGACTTGGGGTGTGTTCTCAGGACAGCCGCCTACAAAGGGCACCTCTAAAGGGCCTTTCCTAGCGTCATGAAAGGGGGCGGCCCGAGGCACAGCGGGGGCGTCTGCGGTGCTGAGGGGCCAGACCTCTGGGGCCAGCGGGTGGCCTTGCCCGCTGGTGGCTCTGGCCTTGGATCTTTTGATCACAGAAGCCGATTTTCACGGAGAGGTCTCTGAGGAGGGAAGACAAGAGCCAATTCTTTCTGGCTGCCCAGGGACACACTGCAGAGCGCAGGGGACTGGGCCACAGGACAGGTGGGCGCTGCCCGGCAGGACCGCTGTGCACGTAGGCCGGACTGTCTGCCACCTGCCAGCACGCGGGGGTGTCGTCGGGCCCTGTGAGGGGCACCCGGGCGGCAGGTGCACCCCAGACAGTGCTTCGCCCTGCAGTAAATTCTGTAATTACAGGTCACCGATGGGTGCCCCTTTGAAGTGAAGGACTTTCTTGTCCTTCCTGCAGCGGATACAAGTTGGCTGAGATATCAAATGCAGATAGTAAAAATTTAATTAACAAATCAAAGCCTTTATCTGCAGTTTTCAGAACTGGGGCCAACAGTTTGCTTCCATCTCAAGAGCTCCGGCAGGGACGGGAGAAGAAAGTGGGGCCTGTGTCACATAAGGCTGACTTCCCTGCGATCCTACAGATAAGGCCTCTGGCAAAGCAGAGGCTCCCAGGCCTCGAGGGCTGCAGTTCCAAAGCCCTTTGTCTCTGCTCTGGTTAACCCCTTGTGGCCGGGCTCGGGATGCTTGTCATGACAAGAAGAGCTCTGAATGCTTCCTTGGTGTGGGGGCTGTAGTCAGGGGTACCCAGGACCCCAAAACTCATCCTCCAAAGCCTTCCTGGTAGGACAGTGGGATCACATTCCTCGGTGACACACAGAGACACAGTGACATTAGTGCTACAGCCACCATCTGCTTGATCGATGGTGGGAAAACCGAGAGTCCAAGGGTTAAGAATTTAGTGTTTCTGATGCCTAAGTCCAAACAAAACTCTCATGAAATCTGCAAGAGGAAATGACATGAGGTGACACACAACTCATATTTAATTAAAACACCAGAATCCAATCTTGTGAGTATCAGAAGCACATCCATGTCTACATTTATTTAAAATTATCAAGGTGTAATCTTTGAGAGTGATGAAAGGTGATTTCTACTCCCGTCTCTCTGTGTGTGGGGTGGGGGTGGGGGGGGAGAGAGAGTTTGGGTGAACTGGATGACCTGGTGGTGCTGGGTGGAGCAGAGATGAATGGGTTTCCATGGAACTTGCATGTCCAGCTGACCATCTGGCAGAGAGATGGGGCTAGTGCACAGCAGGACACTACAGTGACAATGTACCTGTATCTGGAAAAGCCAGAAGAAAGGGTTTGGGTTGTTTTACTCTGAAGAAGTGATGAATGAGATGAATATGTTCAACTCGCCTTAAACATCACCAAATGCATGTGTGTATCAAAATGTCATATGATGCACCATTACAATGTGCAACTTTTATGTTTTTTGTATCAGTTAAAATTGATTATGGGGCTGGGGCTGGGGTAGAGCGCTTGCCTAGCACGTGCGAGGCCCTGGGTTCAATCCTCAGCACCCTATAAAAATAAATAAATAAATAAATAAAAGATATTGTGTCCAACGACAACTAAAAAATATTTTTTTTAAATTGATCAAGAACAAGAACAGACGGCATGCACAGATAGAAGAGGCAGGTACCTCTCTAGGAAATACCTACAACCGTGAAGACAGAAAACCACTTGACAGAGGGAACGTAGGAACCTGGTCCTCATCTCGCCCCCTCTTCCAGTGTCCCGGGAACTGTGCACAGCAGGAGGACTCTCACTTCTCTGTGGTGGGTGGCTCTTGTGCTGACACACAAGCCCTGTGGAGCCCCGTGGGAAGAGGAAACCCCAGATAGCTAAGGTGCAACGGCAGAGCACACACACCAACCTGATCAGATAGGAAGTCTCAAAATCACAGGCTGTTGGGGAGGCCAAAATTGGGTGTTTGGGTTTAGATGTGAGGTGTCCCCCAATCTCTTGTGTGAGACAGTACAAGGACATTCAGAGGTGCAGGGATTGGGTTTTAAGAGCCTTACCTATGGGTGCTTAACCCACTGGAGTGGGCTACTGGGTGGGAACTGCAGTCAGGCAGCCTGTGGCTGGAGGAGGTGAGTGGCTGGGGATGTGCCCTTGGGGATTATATTGTGTCCCTGTTGAGAGGGGCTCTCTCTCTGCTTCCTGGTGGTTGTGTCCTGGGCTGCTTTCCTCGGTCATTTCCCTCTGCCACGATGTTCTGACTCACCCAGGGCCCGGGCAAAGGCACTGGCCATCTAAGGACCGAGACCTCGGACACCATGAGTGCCAATCAACTTATCCTCCTCTAAAATTGTTCTTGTCAGGTCTCTTGGTCACTGTGGTGGAAACGCTAACACACTCAGGTTGGTTTAATGAATCTTGTGCTGATCTCTGGGGTCTGTGTGTGGGTGTGGGGAATCACGGCAGGCTGTGGTCAGTCAGGTACAGTGGACGGCTCAGGCAGCATAACTGAGCGTCGGCTCCTGCGGGAACAGGCATCTGAGGCTGGGGCTGGGGGGCTGCTATGCTGAGTTCCAGAGGCCAGAATCCCTGCCACCCACTCAGAGCAGTGCTGCTGCCCCTGGGGCCCCCTGGCCAGTCCTGCCTGCCGGAGCGCCACTTCAGGAAGGTGGGGAAACGTGGAGACTGGGCAGGGGATGAGTCACCCAGCTCTCGTCCTCATCATCCTGAGAATGGCGCCTCTCGTCCAGGGGCCCAGCACCGCCAGCCATCTGGTGCAGTGCCCCTCAAAGTGAAGTGCTGGGCCACCTGAGGCCACCATGTCAGGGCCACTGGAGGGACCCGGCATGGAAGCAGTGGGTAGGGTGCCCAATTCCATTCTGAAACCCGAGCCCCACATCCATTACCAGCCACCACCCCAGAGTCCTCCATTCCTAAGCACAGATAGGATCCAGATGCTTCTGACGGCCACGGCTGCTCTTAACTGTCATGACTTCTCTCTCAGTTCACTGTCTGATTGGAACACCGGACATGCTGCGGCAAGGTCTAGACGGGTGCAAAACGCCCAACAGTCGTGGCATCTGACCCTGGAGGTCTAGATGTCAGGTGCCCAGAGCTGATGTGTGAGACAACGCGAGAGGGCTTGGGGTGAAACGATCGGGTTACGAGGTTCTGAACACAGTCAGGCGTTGGCCCCCTAGTAGGGACTAGCTGGGTGGTGCTGCAGGCGGGTGGGGTGGCTGGAGGAGGGGCTACTTCGGGCGTGCCTTAGGGGGTTATATTTTGTTGTTCATTACATACATGGTCACATGTCCAACTATGTCACAGGTTCTCTCTCTCTCTCTCTCTCTCTCTCTCTCTCCTTCCTGGTGCCACAGCCCCAGCTGTTTCCCTCCACCACACTCCTCTGCCATGATGTTCAGCCTCACCTTGAGCCCAAGGAATGGAGCCTGCTGCATCTGGATCGAGCGAAACCTCTGAAACTGTGAGCCCCAAATTAACTCTTCCTCCTCTCATTGATCTTGTCAGGCCTTTGGCCACAACTGACTAAACACATAATCACAGAGTTTTAGGACATATTTCCTCCTCTGGAGGTTAAAAGGCCTTCATTGATTCCTGTGATTTGCGGGGTCTACAATGTACTAAATGCAGGCGGCGCCTCTGGCTGCTTTGACACAGGTCTTGCTATTTCTGTGCACTTGCTTAATGAGCCTGGGGGCTGCAGAGCAGGACCAGGTCTGCGGCTCCTGGACTGCGTGACCAGGTGTGTGCCGCACATCCCGTGCCAGGACGTGCTGCCTCACAACGCAGAGCCAAGAGCCGAGGGCCATGCAGCGGGACTTCTGCAACTCCCAAGCAAGGAAGCCTTTCCTCTGTTGAAGTTCAGTCTCTCCACTATTTTGATAAAGGATAAGATGCCCCTCCCACGGTCACTACCAAGGACACACCCCCAGTGACCTGAGGTGCCCACCAGCCCCACCTCTTAAAGGTTATCCCACCACCCAGTAGTATGAGCTGAGGACCAAGCCCAGGATGAGCTCTGGGGGACAGTGCCAGTCCACCGGAGCAGTGGCTGAAAGCAAGAGGACTTGCTCGGATGTGTTTTCCTGGAGCGCTCCTGCTCTCCTCAGCCTGGACGCCCACCGCGCTCCAGGGAAAGCCACAGGGGTATAAAAGCCACACACCTGTGGCTCCTCGCTGCTGTGATCTGCATGAGAAGCCACAGGCGTGGCCCTCAGGATTCAGGACGGCAGGTCAGTGCCCAGGGATAGCATGAGCTCATTACAGGCCATGAAGAACGGAGGCTAGGAGCTCCAGGGCTCCAGGGAGGTGGCGAGGAGGGAGGTGACACCACCCTGATAGTAGTCCAGTCAGTGTGTGCAAATTAACAAGAAATGCACAGAGAATGCGGCTTCTGTCCTGGGAGTCCCAAGGAAGAGTCTGAGGAGGCAGGTGACCAGCTGCCCAGTGCTGGTATTGGGAGAGACCTGGGCACACCAGGGTGGGGACTTCCTGAGTATTGAGCGAATGGAAGGTGAGAAGGTTCATATTTCACATGTTCTTGCGATACCCGAGGAGGACAGCTGTATTTCAGTGGGTGTAATGATAGCCGAGTTTGGCTCCCTGGTGACAAGCTCGTGCTAAAGCTCACCCACCCCGCCACAGCAGCACCCTTCTTTGCTGACTGGGTGCCGGGCATGGTGATGAGCCTAGACTGCACGGCAGGGCAGGATCTAGAAGGTCCCCATAGGCAGGTGTGTTAAAGGCGAGCTCCCCAGCTTGTTGATGTCGGGAGGTGGTAGGCCCTTTAAGGGGGGGCTAGTGGGAGGTCTTTAGGCTTTGGGGGCTGTCCTTGAAGGGGACACTGGGACCCTGGCCCCTTTTCCCCCTTTATTGTAAGTTCCAGCCACAAGGTGGGTGGTTTTGATACACCATGAGCCTCCTGCCATGATGCACTGCCTTATCACAGACCCCAAAGCAGTGGGGCCGGTCAGCCCCGGGCCCAACCTCCTAAGTGAACTTTCTCTTTACAAGTTCTTCCCTCTTATTTTCTCTGTATTAGGAATAGTGGGCATTTCTTAGTAATGGAGAGCTGACTAATAGCCGCCCCATTGGATACTCCAGCGCTTTGAATTCCTATCATATCTCCTCCGTCCAGGTGAAGAACCGAGGCCTCCAGAGTAAGACTGTCGCCCGGGCTTCTCGGTCACTAAGGGGTGTAACTGGAGCAGAACCGGGCCTCTGTGATCCGAGGGCACATAGCCCTCAGCTCAGAGGCCACAAGCTTGTTACCGTAGATTTAAACTCAGTTATTATTGTAGCCACAAAACCACAGCTCTTCTCCTTAGATTTTGCAAAAACATGGGAAAGCATTCTTGTTTCAAGGAAATGGATGATGATGGATACTACTTCAAGAGGTTCTTGGGAGACGCGCTGTGGCAGCAAAGAAGCTCACACATCCCCTCGGGCCCCCCTCCGCCTTCAAAGGCCCCACCACTTTCCCATAGCACCACCCTGGGGACCAAGCCTTGAGCACGTGGCCCCTGGGGACACTCAACGCCCACACTCTGCCTTGCAGTCATTGCAAGAAGCTTGCCGCAGTGTCCGCTGGTGGTGAACAAGGAGCAGTGCCACGGCAGCTCTCAGGGATCAGGGACATTCCCAGGGCTGGAGAGGAAGTGGGAGGTGAGCCCTTGTCCTGTCCCTTTCACCTCCCACAGAAGCCCAGTGGGCATGTACTCTGCAGGCCGAGGACGTAGCTAAGGTGTATGCACATGGCCCAGGAGGATGGGAGGTGATATGTACAACAGGGGCAGGCTCAGCCCTCAACCCAAGGACCATGAGTGTCCACAGGGCCGGATGTGGCTGGCCTGGGGGCTGGGCTCCAGGTAACCTGCCCGGATCCTCTGTGCAGGCTCTGTGTGCAGTAAGATCCCATAGCCGTGTCCCTCCCAGAACACAGTCAGAGCCCATGTGAGGGTGCTCGTAGAGAAGGTCACTGTAGGGTAAGGCTGGCTAGGTGAGTCTCCATCACCAAGGGAGGAGGGACTTGAACAGGACGGGGCTGATCAAGGAGACAGCGGAGGCTCAGTGATCTGAGCCATGCAGAGGCGGCCGGGGCTCCATTGGCAAAAGCCACAGCGGGAGGTGCTGAAGGCAGGATGTGCTCTGCTCTCTGAGGTCACAGTGCCACTGTCTTCTGCATCATCTGCAAGTTTGTAAGGAAAGCCTGTTTTGAGTGGCATCTGCTGTCAGCAATGTCTGCGAAGAAAGGAGTCACAGATCCGTCCCCGGGTCCAGTCTCACAAGCTGGGGAGACACAGTGAGTGACGGGTCAGCGAGAGGAGCCAGGGGCCAGTGGGCCAGGCAGTGCTAGGGATGCAGGAGGCTGTGATCCTGCTAGACCACGTCACAGAGGGAAAGAAAAGGGGCTGTGACGTGGGGTGCCACCAGCATTAAATGAAAAAACATAAACCAAATGCCACCACAGTGACAGCCGGTCAGGAAACGGGAGAGGAGTTACTGGGTTCCTTGAAGTAGCCTCCTCGGTTCTCCCTTTTATTAAGAGGAACAGTTTGGAGGAATGTTTTTTCTTTTTCCAGAGCTAGGGATTGAACCCAAGGGTGCTCTACCACTGAGATACATCCCCAGCCCTTTTTATTTTTTTAAATTTTGAGACAGGTCTTGCTAAGTTACTGAGGCTGGCCTCAAACTCATAATCCTCCTGCCTCAGCCTCCTGAGTCGCTGGGCGTACAGGCCTGCGCCACCACACCCAGCCTGTGGCCAAGGCTCCCTCTTACCTACAGGCCCAACCTTGCTTCTTCAGCCCAGCCTGCTGTGTTCTGCCCACTGACCTGGTCAGGACCCCCTAGTCTAACGCCCCTCCAACACAAGGAGAGTCTTACCTCAAGGCTAAAATCACCAGTCAGAAAAGGGTTGAGCAATCGGGCAACCCCCAGAAAAGCACTTTCCTCCTCAGCAGAGCACCCTTGAGCAATAGGGAGAGGGTGCTGCTTTCGGCTTCAGTGTGGCCCATCAAAGCATCCGTGAGACCCACGGTCCTGGGGTGGAGGCGAACCCCCGAGCCTGGACAGCCAGATTTTGCACTCCCCAGCTGCGTGGCGGGGGCTGGTTCTGTTCCCTAGATCAAGGCTTTATTGGAGCGAAATCTGCAGATGAAAGGGGTTGGCGGGATTGTGTGGTGCGCTGCCAGGAAATCTGCAAAAACCATTTTCATCTCTGCTAAGAGGTGAGATATTTATGTCTTTCATAAGCAGGCAACTGAGACAACCTGAGCTTACACAGAGCCACCCGGTGCGGGCACCACCTGAGCACATGTCACCCAGGCCTCCACGCACCCCTGCTGCTCCCCATCCGCCGCCGGGGGCCACAGCGCCACCACCACAGCTCCAGGTGACCTGCCTCCCCATCAGGCCTCTCTCAGTGTGGACTCCTCTGTTCAGCATCCTGTGCCCAAGATGCCCTGGCGCAGAAAGAGGCTGCACCATGTGGAGCATAGACAGCCATTCACTGAAGAGCACCGTGCACCTGCGATTCCCGGGAGACGGCCAGGTCACTGAGCTCATCCAGGGGCTATTTTGGCCTTAGTGTCCACTCCACATGCCTGGAAACACCGAGATAGCTTGGGACAGACCTAACCAGCCTCCGGTGCCCCGAGGGACAGGTGGGGGCGCCTCTGAGCCGGCCCCCCTCCACAGGCAGAGCGCAGTCCTGGGAGCCCTGGGTGGGACTAGCAGAACTGGGATCCATGACGACACACCAAGCCATGCACGCCGGGCTTTCCAGGAGGACACCGACACAGTCACCTCACAAGTGGACGTTTGCATGACATCATGAAGGCCGGTGCTCACAGGGGGTAGAAGTTTTAGTGATGTTACTAAAATCCTCTCAAATGATACATAAGGCACAAGCCAAGTGTTGATTAAAAGTTAAACCATCTTGCATTTTGTGCTCTAAAATTTCTGTTTTTTTAATTTTTAATTGATATAATCAAATACATTCATGGGGTGAAGGTGATCTAGATATAGTACATTTTGCGGTGTGAGTGAATACTTTTATGTGGTGAAGTTATTGTGACATATTATACCTTGAGGTATGAAGGGATGACTTGGGTGCCAGGTGATGGCATAACACATCACATAGTGTGGTGGATTTACACATTGTCACCTCACATACCAATCATTTCTCTGTGATGAGAGCCTTTAACATCCTCTTAGCAGCTGGGCACAGTGGCACACGTCCATAATCCTAGAGGCTCGGGAGGCTGAGGCAGGAGGATCACAAGTTCCAAGCCAGCCTCAGCCACTTAAGAGAGGCCCTGAGCAACTTAATGACACTCTGTCTCAAAATAAAAAATAAAAAGGGCTGGGGATGTGGCTCAGTGGTAAAGCACCACTAGGTTCAATTCCAGTACAAAAATAAAATAAAACCCTCTCAGCAATTTTGCAGTACACAGAACATTAGGGTTAACTGTATTCACCACGCTACGCCATGGATCACTAACCCATCTCTCTCGTCTAACTGAAGCCTCACACCTTTGGCCAACGCTCCCCTCTCGCCATCCACCCCAGGGCCTGGTAACCACCTCTCTATACTACTCATGTGAATTCACCCTTTGTAGAACTCAAATATTAGTGAGATCACGCAGCGTCCGTCTTTCTGTTCCTGACTTGTTTGATTAACATAAAGTCTTCCAGGTCCCGGATGAGAGCACGTCCTTCGTTTTCAAGGCTGGATGGCATCTGTACTACAGACCAAGGCACGGTTCCCTCCCACCTGGAGACAGGAGCGAGGCGTCCACAGGATGAAGATCGCTACAGAAGTTGGAACACTGCCTCACGCCGCGGCCAGTGTTTTTCTATCTCGGTGAGTCGATGCTGTGTGGAACTCCGTCCAGGTCTCTTCCCAGCCACCTTTCAGCGGCCACAGCCTCCATGACCACCTCCAGTCTCTAACTGCTGTCTCCCCCGACCTCTTTCTGAACCTGAGAAAGGATGGACACGGGCCACCTGTGGACCATGGCTGTAAGTAACAGCTGTGCCCCGAATGGTTCAGAACCAAGGACAGCTGGAGTTAGGCAGAGTGGCCAGTCCTGTCCATGCACACACTAAGTTAAACACACATGTTTTTCCATGTCATCCTGCGTCATTCAGTGACAGGGACGAATTCTGATAAGTGCCTTGCTAGGCTACTTCATTACTGTGGAAACATGGCTGATGCCATGTTTGACCTCTGTCAAAGAGATCCTCACATCAGCCACCAGGCGGCTGCTTGACCCAGGGAACTTGAGCAAAAGTTAACCAGGATCAATACCGACGTTTAATGAGTACTCACATTTGCCTGGTGCTTCAGGGGAAAGTTTTCATGTATGGATTCATGGAGAGAAAAATTGTGGAAGATTTTGGAGTGGTAGAGACCATAGGACATCTTGCCAACCTCCAGGTGCGCTTCTCCCTGTGTCTTTGACCAGCCTGTCCCTCTACTCTGTAGAGATCAACATTAGCTTGTGGGAAACCCAGCGGGCCGCCTAGTCCCACCTTTGGAAATGCAAACCCTGTCCAGTGGAAAGCGATCGGATGGATATAGACCAGTTTTGCCAGCAGTTTTGCATCTGCAAATGGGCACGGCTTGGGTTGGAACCCATATGTGAGTCCACGTCATTGTTCTTTACCTAGAGCATAGAGATGTGGCACTTGAGTTCTATTTTAAACCAGTTGGTAACATTTAGTGGATCCCGAACTAAGTTGAGTAAAATCTTGCTTTCTAACAAATGAGAAGGGAAACTGGAAAGCCAACCCATGTGCAGCTTGGAACAAAGGTGCTTTAGCATAACTTGACCCGAAGTCCCTTTCTATACACCCCTCCTCGCCTCCAGCACCAGCACCTCCAGCGTATCCAGTAGGAAGGAGTTTGCCCACCCAGGGAGCCACCCCAAGGCTGGAAAACCATCCTGCACAGACACTCCCCATATGGAAAGGACCTGTCTGAAATGTCAGCCATTCTCCCACGAAAGCAGCTACTTCCTTCTCTGCAAAAGAGGCTCTTGATGGTCTGAGGGCAGGTCTCATTGCCTCTGGTTTCCTTCAGACAAAATGTAGTCCCTGTACCTATCCGGGAGGATTTTGAAACCCTCTGCCTCTGGCCTCAGTCCCCTTGAGCTGCCAACATCTCTCCAAAAAGGAGGTGCCTGAGCTGAGCTGGCTCACCCCAAAACGGCTCTGTGGACAAGCACCCTGGAAATGGGTGGGACGTGAGGAAGCTGACCACCGGGGTGCCTGTCTTCCGCGAAGATCGCCCCTCATACGTGAAGCTGGCATCAATCCTCTCCTCCTTCTGTGTGTACCAACCACATAGAACTGTTTGTGATGGACGGGGGCTGTGTATTCTCATTTCTAAAGCAATCAGTAATCCCTTTCATTCAATTTTTTATTGGGAAAGAATCCTATCTTCTATTTATATTAATAAATTATGTTTACATGAACAAAATCGCTTTAATGATTAAAAACACACTCCACTCGGATGGTCAGATTAGTCAAGCATGAGATAAGGAACCCATTGGACACTGTAAACCAGCAATCCCTCCGTATCTATGGCTACTCCTCACCCCCCTTGGGATGCACACTGATGAATTCCACGTTTCTGATAGCGCCTCGGCCGGCATGCCCGCTGGCTGTGGGACTCCGCTGTGGTGATGACCAGAGTCCTGCCATCTCCAAAATGGCTAACAGAGCTGCAGACTGACCCAAGGAGAGCGTGGCCCCACATGCCTTGGCCCAGAGTGATCAGCCGCCCTCCCTGACTCCTGATCCCACCCTCAGCCGGCCCAGCAGGCTGTGGAAGCCTGACCTGTAATCACTCAGCCCCTGTCCACTGGTCCTCATGACAGCCAAATGTAGGGTCATTTTGTTTCATTTTTGCAGTGCTGGGGGTCAAAGCCAGGGCCTTGCGTGTGCCAGGCAAGTACTCTCCACTTCTGAACAATGTCACATGTCACTGTTTTTTGTACCATGTTGATTAAGATCAAGGATATTTTGACTTCCCACATGCACAGTCTGAATTCTTCAGTGTTCTGAAGAAGTAGAAAGGTATTGTCCATTATGCACATATGCCGCAGTCCGGCTGCAGCAAAATAACGGGGGGGTGACGAGCAACTTGTGTAGATTGATACAGCAGGAGTGGGAGCCGTTTATTGCAGGACAGGAGGGGTATATATACATTCCACACAGCTTATCTTAATTAACATAAACTAGATACAGCAGTCAACCAATAAGGAATCTCCACACTTAATGGCTCGCTGGCGGTACTTCACAAACCACTCCCTCTGGCAAAATGCTGGGCACCATCCAGACTTGTTTACAGACCCTAACACACATAGAGGCCCCTTGGTGTCATGTAGCCATCATAATCTCAGGGGAAACAGATATCGAAAGGCCAGGTGACAGGCCAAAGGTCACCAGCAAGGTCAAGGGTGAAATCAAATTTAAGAGTGAGTGTTTCAGCTTCATTTGTCACCGTCCCCCACCCCACCCCCGCGAGCCTGCAGAGCATGCAGTTAGGTCTTGTTACACCCACATTCAAAGCGGATTCCATTCATCAGCCATCAAGAAACTCAGCTGAGGAGAAGCACAGAATTGTGCACCTTGATTATTGGATGTAGACACATGTCAGTCTTCCAATGTCACGTGGCACCTTACATGGTTCCCCAGTCAAGTCTGGAGAGCTCCTTCCCTCGAGGTGAGGCCAGGGTCAGTATTGAGCCCCCTGCCTGAGGACAGCACCAGGCAGGAAGTAGCCACACGTTCCCAACCACCTACCTGCCCTGCACACCTACGATTCCTCCAGTGGCCAGCATTTACATGTGGACCTCTTTAGCTGATGCTGAGAAACCCCTTCACCATACAAAGAAACCTGGGGAAGGCAGGCCCGCTCTCAGGAAAGCAGACCCCACGCTTTATGCAGTGGCTTAATGATGTGCTTGGAGCCCTCCTCTGGCTGCTCCACCCTGTTAGAAAGGGAAACCTGTGCAGGATGTGCCTGAGGCTTCCTCGAAGGGAATGAACCCACTGGGCTCAGGCCCTGGCCTAGACCACAGAGAGCACTCCCTGGGGAAGACACTTCTCCCACAAGGACCAGGAGCTCCCAGAACCAAACACAGGGCCACCCATTCCCAACCTGGCCCACAGATCAGACAAGCCCCTGCTGCCCCCGACGCTGGTAGCCAGAGCTGTGGGGCAGGGCACAGTCCATACCATGCAGAGACCTTCGGTGTCCAGGCTGCTCAGATCAAAGATCGGTACAGAACAGAAGGAAGTTTTGAATTTGACCGGATCTTCCTGGACACATTATAAACAGGAAGCATGTGTCAGGCCAGGAGTAACAAACCCGACTGAGTGCCATTCTTCAAGGCCACGAGGTTGGGTGCATAGGGGCAGATTTTTCAGGGTCCCCAGCAGGGCTGGCTTAAAGATAAACCCACCAGGATGAAAACTAGCCCTTGGAGCAGTAATCCACCAAGCCTATGGCAAGAGTCAGAATCAAAAGAGAGGGGCAGACAGATGAAAGTAAGCCAACGAATTCCTTGACGTTGGCTTATGAGTTTTGACACTTTGATAGGAAGAATCTGTTACAGTGCTTGAAAGTTCCAAGCTCATCCTGCAGGGTACGGGGCAAAGGGGCAGAGAGTTCAAAGTGAATAATTACCTGTTATTGATGTATTATATTTAAAAACCCTGGCTCAGGATTAAAGACACTCTCAAGGCTGTTAACAGCCTGCAGTAAACAAGTCACGGATCAGAGAGGAGGGAGAGAAAAGAATTTCAGAAGGATTTCCTCCACCCTTCTGGAGCCTTCTATAGGTAAGGCTGTGTTCAGACAGAATTGCTTCACCCAGAAAGACATGTCGAGACTGGGAAACAATCATCAATGCCGACGGGACCTGTGTCAGTCCTTAGAGTGCCCCGGAGAGCTTTAGGGTCTTTCAAACACTGTCTTATTAATTACTATCTCCCTGGCACCATGGAAGAATTGGCCCCCAGCAGGAGGCAGGTTGAATTCTGTTGACTCATTGAGCCTAATTTTTTTCTTGTTTATAGTTCCTATGAAAACAAAAAAGTGATTTTGCCAGTTAAGTAACTCGTGGCTCACAGACCCAGGGCCTGGTCCTTGGGGACAAGCATAGAGAGGGATCCTTTTCATCACAAGAACCCAGAACAGTCAGAAGAGTCCCTGGAGGGATGGAACTGAGAACGGATGACCCCCTCGGTTCCCCTGCACGGTATCTGATTCTGTGATCACTCAGCTGAGGACCATTATTCTAATGAAAAACACTTCCAGGAAATCAGTCCAAGACAGATTTAATTTGATGTGGAAAAGAATTTCAAACGCACATTATGTCCATCGGAAATTATGATCAGCTTTAGCTTTCAAGTACCCAGATCTGAAGATGCCAGGGCTTTGAAGGAGACGGGAGGAGCGCTCTTTTGGTTTTGCTTTTTATGTCTTTTAAGAAAAAAACGAAGAAGAAACAGAAGAGCTGTCCTTCCCTGGGGGAACGTTCTGATCAGCGTCCATGTGAGGCGCTGATGGGCAGCTCCTCCCACTTGGAGCCTGGAGACCGGCCGCGCCCGCCCCCTGGAGGCCGTGGGCAGGGTCCTCTGCGGAGCGCGGAGCGCGGATGGTGCAGGGCGCTCAGCAGGCTCAGCCTGCGCCTGAGCTGAGAATCAAGTCCTCCAGGTCTGACCCTGCCCGGCCTTTCTGAGTCGGGCTCCTAGTCTTGTCCTCTAATTCGTGCGGATCTCCAGTCTTGAACGATGCAGCAGGTCCAGGAACCAGTGGCCCAGCCTGTGGCCAGCCCTGCTCGCTGCCCGTTCCACCCCGGGGGGAACAAAACGCTAGATCTGCAGAAGGAAAGAGATCTAGTGGGCTCTACAGGGTTTGGAATGCTAAACCGAAAGAAAGAGCTGTGTACCAGCCAGGCCCCTGCTCTCTGGGCTCCTCCAGCAGGAGCCCCGCCCTTCTGCTGTGCCTTGCTGTGCGCTGGCCTCTGGGTGCACCTGGGCCTGGCTCCTGGCTGAGGCATGTGCTCACACAGGTCTGCAAGAACCCTAAGAACTATTGTGTGGATGTTTTCCCTCCCTTTACACTCTTTACTTTTGGGGAAATGCACACAGCATGCCATTTTAACAGGCTAAGCCATAGCTGGGTGGCACTCGGTATATCCGCGGGATTGTGCAACCATCATCTAGTTCCAAAACCTTTCACCACCTCAAACAAATTCAGCAGCCATTAAGCAATAAGTTCCCACCCTCCTCTCCCAGCCCCCTGGCAACCTCTGATCTGCTGAATCTAGTGAATCTGCTTACTCTGGCTATTTCCTTCAGTGAAGTCTCACGCTGTTTGTCCTGCTGTGGCAAGCTATTTCTATTTAAGGTCCATCCATGTGGACACATTACCAGATTTCCATTCCTGTTAATGACAGAATACTGCCTGTTGTGTGTGCAACACCACGTTTTGTTTGCACAATCGTCTGCTGGTGGGCACCTGGTTGCTTCCCTCCCTCGGCACTGTGTCCCGTGCCACTGTGAGCACTGGTGTGGACGCAGGGTTCAAGCCCCTCATTGCAGTTGCTGTGGATCAACCTGGGAGTGGGGCTCCTGGGTCTTTCCCTTTATTTGTACTTAATGTATGGACGAATGAGCATTTCCAGCAGAGACAACAGTCAGGACATCAAGGCTCAGTATAGCTCTGAGCCACCTGAAGCCATTTGCAGTGGTGGCACTGGGAGACCCAGAGATGAGGTCACCAGGCAGACACAGAAATGTGTTTAATCCAAGCCAGACCAATCCAGGAGTAGGCCACAATGCACACCTTTCTCTCCCTGGTACTCAGGACAGAGGCCATTCAAAGCAGCAGCACACCCCACAGCCTCCCACACGGCCGTCCACCACACTTCCTTCCTCCACTCAGGAAAGACTCAAGCTAAGGGGGGTACTTGTATTTTTTCAGGAGAAAGCATTCTAATGTATAAGTGAAGCCTGATCTTCAGTGTTCTGTTTTTATCACCCTTGTCACCCACTTGCCAATAACAGTGACCAGAGGACCTAGGGGTGAAAGGGAAAACGGATGACTCCACAGTGGATCGGCTGACACTGGTGACATGGCAACCAGCCAGCACAGAAAGCAAGGAAGAGGAGTGGACATGGACTAGGTGATGACCTGATCTTCACAGAACGAGAGGTGACCTTCAGGGTGGGGGACGGACAGTGCCAGGTCTCAGAGAAAGGCTAGCTTGAGAGAAAGAGGTGGAAAGTACCCCGCACAGGATAAGAAGGCCCAACAAAGGTTCCGCTTCATGGAGAGAAGGGAGGTCCGGGACCAGAATTCCAAAGCATTCTGACACTTAAGAGTCATGCGAGTTAGGAGGACCCAAAGACCTCAGAGAGGTCAAGGGATGCACTGCAAAAATCACAGGCCAGGTGTGGTGGCACACACCTGTAATCCCAGGGGCTCAGGAGGCTGAGGCAGGAGGACCACAAGTTCAAAGCCAGCCTCAGCAACTTGGTGAGCCCCTGAGCAACTTGGCGAGGGGTTATCTCTAAATAAAATACAAAAAAGGGGGGAAGAGGGGCTGAGGATGTGGCTCAGTGGTTAAGCATCATCCCTGGGTTCAATCCCCAGGACCGAAAAAAAAAAAAAAAAAAGAAACAGAGACTCCAATGCCACCACGTCCTGGCACAAGCTCGGAGCTCCTCCAGACTCAACCAGCAGGAGGGCCATGAGGTCTGGGGACATCCCAGGGAAGCAGCGGGCAGGGCATCCTGCTCCATCAGGGAAAGGATGCCAAGGAGGGTCCACCTGACATGCCCAGGGTATTGCTGGGAACACAGGAACCCAAGCAGTGGCGCAGCGGGACCTGCTCCACGTGCCCTTGCCACTTCAAAGGGGCTGAGAGGAGTGTGTGCCGGAGCCAGACCCGGACCTCGGTCCAGCTCTGCCGGCTGCTTTTCCAACCCCCATTTTTATCCACCACTCAAGAGCTCCAAACCTTTCAGTGAGGTTCATATTTTAAATTTTCCAGCTTTGGGGGCTGGCATTCAACACCACCTGGCTTTTGGACTCGTCTTTCTTACATGCTGCCTGCCCAGCATGGTACTGCCTGGTGCCAGACCAGAGGGCCCCTTCCCTGGTCTTCCCACCCCCTGCGGAGGCCTTGTCCCTGCCTTCCTGTCTACAGGGTGGTGAGAGCTGAGCACAGGCTCACCCGAAACCTCAGCCATAAATAATACATTTTAAATTTCAAATTTTAAATTCTGCAATAAACTTTAAATTTCTTGAAGGTATCAGTGAAGAATCAGATTCCTTTTGTTTCTCACAGAGTACAGAGTACTGCTCTCCACTCAGGGACTGGAAAATAAGTGGATGGATGAACAGAAGAGTGAATAAGTAAAAGAACAAAATCAAAGCTGCAATGATGCTTGGGAAAACAGGTGTATTTATTGAAAGGCTTTTAACCTGTACTCAAACTGCCTTAGGCCATCATGGAATACATAAATAATGGTGGGAATGGGACTCAGGGCCCTGTCATGCTGGGCAGGTGCCCACCACTGAGCTCTACCAGGTCCCGGGAATGTATTCTTTCTTATTCTAGAAGTAACTAGAAGCCCTGAGGAAGGAGGAGCTTCGGGCCTGGTTGACAGGTGGCCAGCAAGACCCCTGCATGGAAGCCCACCTCCCTGCTCTAAGGAGGTGGCCCTGCGTGTCAGAGTCACCGTGCTCCACTCACGGCCAGTATAGACATTCCCCTCCATGCACACCCAGCTCTGGTCTCTGGTGGACCCAGATACAGCAGGCTCAGGATGGAGCCTGCAGCTCTGAGGCGTGTGGGCTGCACTGGGCGGGATGGACGCCTGGCCAAGCAGGAAGTGTGGTGGGACTGGACACTCAGGGGACAGCCAGTGCATCACAGTGACGGGTCGCGGTGCGCTTTGCCTCACTTGAGTCGTGGTGCCATGACATGGGTGTGACTGCCCCTATTTTCCTGAACCTCTTCCACTGAGACACTGGTGTCCAGTGACCTGTTCTGACTCACCAGCTCGTAAGCAGCAGAGCCAAGATCCAAAACTCGGGCTCGAGGAGGACCACGGCTAACAAAACAACCTGACCTCAAGGCTACTTAAAAACATAACCCAATAGCCATTTCTCCCACTAATCATTTCTTAAAAGGAAAACAGACACCATTGCCACCACCGCCCCAGCCACGACACGGTTCAGAGCTTCTCCTGGAAGTGTGAGCGCCTTGCTACCTGACATCCCAGAGCTGGGTCATCCCACTAGTGTGCTGCTAGTTTTTAGAATAAATGGAAGTTCAAATGAAAGCTAACCCAGTGCCAGACCCTGTCCTAAGCACTTCCATGGCACCAGATATTCATGAACC